>NC_092508.1:71807636-72131499 GCF_047511675.1 Marmota flaviventris
TTAATCGCATTTTGTATTAATATAATTAAAAAATTAGAAGATACGTAATGTTTATTTTTATTTACTAGGTATGTTACAACATGTGCCTTTGCACCCAATACCCTCTTGCTTGCTACTGGTTCAATGGACAAAACAGTAAATATCTGGCAATTTGATCAGGAAACACATTGCCAAGGTTAGTAAGTTAATAATTTTCAACCCACTCACTACTGAGATCAGACATTTAGTAACTCTTTTCTCCTCTGTCATTCTCCTTTTCTCTCTCTTATTTTATTGTGTTAGGGGTCCTTGTGCATAACAGTGCCTTGTGCATAACAGGCAAGCGTTCTACTGAGCCTGAAATTGGGTAAATCAGAGAAGCCAGTGTTAATGTAGTTGACCTATATTAAAACTGTTGGTAAAGACTTTTGAGTGCATACTCATATCATACCTCCCATGGTTTTGTATGTTGTTTATTTGTACTCCATACTAATTTTTCAGATAAATGTAGCCTGAAGACAGAATAGGAATTATAGTTGTATTTTGCTGGCTTTGTTTTTGGTGCATGAAACAACATTGGCACATAATTTAGGATTTTATTTTTGTCACTGTTAGAATTAACTCAAAATGCTGGTGCTGACATGCAGATAGATGATAGAGCAAAAACCTTTGCTGGTATGAGTTTTATATAATAAAGAAAAATTGTTTTTCTGGAGTGAAAAAGAAGTTCCAAAAGAGTAATATTTTATATAACATTAAGTAATATTAAATAATACTTTATACATGGTGATAATTGATTTTTTGAAATTCTTGGAAAGTTAGCTGGGCATGGTGGTGCATGTCTGTATGCCTGTAATCCTAGTGACTCTGGAGCCTGAGGCAGAAGGATTCCAAGTTTAAGGCCAGCCTCAGTAATTTAGCAAAACCCTGTCTAAAAATAAAAAGGGCTGGAGATGTGGCTAAGTGATTAAGCATTCCTGTGTTCAATTCCCAGTACCGCCCTGACCAAAGGGATTTAAATTTAAATTTAAATTTTTAAACTTTTTCATTTACTTTGCAGTTCATAGTGGGAATGTTTATGAAAGACTTTATTATTAACCTCACTTGCCTTTTCATGTGTGTATGTGTTTAGCAAAGAGCATGGAAGATCAGCTGAAGCAATTTACTGAAGATTGGTCAGAGGAGGATGTCTCAATGTGGCTTTGTGCACAAGGTTTAAAAGACCTTGTTGGTATTTTCAAGACGAATAACATTGATGGAAAAGAACTGTTGAGTCTTACAAAAGAAAGTCTGGCTGATGATTTGAAAATTGGTAAGATTAGTGAAAAACAGTCTTAAAAACAACTTTTAATTATTTACTCTGAGGTTGATTTTAGTAATCATAACAGAATAACAGCAAGTATTCTGGTGTGGGTTTTTTTTTTTTTTTTTTTTTTTTGTCTAGAAGGAGAGTATATTTTTATTAGATTAGGCAAAAGAAAGTGTTACATAGCATTTATTTTGGTAACTTAATCTAACTTGTAATTGGAATTTTAAAAATCATTTTAAAAATTGATATGTAATTCATATACCATAAAATTCACTCTCTAAAGTATACAATACAGTGATTTGTGTGTGTGTGTGTGTGTGTGTGTGTGTGTTTTCTCCGAGTTGTACAGTCATTGCCACTATTTAATTTTAGAACATTTTTATCACCTCCAAAAAACCAAAATCCCAAACCCATTAGCTGTCACTGATATTCCCCTTTCTTTTTGGTTCCTGGAATCACTAATCTTTTCTGTGTATATGGATTTGCTTATTTGTGACTTTCCTATAAGTGGAATTATATAATACATGGCCTTTTATGTCTACCCTCTTAGTATGTTTTCAAGGTTTATCCATATTTGATCATGTATCAGTACCCCATTCCTGTTTATGACTATTATTCCATTGTATGAATTTATTGCTTTTTGCTTACCCATTCATCAGCTGATGGAATTTGGGTTATTTCCATCTTTTAGCTATTATGAATAATGTTGTTATGAACAATCATATAAGAATCTTTGAGCATTTCAGTATTCTTGGGTGGATACTTAGTCTGAATTGTTGAGTTATATTGTAACTCTTTGCTTAACATTTGAGGAGCTGCCAAGCTGTTTTACCTATGCAGCTGTGGTATTCTACAATTCCACGACCAGTGTGTGAAGGTTACGGTTTCTCACATCCTAAATAATACTCATTTGCTTTTTAAATTGTAGCCATTCTTGTGGATTCAGGTTTTGATTTGCATTTCCCTGCTACTAATGATGTGTCATAATCCATATGGGCTGCAATAACAAAAATCTCATAAACTGGGTAGTTTATAAACAACATAAATTTATTTTTCAGAGTTCTGGAGGCTGGAAAATCCAAAATTATTGTATTGGCAAAGTATTGTTATCTACTGAGGGACTATTTCCTGCTTTATGTATGCCTTCCCACTGTCTCTGCGTGGTGGAAGGGGCAAGTTTTCTGTTTTGTGCCTCTTTTTATAAGGGCACTAACCCTATTTATGAGGACTCTACTCTCATACCCTAATTACATCCCCAAATTTCCAGCTCCTAACGCCATCTTATTGGCGATTTCAGCATATGAATTTGGTGGAGGGGAACACAAAATTCAAACCATAGCAGGTGTTGAGCATCTGTTTCTCAACTTATTGATCATTTTTATACCTACTTGGAGAAACATCAATCCTACGTCTTTTTTTTTTTTTGGTGGAACTGGTGATTGAATGCAGGTCTTCACACATGCTTTGGGAGCACTCTTAATCACTAAGTTACATCCCTAGTCCTTTATTTTATTTTGGGTCTTGCTAAGTTGCTGAAGCTGGCCTCAAAATTAAGTTTCTCCTGTCTTAGCTTTCTGAGTACCTGGGATTACAGGTATGCACCACTATGCCCAGAAATGTTTTTTTTTTTCTTTTATTTTTGTTTTGTGAGAGTTTATATATGATTTGCAAATATTTTCTCCCATTTTGTGGGTTATCTTTATATTTTCTTGATAATATCTTTTGGTGCACTGGTACACAGAAATTTTAAATTTTGATGAAATCCTATTTATCTGTTCTCCCTCCAATTATTGCTTGTGCTATAGGTGTCATATCTAAGAAACAATTGCTTAATCCCAATCTTGAAGATTTATACTTGTGTTTTCTTCTGTGACTAAGCTTTAGAACTTAGAACTTAGGTCTGTTTTTGTTTTTGTGATACTAGAGATTGAACCTAGGGCCTTCCACAAGCTAGGCAAATGCTCTTTCAGTGAGCTATAGCTCTAGCCTTTTTTAATTGCATTTTCAGACAAGGTCTTGCTAAATTGCCCAGGTTGGTTTTGAACTTGCAACCTTTATGCTTCCTGCTTCTTGAGAAACTAGGAATATGGGGGTGTGCCACTGCACCTGGCTTGGCTTAATTTTTAATATAGTGTGAGATAGGGGTTATCTTAATTCTTTCATGTGTGGATATCTAATTGTTCCAGTATCTTTTGTTGAAAAGATGGTTCTCTTCCCTTTGAATTTTTTTGATACCCTTATTGAAAATCAGTTGCTCATAAATGTGATGTTTATTTCTGGAATCTTAATTCTGTTTCATTGATATGTCTGCTCTTAGGCTGATACCATATTGTCTTATTGTACTTTTGTAGTAAGTTATGAAATTGGGAAGTGTATTTGTCCCCCATCTTTGTTGTTGTTTTCAAAATTGTTTTGGCTATTCTTGGTCTTTTGCTTTTTTCTATGTGTTTTAAGATCAACTTGTCAATTTTTGCAGAGCTATTTTGATAAGAATTGTATTGAATATTTAGTTCACTTTAGAAATTGGCATTTAACAATATCAAGTCTTCTAATCCATAAACATAGGATGTTTTCTTTCATTCAGATCTTCTAAATTCTTTCAACAATGCTTTGTAACTTTCAGGTTTCCATTCATTTTTGTTAAGTGATTTAATAGTCAGGGATTTTTAGTATATTCATAGAGATGTACAACTATTATCACAATCTAATTTCAGAATATTTGCATTGCCCTCAAAAAAAAAAAAGAAAGAAAGAAAAACCTGCACTTGTTATCAGTACTCCTTATTCTCTCCTCTCTTTAAGCCCTGGCAATCCCTAATTTACTTTGTATCTTGATGAATTTGCCTATTCTAGATGGCCATTCCTTACGAATGAAATCATATAATATGCCCTTTTTTTCTTGGTTCTGGAGATTGAATCAAGGGCTTTCAAGATGCTAGACAAGCACTCAGCTACTTCCCCAGACCTTTCTTATTTTAAGACAGGGTCTTGCCAAGTTGCAGAGTCTGGCTTTGAACTTTTGATCCTACTGCCTCACCCTGCTGAGTAGCTAGGATTACACATGTAAATCACTGCATCTGAAAATACATGTGTCCTTTTATATTTGACTTCCTTCATTTAATATACTTTCAAGATTTATCCATGTTCTTGTATGTTTCAGCACTTCATTCTTTTTTATGGCTATTTCAGTGGATGACTATACCACATGTTGTTTATCTGTTCACCAGCTAACGGACATTTGGTTTTTCCACTTTTGACTATTATCTATAATGCTGCTATGAACATTAATGTACAAGTTTTTGCATGCCTGTATGCTTTTTTTGTTCTCTTGGTTATATGATTAGGAATGCAATAACTGTATGTTCAACACTTGGAAGATCTGACAGACTATTTTCCAAAGCAAGTGCATTATTTTACTTTCCATTAGCACTGGGGCTAGTTTCTTATCCTTGCCAATATTTCCTATTACCTGTCTTCTAGCTTATAGCCATCCTAGTAGCTTGAAGTGGTATTTCATTGTGGCTTTATTTATGGTTAATGACTGGTACATTTTTTAAGTGCCAGTTGGCCATTTATGTATATTCTTTCCTGTGCCATTTTTGGTTTGTTTTGTGGTACCAGGGTTTAAACGCAGGGGTATGTAAACACAGTTTTGCTCTGGTTCTTTTTATTTTGAGACAAGGTCTTGCTTAGCTGCCCAGGCTGTCCTTGTACTTGCAATCCTCCTTCCTCAATCTCCCAAGTAGCTGGGATTACAGGTGTGCGCCATGGAGCCCAGCATCCTTTGCCCATTCAGAAATTACTTGTCTTTTTATTATTGATATGTAAAAGTTGCTTTTGTATTCTTATTAAAAAAAGCAAACTTGGGAGTCTTAGTGCCTTGTTTTAATAAACATAATAACCAGACACTCTTATCAATATGCTGTAGTAAAACCTTAGTCAACACAAAGCTTGGGAAATAGGGTATCTGTATTAATATTTATTACTAATGAAGAGTGAAATATCAAACATTTTACTATAGAAAACATTTTAAAATACAATAGTATACTTTCTTTAAATAGTAAATATAACCTTTTAAGAAGTCAACAGGGTTGGGCAAGATGGACTACACTTGTAATCCCCGCTACTTAAGATCTAAATCAAGGCCAGTCTGGGCTATTTAATGAGACCCTGTCTCAAAATAAAAAAAGGCTGGGGATGTAGCTCAGTGGTAGAGTGTTTGCCTAGAATGTGTGAGGCTCTGGGTTCCATCTCCAGTACTGCAAAAACAGTAACAACAACAACAACAAAAACACAATGGGTAGATGGTAAAAGTTATGTTGTCTGTTCAGGTCATATCATGTGAGTTACTTTTGTATTGCTAATAACTTCTTTACTTTATAATTTACTCACTCTGAGAGTAGGTAATAGACTGTAGGATGTCTTTTATTTTAAAAAACATCTGGTAAATTTAGCATCTTAGTTGATTTCTCATTAATCTCACATAATGAATCTTTACCTTATCCAGCAGAAGTACTTGATATTATGAATTAATTTTAGACTCAAAAAAGGATGTTTGAAAATAAAAGCACAATAAAAAATGAATAGAAATAGAATTCTGTTTTGGTTGTTAGATAAATAAAAAAAATAAGATATTCTTACAGGATTAAATTAATGGCCTGAAATATTCTTGTAGAATGAATCTTGGGTTTAGTAGTGATGATCAATGAAAATAAATTCCATAAAATGTTAGAAGTTCAATGAAACGACAAATTCAATGGTAGTTAATGATGAATTTGAACAATCATGAATAGATACAGAAATGTTGCATATTTTCTAATGATTCTATGTTGAGTTTGGAAAGTTGGGAAACTCAACAAATTAGACACAGAATAAATTAAGTAAACAGATTACATGTTTTTATATTTATATTTTCACATAATCCTGAAGTATCTTCATTCTAAAGGCTCAAGAAGCTACCCTTAATCTTCTCAAGTGCTATTTTAAGATACAGTGAATCCTTTTAGTCTTGAATTTTAAGAAAAACAGATCCTTTCTCAAAACAGCAAATTGGACTAATAGAGAATTAAAATTGGGTCTGAAAATAAATGTAAAAGGCAAACTGATGAATGCATAACTGTTTTGCTTGCTTTTACCTTGTGGTATAATTTTTAAAACAGTTCTAATGTCAGTATAAATTAATTCTGAATTTGCTTAACATTCAACAGATGGAGGAAGTTGATTGAGAAGTAAAGTATATTGATCAAAGTAGTATATCCATTGTTTGACATTTAAAAAATTGTTATGGAATTAAACAGTCTATCAAATCTTCTATCCATGGACTTTTTGTAAATATACAATAAAGGGACTTAACTGCATATGAATATTTGAATCTGGTGCTTACCCAAGGTTAATAGCCATTTTCTAGGATTCCTAATGAAACATAGTAGACACATAGTATTAATTAAGGAAGTAAATTCTTATATCTAGTACTAAATTTGCATAAGGAATTTCCTGACAGATTACAGGTTCAAAAGATCCTTAATGTTGAGAGGGATATCTTTTTAAGACATCTGTGAATCCATGAATTTATAAACACTAATTTAATAACATGTCTTAGAATTTGGAATTGTTGGGCTGGGGTTGTGGCTCAGCGGTAGATCACTCATCTAGCACAGGCGAGGCCCTGGGTTCGATCCTCAACTCCATATAAAAATAAATAATTAACAATATTGTATCCATCTACAACTAAAAATATTTTTTTAAAAAAGAATTTGGAATTGTGATATAATGATAGAAATTTAGATTGACAAATGCCAAGGAATATATGTCATGCTTATATTCAAATAATCAAGAATCATACATTTCTAATTGGAAATGAGATGTTTTCAAAGGTTTGCTCTTTGTTTTGATTTTTTTCTTTCCAAGAAATCATAAAAGCACATAGGTGTTTTTTTTTCCCCTAATTTTCTGTGATTTGGAAAAGTGTCCCCCAAGGGTCCATATGTTAAAAAGTCTGGTCACCAGCCTGTGGTGTCACTGGGAGATGGTGGAACCTTTAATAGGTGGGACCAAGTGGGAAGATGTTAGATCACTAAAGGTGTGTCCTTGAAGTGGATATTGTACCCAACCCCTTTTTCTCTCCCTCTTTCTCTTGTTTCCTGGGTGTCATGAGACAAGCAGCTTCTTTTGCCATGCCCTCTTGCTGTGATGTTCTACCTTTCCACAGGCCCAAAAGCAATGGGGCCAAGTGATCATGGACTGAAACCAATCCAAAATAAACCTTTCCTCCTTTTAAGTTGTTATTACCTCAGGTATTTCGTCACAGTAATGGAAAACTAACACAGAATTGGAAAATTATAATACAAATTCCTTTTCAAATTTTACATATCAACTGTTTTCACATCCTCAGATTTTGAAAGTTTCATGTTTCAGTTCCTAGTAATGCTTCATTATGTCGATTTTTCACTTGTTTAAAACTGTGAATGTTATTGACATTGTCATTCTGCATGTCATTAAATATTTTTCCTATTTATACATAAAGCGAAATAGTCCCTTCAACTCCTAGTTATTGTGCACTGATCTGCTATTGGAATGAGCATAACTTTTCATTTCAACTGCTGCTTTTAAGTTGGTGCATCCCACTTTCCATTGAGTACTTGGACATTTTTGGTATCTCCTTTTCTCAAACTGATCAGTTGTCCTGTTGCATCTTTCCATACAGGTGTGGACCACACAGTTTTTCTGGATATTGGTGATTTGGCCTTACCTATTTTTATTGTAGGATTCATGAGGATACCTTGCTACCTTGTTTTGTTGAAAATATTGTCCATGGAATATAAGTTTGTTGTGTAGTTGCTCTGTTTTTATGTGGGGATTCAGAGAAATTTAAAATGATACTGCTTCTACCACTTTCACCAAATTCTAACCAGAAACCTACTGTACCTATAGTTGTGTATTTCTTTCCTAAGTTAGCTTTTATATCTCATTTTCTGTTGATCTTTCTAATCATTTTATAATTTTTTGTCAAAAAATAAATAAAAAACAATTTTTAAATTTTCTTTCCAGGTTACTAGCATTGGGTTCTGTTGTTTTCCATGGGGCAGTGGAGACCAGCCTGTTTGTGCATGGTAGTTATCAGGCTCCTGTGCTGTTCTGTTCTCCAGCCTCTAGCTAATGCTGGTTGTGCTGCTTTGGTAGTGTTCCTTATAGGACAGAATTGGAAAGAGTGAAGGGCACAAGTAGAAAGAACTTTTGACCATTTGTGTACACAAATATCTGCTCTAAACTGTCATTTCCCACCTCCCATTCTCAACCCAGTTGCCTTTGTTTTGTTTGGGAAGGAAAGGAGGGTGGATTTGGTGGCCCATTTTGCTTTACAAAAAACCAGCTAGTGTTTCAGGAGTATAGTAGATAATAGGCAGATACTGCTATTTCTTATACCAAGAGTTTACTGGCCATCAGCTAGTAAGGGTCCTTGCTTTCTGAGCAGTTAAGTTTAGGGTACTTCTTCCCAAAACCCAACCATAAAAGGAGATATTTGTGGTTAAACTCTTTGGAAATGGTCTGGTAAATGTTCCCCCGAGAGCAAGGTGATCTCACTCCTGTGTGTATGTGTGTGGTACTGGGGATTAAACCCAGGGGTGTTTTGCCCCAGAGCTATATCCCCAGTCCTTTTTATTTTTTATTTTTGAGACAGAGTCTAAGTTCCAGAGGCTGGCCTTGAACTTGTGATCCTCCCGCCTTAACCTCCCCACTCACTGGTATTATAAGTGTGTCACCATGCCTAGCTTCGATTTTTAAATGATGCTAAACTTATCCAAGGATAAGACCCAATTTGGGGGAATTTTGAATTAGGGCCTCTTATATTCTGTGTTACAAATATATACACATTCTATATATTAATTTACATGTATAATATTTTTGACAGGAAAATACTTTTTTCAGAATATTAATTGCTCTTATATCCTTTTCTTGTTGTAAACTATATAATTATCCCTTTAAATGAGATCTTACTGTGTAATTTTACAAACATGTTCTAGAAACACTCATGAGAGTTAATCAAACCCTGTGGAGGTAGAGTTTTACTTGGCAAATTATCAGGAAGCAGATCCTAGTCACAAGAGGTTTTCTACTATCTTACCTCTAATAGGTGCACCTCAGTACATCTTGTTCAGTCAAGCCTTCAATCTGTTGGTCTTACCCATCTATTTAAATCGCATCTATTCTCATTTCCCTCGTTACTTAACTTTTGAAGTGCATGACCTATCATTATAGTTCGTATTCAATCCTCCAATTTATTTGATGAAAATAAAAATACACAGTTCAGTTAATCTTCAGAAAATGTGGTACTGTGGATGGACCAATCTTGGGAAGAGGTGAACTCAGTGCACTGTCGTGAGTTATTCTGACTTGTTACATTTAAGTCTGTGTTGATCAGATAACAGTGTACTTGACTTTAGAGGCACCCTTCTCTTTGTAGGCACTTTTGAGTAGCTTTCTATTCAATCTGGATAGTGATCTCAAACTATCTGAGTCAATATTTTTGCAAAATCATTCAACATGTAAAGAAATTATTGATTCTGTTACTTTAAAAAATGCTTTAGAGATCCTTAATTTGGTTTTAGCAATTTACATATTAAAAAAGTCCCAGGAAGGTAGTCACTAAGCAGCAGGCCAATTTGCTACATTAACATAAATATGGGCAGCTAGCCCCAATAAATTTAAACATTTATTACTCATGGCACTGAAGGCATGGGCTTCATGTTCTGATTGATTCCCTTTCCGCCTATGCCTCATGGGAGCCATTTGTGTTTGTGTCATAGCTGAGGAACCCTGAGCTTATGAAATCCCCAGTCTTATAAGGGGACTGTTAGCAGAGTAGGCCAATAGGAAAACATCATCTTCATACTGGTTATGAAACAAACTTGCTTTCTGCCTGGGAAAGAGAGTGTATCTGACCTCCAAGGACATTTGCAAACTTCCTTGAAAAGATTATATAAGATAAGAAGTATCCTAAGATGTGCATAAGCACCCTGGGGAATTATCTCTCAAAAGAAATAGTGCTGGTTTGGCTTTTTATGGGAACTACGAAGCATTCTGAAATACAATTCTTTTCTTCTATCCATCCTACCCTAAATACCTCAAACTAAAGTAGAACTGTCAACCAGTTCTGAAAATATAACTGGTTTATAAAATATATTCTAAAAATATAAACAACCAATAACACTAAACTTCCTAAAATCAATTATACTAGACTTCTAAAAGTAAAAATTGAGATGATTTCTTTTTTTTTTTTTTTATTGTTGGCTGTTCAAAACATTACATAGTTCTTGATATATCATATTTCACAATTTGATTCAAGTGGGTTATGAGCTCCCATTTTTACCCCATATACAGATTGCAGAATCACATCAGTTACACATCCATTGATTTACATATTGCCATACTAGTGTCTGTTGTATTCTGCTGTCTTTCCTATCCTCTACTATCCCCCCTCCCCTCCCCTCCCCTCCCCTCCCCTCTTCTCTCTCTGCCCCCTTTACTGACATTCGTTTGTCCCCCTTGTATTATTTTTCCCCTTCCCCTCACTTCCTCTTGTATGTACTTTTGTATACCTCTGAGGGTCTCCTTCCATTTCCATGCATTTTCCCTTCTCTCTCCCTTTCCCTCCCACCTCTCATCCCTGTTTAATGTTAATCTTCTTCTCATGCTCTTCGACCCTACTCTGTTCTTAGCTACTCTCCTTATATCAAAGAAGACATTTGACATTTGTTTTTTAGGGATTGGCTAGCTTCACTTAGCATAATCTGCTCTAATGCCATCCATTTCCCTGTAAATTCTATGATTTTGTCATTTTTTAATGCAGAGTAATACTCCGTTGTGTATAAATGCCACATTTTTTTTATCCATTCATCCATTGAAGGGCATCTAGGTTGGTTCCACAGTCTAGCTATTGTGAATTGTGCTGCTATGAACATCGATGTAGCAGTGTCCCTGTAGCATGCTCTTTTTAGGTCTTTAGGGAATAGACCGAGAAGGGGAATAGCTGGGTCAAATGGTGGCTCCATTCCCAGCTTTCCAAGAAATCTCCATACTGCTTTCCAAATTGGCTGCACCAATTTGCAGTCCCACCAGCAATGTACAAGTGTACCCTTTTCCCCACATCCTCGCCAGCACTTGTTGTTGTTTGACTTCATAATGGCTGCCAATCTAACTGGAGTGAGATGGTATCTTAGGGTGGTTTTGATTTGCATTTCTCTGACTGCTAGAGATGGTGAGCATTTTTTCATGTACTTGTTGATTGACTGTATGTCCTCCTCTGAGAAGTGTCTGTTCAGGTCCTTGGCCCATTTGTTGATTGGGTTGTTTGTTCTCTTATTGTCTAATTTTTTGAGCTCTTTGTATACTCTGGATATTAGGGCTCTATCTGAAGTGTGAGGAGTAAAGATTTGTTCCCAGGTTGTAGGCTCTCTATTTACCTCTCTTATTGTATCTTTTGCTGAGAAAAAACTTTTTAGTTTGAGTAAGTCCCATTTGTTGATTCTAGTTATTAACTTTTGTGCTATGGGTGTCCTATTGAGGAATTTGGAGCCCGACCCCACCGACTGTAGATCGTAGCCAACTTTTTCTTCTATCAGACGCAGAGTCTCTGATTTGATATCAAGCTCCTTGATCCATTTTGAATTAACTTTTGTGCATGGCGAGAGAAAGGGATTCAGTTTCATTTTGTTGCATATGGATTTCCAGTTTTCCCAGCACCATTTGTTGAAGATGCTATCCTTCCTCCATTGCATGCTTTTAGCCCCTTTATCAAATATAAGATAGTTGTAGTTTTGTGGATTGGTTTCTGTGTCCTCTATTCTGTACCATTGGTCCACCCGCCTGTTTTGGTACCAGTACCATGCTGTTTTTGTTACTATTGCTCTGTAGTATAGTTTGAAGTCTGGTATCGCTATACCGCCTGATTCACACTTCCTGCTTAGCATTGTTTTTGCTATTCTGGGTCTTTTATTTTTCCATATGAATTTCATGATTGCTTTCTCTATTTCTACAAGAAATGCCGTTGGGATTTTGATTGGCATTGCATTAAACCTATAGAGAACTTTTGGTAATATCGCCATTTTGATGATGTTAGTTCTGCCTATCCATGAACAGGGTATATTTTTCCATCTTCTAAGATCTTCTTCTATTTCTCTCTTTAGGGTTCTGTAGTTTTCATTGTATAAGTCTTTCACCTCTTTTGTTAGGTTGATTCCTAAGTATTTTATTTTTTTTGAAGATATTGTAAATGGAGTGGTTGTCCTCATTTCCATTTCAGAGGATTTGTCGCTGATATACAGGAATGCCTTTGATTTATGCGTGTTGATTTTATATCCTGCCACTTTGCTGAATTCATTTATTAGCTCTAATAGTTTCTTTGTAGACCCTTTTGGGTCTGCTAGGTATAGAATCATGTCATCTGCAAATAGTGATAATTTAAGTTCTTCTTTTCCTATTTTGATGCCTTTAATTTCTTTCGTCTGTCTAATTGCTCTGGCCAGTGTTTCGAGAACTATGTTGAACAGAAGTGGTGAGAGAGGGCATCCCTGTCTTGTTCCAGATTTTAGAGGGAATGCCTTCAATTTTTCTCCATTCAGAATGATGCTAGCCTGAGGCTTAGCATAGATTGCTTTTACAATATTGAGGTATGTTCCTGTTATCCCTAGTTTTTCTAGAGTTTTGAACATAAAGGGATGCTGTACTTTGTCGAATGCTTTTTCCGCATCTATCGAGATGATCATATGGTTCTTATTTTTAAGTCTATTGATGTGGTGAATAACATTTATTGATTTCCTTATATTGAACCAGCCTTGCATCCCAGGGATGAATCCTACTTGATCATGGTGCACAATTTTTTTGATGTGCCTTTGTATCCGAGTGGCCAGAATTTTATTGAGGATTTTTGCATCTAGGTTCATTAGAGATATTGGTCTGTAGTTTTCTTTCTTTGAAGTGTCTTTGTCTGGTTTAGGTATCAGGGTGATGTTGGCCTCGTAGAATGAATTTGGAAGTTCTCCCTCTTTTTCTATTTCCCGAAGTAGCTTGAAAAGTATTGGTATTAGTTCCTCTTTAAAGGTTTTGTAAAACTCTGCTGTATACCCATCCGGTCCTGGGCTTTTCTTAGTTGGTAGTCTTTTGATGGTTTCTTCTATTTCCTCAATTGATATTGGTCTGTTTAGGTTGTCTATATCCTCCTGACTCAATCTGGGCAGATCATATGACTTTAGAAATTTATCTATGCCTTCACTATCTTCTAATTTATTGGAGTATAAGGATTCAAAATAATTTTTGATTATCTTCTGTATTTCTGAAGTGTCTGTTGTGATATTGCCTCTTTCATCCCGTATGTTAGTGATTTGAGTTCTCTCTCTTCTTCTCTTCGCTAGCATGGCTAAGGGTCTGTCGATTTTGTTTATTTTTTCAAAGAACCAACTTTTAGTTTTGTCAATTTTTTCAATTGTTTCTTTTGTTTCGATTTCATTGATTTCAGCTCTGATTTTAATTATTTCTTGCCTTCTACTTCTTTTGCTGTTGTTTTGCTCTTCTTTTTCTAGGATTTTGAGATGAAGTATGAGATCATTTATTTGTTGGTTTTTTCTTTTTTTAAGGAATGAACTCCACGCAATGAATTTTCCTCTTAGAACTGCTTTCAATGTGTCCCATAGATTCCGATATGTTGTGTCTGTGTTTTCATTAATCTCTAAGAATTTTTTAATTTCCTCCTTGATGTCTTCTATAACCCATTGATCATTCAGTAACCTATTGTTCATTCTCCAAGTGATATATTCTTTTTCCTTCCTTCTTTTATCGTTGATTTTCAGTTCCATTCCATTATGATCAGATAGGATGCATGGTATTATCTCTACTCCTTTGTATTGTCTAAGAGTTTCCCTATGACATAATATATGATCTATTTTTGAGAAGGATCCATGTGCTGCTGAGAAAAAAGTGTAACTGTTTGATGTTGGGTGGTATATTCTATATATGTCAATTAAGTCTAGGTTATTAATTGTGTTATTGAGTTCTATAGTTTCCTTATTCAACTTTTGTTTGGAAGATCTGTCCAGTGGTGAGAGAGGTGTGTTGAAGTCTCCCATGATTATTGTATGGTGGTCTATTAGACTCTTGAACTTGAGAAGAGTTTGTTTGATGAACATAGCTGCACCATTGTTTGGGGCATATATATTTATGATTGTTATGTCTTGTTGGTGTATGGTTCCCTTGAGCAGTATGTAGTGTCCCTCTTTATCCCTTTTGATTAACTTTGGCTTAAAATCTATTTTATTTGATATGAGTATGGATACTCCTGCTTGTTTCCGAAGTCCATATGAGTGATATGATTTTTCCCAACCTTTCACCTTCAGCCTATGTATGTCTTTTCCTATCAAATGCGTCTCCTGTAGGCAGCATATTGTTGGGTCTTGTTTTGTGATCCATTCTACTAGCCTGTGTCTCTTGATTGGTGAGTTTAAGCCATTAACATTTAGGGTTATTATTGAGATATGGGTTGTTCTTCCAGCCATATTTGTTTATTTATGTTACTAAACATGGTTTGTTTTCCACTTTGATTATTTTCCCCCCTTTAGTGTCCTACCTCCCACTGTTGGTTTTCATTGTTATTTTCCATTTCCTCTTCCTGTAATGTTTTGCCAAGGATGTTTTGAAGAGATGGTTTTCTAGCTGCAAATTCTTTTAACTTTTGTTTATCGTGGAAGGTTTTAATTTCATCTTCCATCCTGAAGCTTAGTTTCGCTGGAAACACAATTCTTGGTTGGAACCCATTTTCTTTCAGTGTTTGAAATATGTTATTCCAGGATCTTCTAGCTTTCAGAGTCTGTGTTGAAAGATCAGCTGTTATCCTGATTGGCTTACCCCTAAATGTGATCTGCTTCCTTTCTCTTGTAGCTTTTAAAATTCTCTCCTTGTTCTGTATGTTGGGCATCTTCATTATAATGTGTCTAGGTGTGGGTCTCTTATGATTTTGCACATTCGGCGTCCTGTAGGCTTCTAGGATTTGGGGTTCTGTCTCATTCTTCAAGTCTGGGAAGTTTTCTCGAATTATTTCATTGAATAGATTGCTCATTCCTTTGGTTTGAAACTCTGTTCCTTCCTGTATCCCAATGACTCTTAAATTTGGTCTCTTGATGTTATCCCATATTTCTTGGATGTTCTGCTCATGGTTTCTTAACAGTCTTGCTGAGCTGTCTATGTTCTTTTCATTTTGAAATACTTTATCTTCATTGTCTGATGTTCTGTCTTCTAAGTGTTCTACTCTGCTGGTAGTATTCTCAATTGAGTTTTTAAGTTGGCTTATTGCTTCCTGCATTTCTAGGATTTCTGTTTGTTTGTTTTTTATAACCTCTATTTCCCTGTATAGTTGATCTTTTGCTTCTTGGATTTGTTTATGTAATTCATTGTTGAAGTGATCTTTCATTGTCTGATTTTGCTGTCTGATGTCTTCCTTGAGACTCCAGATCATCTGAAGCATGTATATCCTGAATTCTTTATCTGACATTCCATCAGCTGCAGCTATTACCTCTTCTAAAGTTGAGTTGACCTGCAATGCTTGTGGTCCTTTCTTTCCTTGTCTCTTCATACTGTTCGCGTTCCTTTCTTCTTGGTGAAACTGTTGTGCTATTGAATTTTCCCCCTATTTATTTATACTGGTCTTGTATAGTTGCAAAGTCTCCCTCGCAGGCATGGGCGGCGGCTCTGCCCCTCCGCCAATTGGGGCAATGTGCCTACCACGCCGGCAGGCCGCTGGGCCTGCTCTGCCAGTCGGTAGCAGGTCCGCCGTCCTTGCAGGCGCGGGCGGCGGCTCTGTCCCTCTGCGGGCCGCTAGGCTTGTTCTGTCGGTGGTCGCCGTTCTGCCTACTTTGCAGGCGCAGGCAGCGGCACTGCCCCTCTGCAGGCCTCTGGGGCTGTACTGCCAGTGGGTCGCAGGTCCGCCTACTTTGCAGGCGTGGGGGGGGGCGGCTCTACCCTTCCTCAGTCCACTGGGCCTGTTCTGTCTCTCGGTTGCAGGTCTGACCTGTTCTGATGGTGGTCTCAGTTCCGATTACCTTGCAGGCGCGGGGGGGGAGGGGGCGGCTCTGCCTCTCAGCAGGCCGCTGCTCCTCTTCTGCCGGTGGGTCGCAGGCCCGCCTACCTTGCAGGAGTGATTGGAAGCTCTGTCCCGCCGCGGGCCACTGGGCCTTTTCTGTCTGTGGTCACCCTTCCCCTACCTGGCAGGCGAGGGGGGTGGGGGGCGGCTCTGCCCCTCAGCAGGCCGCTGGGCCCGCTCTGTGTTTGGTCCCAGTTCCCTCTACTATGCCGGCGCAGGGGGAGGGGGCGGCTCAGCCTCTCAGCAGGCGGCTGCTCCTCTTCTGCCAGTGGGTCGCAGGCCCGCCTACCTTGCAGGAGTGATTGGAAGCTCTGTCCCGCCGTGGGCCACTGGGCCTTTTCTGTCGGTGGTCACCCTTCCCCTACCTGGCAGGCGAGGGGGGTGGGGGGCGGCTCTGCCCCTCAGCAGGCCGCTGGGCCTGCTCTATGATTGGTCCCAGTTCCGTCTACTATGCCAGTGCAGGGGGAGGGGGCGGCTCAGCCTCTCAGCAGGCGGCTGCTCCTCTTCTGCCAGTGGGTCGCAGGCCCGCCTACCTTGCAGGAGTGATTGGAAGCTCTGTCCCGCCCTGGGCCACTGGGCCTTTTCTGTCGGTGGTCACCCTTCCCCTACCTGGCAGGCGAGGGGGGTGGGGGGCGGCTCTGCCCCTCAGCAGGCCGCTGGGCCTGCTCTGTCTTTGGTCCCAGTTCCCTCTACTATGCTGGCGCAGGGGGAGGGGGCGGCTCAGCCTCTCAGCAGGCGGCTGCTCCTCTTCTGCCGGTGGGTCGCAGGCCCGCCTACCTTGCAGGAGTGATTGGAAGCTCTGTCCCGCCCTGGGCCACTGGGCCTTTTCTGTCGGTGGTCACCCTTCCCCTACCTGGCAGGCGAGGGGGGTGGGGGGCGGCTCTGCCCCTCAGCAGGCTGCTGGGCCTGCTCTGTGTTTGGTCCCAGTTCTCTCTACTATGCCGGCGCAGGGGGAGGGGGCGGCTCAGCCTCTCAGCAGGCGACTGTTCCTCTTCTGCCGGTGGGTCGCAGGCCCGCCTACCTTGCAGGAGTGATTGGAAGCTCTGTCCCGCCCTGGGCCACTGGGCCTTTTCTGTCGGTGGTCACCCTTCCCCTACCTGGCAGGCGAGGGGGGTGGGGGGCGGCTCTGCCCCTCAGCAGGCCGCTGGGCCTGCTCTGTCTTTGGTCCCAGTTCCCTCTACTATGCTGGCGCAGGGGGAGGGGGCGGCTCAGCCTCTCAGCAGGCGGCTGCTCCTCTTCTGCCGGTGGGTCGCAGGCCCGCCTACCTTGCAGGAGTGATTGGAAGCTCTGTCCCGCCCTGGGCCACTGGGCCTTTTCTGTTGGTGGTCACCCTTCCCCTACCTGGCAGGCGAGGGGGGTGGGGGGCGGCTCTGCCCCTCAGCAGGCTGCTGGGCCTGCTCTGTGTTTGGTCCCAGTTCTCTCTACTATGCTGGCGCAGGGGGAGGGGGCGGCTCAGCCTCTCAGCAGGCGGCTGCTCCTCTTCTGCCGGTGGGTCGCAGGCCCGCCTACCTTGCAGGAGTGATTGGAAGCTCTGTCCCGCCCTGGGCCACTGGGCCTTTTCTGTTGGTGGTCACCCTTCCCCTACCTGGCAGGCGAGGGGGGTGGGGGGCGGCTCTGCCCCTCAGCAGGCCGCTGGGCCTGCTCTGTCTTTGGTCCCAGTTCCCTCTACTATGCTGGCGCAGGGGGAGGGGGAGAGATGATTTCTTAAAATTAAAAATGAAATTTGTGCATACTCTTTTGGACAAGCAGCTGAGACTTTTCATTGTGTTTCATATAAGAATGAGCAAATATATCTAATTTCATTGTTTAATGTATTATTATAACATGGGTTTTTTAAATTATTCATCTGAACTTTCAAAGTTATTAGTAATTTTTTGTTATATAGATTTTTAATCTTTGTTTTGTGGTGCTGGAGATTGAACCCAGGACCTTGCATGTTTAATGCGATGACAGGATCTTTCATAAGAACTAGATCCATAGCCTATGTCATATAAATGAACCAATAAAATGAACCTTTTCTGGTTTTGTTGTGTGTTAATTTCTGGCACCTGAAATTCTTGAATTTTCACAATCTAAGGTGGTTCAAAATAAACTACCAGCTGCTGACATAGCTTAACCGACAGGTAGTATTCTGTATTACAGTGATTCATAAAGGAATTTTTAAGACATTTTCATATGGTAAAACAGTATGTTGGAATATTCCTGGTTGTAGTAGATAAAAATCTTTTTGCTAAGGACCGGCAAAAAAATTTCCAGCCCTTGGGCTAGGGCTGTGGCTCAGTGGCAGAGTGCTTGCCTCGTATGTGTGAGGCACTGAGTTAGATCTCCAGCACCACATAAAAATAAATAAGTAAAATAAAGGTATTGTGTCCATCTACAATTAGAAAAAATATTTTTAAAAAATCCAGCCCTAATGGAATACTTTCTTTTCAGAATCTCTAGGGTTGCGTAGTAAAGTGCTGAGGAAAATTGAAGAGCTCCGGACCAAGGTGAAATCCCTTTCTTCTGGAATTCCTGATGAATTTATATGTCCAATAACTAGAGAACTTATGAAAGATCCTGTCATTGCATCAGGTATGTGTGATGCCTACCAAGTCGGCAGGGCACGCTTATGTGCTAAACAAATAATATAGACAAAAGTTTGCTTAAATGTGGAGAATTTTCAACATTCCTGTTTTCTCACTAGTTTTTTTCCTTTGGAAAAACTCATTAGGCCTGAGGTAAACAATTGAACATTTTATAATAAAATTGGACAGGTTCAGAATTGAGACAAAAGGATTTTTCAGATTTTACTTAAACTTGTAAAACATATATATAGTTGCCAGAACATAAAGATATCATTTTTAAGTTAGACTACTGAGAACACTTAGGGTTTGTCATAAACTTAAACAAATATAGAGAAAAAGAATTTAAAGATGAAGCTGTAACATTCCACATTATTAATCATTGTCCATATACACATATTTTACATAGTTGTAATTAGTGAATTCATATTCCATTGTGGGGTGTTTTATTTGACCTCAAATTTTATTACACATTTCTGCATATTGACTTAGTCTATGTAATTTGTACTCACAATACAATACCTCTGAGGCTTTGCTACATTTTATTTAACTCTTCTACTAGTTGGTGTGTGTGTGTTTACAAATCTTGTTGTAGCTCCATAGTACTGACATCTCAGTTTCTGTTGTCACTATTACTTAGGGTATTTCCATGGGATGTATGCCCCAGTGCAATTAGTATATTAGAAGCTGTATTCCTTATACTAGAGAGGCAATGAGTTCTATACCTTCCCCTTCCTTGTCTGATTGGATATCAGTGATGTTTTTTGTCTTTCTCAATGACACATGAAGAGCAACTTCACTTTCCATTTCTTTGTGTAAGACTGAGTTTGATCATCTTTTTTGATTTGTAATTTTCTTATGTGACTTCTTATTCATAAAGCATTTAGTTCAAATTCAGCTCTTTTAGTTTTTATTCTTTAATAAGAAACACACTTATGCAAGGTGAGTACATACACTGAAGACCCAGACTGCCTGAGTCTGCTTCATTACTTATCTGTGTTATCTGTGGAGGACTATTCAATCTCTCTGGTCCTCATTTTCCTCATGTACAAAATGGGGATATTAGTACTTACCTCATGAGATTCTTGAATGAGTTAATATGTTAGGTATGTAAAACAACTGCATATAATAAACATTGTAGTGTTAGCTTTTTTAAATTTCAAACTGAAATTTACTATGGGTATAGTAGTGGCTATATATTTTTGAGTTGGTATATAAGGATTCTTGTTTGTAACTGAAACTCAACTTGAGTTGGCTTTCGATGATATAGCAATTGACTTATTAAATGTGAATCGTAGTGATTCAGAATTTCCTTATCTGTGCAGAGCCTTCTGAATAATCACTTGTGTGCCTTTCCCACATGGTGGAAAAACATGACTACAAACTGGTCCCAAAGTTTATTTACATTTTATGTTTTTGCCCACTTGAGAGTGATCGGTCTGACAAAATCCCCACAAGAACTCATTGGCCTAATTTGAGCCAGAACCCTGGCTCAGTGGTCATCTGTTACAGGAATGAGGTGGAAGACTGCCTTCTTAGCTGTAGAGAATTAAGAGGAAGATAGTATTGGGAAGGGCCTCTCTCAGAAAAGGGGGTGTGGCACTGACCAAATGGTAAATGTCCACTCTAAAAATTTTTCCAAGTTTCCTATCTTTAAAAGCATATATTACTTTGTATTAAAGTTACAAATGGTTGAGTTTTGAGGCTGTTTTTTGGGGGGAAACATCTGCATGGGATCAAAGAATATGAAAGGATTTTTGTGAGGAGGAGCTTGAGATTTTCCTTGTTTATTCATTCCTTGTTAAGGGTATAATTTTAGACATTTTATAAAAATGTCTGTCCTCTTTGATTGCAAAATCATTTTTAGCAACATTGATGTCAGCATATAACATGTTAAAATTCAATCATGATCTTTAAATAGTGGAATTGGACCAGTGTCTTTATGATTATAGATAGATTTGGGCTAATTGCTGTTGGCATGGAGAATTTTCTATTTTCCATTTGAGCCCTCCCCACCCCACCCCATCCCACCAGTATTTACATCTTTTGAACCAATTGCCTTGGACGAATTTCTAAGATATTTGTGTTTCATTCTTTTAAAAAAATAGTCAAGCACTAAACATTTAAAAAATGGAGGCTTTCTGTACTCTAAGCACTGATTTAGTTTTGGTGTGTCCTATTTCGTTATTTTAACTGATTAATATAAAAACTGTACTTATTTTGGAGGTACCTGTGATGTTTTGATAACTCTTTACCAACATGTTATTCTATAAGAAAATATTGTTGATCATATAGTGCCTTCAGGTGGACTTGTGTAAATTTATCTTTTAATTTTAAAAAACTAACTTGGTCATATTTGCCCATTTAGTCCTTCTTAGAATTTCTTTGTTACAGTAGAAAATATCTGATGTTTTGACTAGGATTATAGGAAGTTAAATAAGGGGTGAAAGTAACTTTGCACTAGTCAGGCATTCCTTTTATTCTTTTTCTATTCCTGCCAGGTCTGTTCTGTTTAACTTAATTCACTGAAAGTAACAATTTATGATATTAAAACCTTCTAACCTTGATCTGACCATTTTGCTTGTTCTACATTGTTTTCACTATATCTGGAGAAACACTCTCTTCTCTTAGTTCAGGTGTTCTGTCAGTTTAATTCCTATGTTTTGCTTCAAAGAATGTCTTTGGTATGGATTTCTTTTGCTCAGGACATACTACGCATCTTGAGTGTAGGTATCTTCCAATTTCAGACATTCTCATACATGTTTTTTTCAGACTTTCCTACTAATATACTATAAGTTGTCTAATCTGTCCATTGAGATTTCAGTTATTTTATTTATCTTCTCTGGAAATTCCATTTAGCATGTAGAATCCATAGACCCTGGAGCTACATTGCTTGGGTTTGAATGCCAGCTGTCATTTCATACCAGTGTGACCTTGAAAAGTTATTCAGGCTACAGTTTCTTCATCTCTAAAACAAGGATAATTGTAATACCTGCATTACAAAGTTATACAGAATGAATAAATATAGTACCCTGCAATGGTCTGATACACTATTTTTTTCATAGTATATTTTTCTGAGGCTTTTGAGATTGTAATTAAGTATCATCTGTGGAGTTCCAGTGGGGGAAGAGGACATTTAACTCTGGAGAAGAGGTGTGCTTGGTCCATTTTCTTGGACAGGAAAGTGGGCAGCAATGTGTTTGAGTATTTTTCCCCCCCATGGACAAGAGAGTAGAGCCCAGACCACTGAGCTAATATTTTTCACTTAAATCTTTCAATGCTAAGTAAGCTATTCATTCAAAAAGATGCTACTTTTATTCACCATTTCTAGATATAATATAGCTAGAAGTTTTTAGGTTCACTCAATCTGCTTTCTTATTAGAAACACAAGTATAGGAAATGGATAAATCTCACAATAGGTATCATGACTGTGGTATTTTGCCACAACTTATTCATCTGAGTGCATTAAGTTGAAGAATGTGTCCATTAAAATAATCCAGGAGCTTCTTAAATTTACTTCTTAGAACTTGTCTGGATGGAAATAATTTAAAATTATTTAGGTCATTTTGAAAATGTAATGAAAATAAGCAATACTGAATGTAGTGTTTATCATATTATCTTTTTAAAGTTTTTTTCCTCAACTTAGTTACAGTAAACTTTTTACATGGATTCTAAAAAACAATCGTGTCATTAATACAGATTGTCAGATGCAATTATTTTGTGTTAGAATATTTTGAGTGCTTTTTTATTCATAAAAATGCTAGTGTGGGGGGATGTGGTCTGTCATAGCTCTTGACAATCCTTTTCTTTACTACTTTGGGATAACTGAATTGCGTAGAGTAAGAAACTGGCAGAGAAAAAGTATTCATTTAAGAAAATTCAATGAAAGGTGACAAAATACACTATAAAACAATGGAGATTAGGAAATATTAAAAATTAAATAAGCTCACTGATTAGCTAATTTAATATTCTTAGTTCCTTCTTTTCAAATGATGTTAGCATAAAGGTAACCAATACATCAAAAATATAAAACTTCCTAAAATATCAAATTTATTAATTCGGCTCCCATTATGAAAGAATTTTTCTGTGATTCATAAAGGAAGAGTCTGAGATTAGCTAATAACACATAATCCCTCTATGTAACCCAGCCTAAAAATGAGACAGTTGTAGCAAGTAGTAAGGAAGGGGGCTGCATACTTGTCACCTGGAAAGGTACCGCATTTACGGTACCAGAGACCATGACTCTTAGCATAATCATTACTATCTGCGTAATCCCAAACACAACAACGACCTTCATAAAGGAGGAACTATAGGCAATGGGAGGAGAAAGCACAATAAAAACCTTGATCGTACTTCAGTCTAAAATAGTGATATATCAAATTCTGAACCTTCAAAATAGAAAGTATACCTTCTTTTTAAACACATACAGGGGATACTTTAAAGGGTCCCCTCACTTTAAAGTCTAGCTCAGTGCAAATTAATTAGCTATTACTGAACTCACAGTATTTCAAATAGTGATACTAAAATGGATATCATTTATCAGTAGTAGGTGAGTGTGATGTAATATATGACACTGTGGGTCAAAATACTCATCTTTTTAATTAATAAAATTTTCCTACTCATAAACTTGATGGCAAATAATTTGCATAAACCTTTCCAAAAATGGCCAAAATGCATGTAAAATGATGCACAATATCAAGTTATATAAATTCACACTGAAACATGTCACACCTGCTAAGATGGCTAAAATAAAACTGGAAAAAAGTGTTGGCAAGTATATACAGAAATTTGGGCTGGGGATATAGCTAAGTTGGTAGAGTGCATGCACAAGGCCCTGGGCTCAATCCCCAGCACCACCCAAAAGAAAGAAAAAAGGATATACAGAAATTGGAATTAAGTTTGGCAGTTTCCCAAAAAGTTACCAACAATCTACTCCTAAGTGTATGTTCATGTTCACATGGATAGCCCTGAAGTAGAAACAGCCCAAATATCAAGAGATGAATGGATACAATGTAGTATAGCTATACAATGGAATATTATTAGCCATAAAAAGAAACAAGTACTAAAACATGATGCTATACATAAATATATGCCACATATTGTGTAATTTAATTTATATGAAATGTTTGAAACAGGCAAATCCCATAGAGATAGATTATTGGCTGCAGTTTTTTCCCCCCCATTGGTGTTCTGAATTAAATAGTGGTTGGTAATGATTGTACAACTTGGAAATGTACCAAGAATCAAATAATTTTATACTTAAAAGGATGACTCTTATGGTATGTGAAGTATAAAGAGCAAAAGGCAGTCACAGTTGTCAGTATCTGCACTTGACACGTACTGTACCATATCTGGGGCTGAAGGACAAAAGAGAAGTTGTGGTTCTTGGACTTCTAAGGAGTGGAGGAGCTGCCCAGCTGGTGCTACTGTCTATAAGGGGGCAGGATAAAATATTTGGAGAGACTGTAACCAGCTTCTCCTAGCAAATGAAAATCCAGGGGCAGGAACAAGGAGGATAGGAAACCTTGCTCAGTTTCCCTCTAGATATATCACTGCAGGATCTGAGAAGGAGCCAGCAGACAAAACAGGTGTAGAGTTTGTGGTATTCTTGTCCCTGCATGTAGAATCCTCAGCTTCTTGGGGCAGTACCTTAACAGGGCTAAGCAGCACTTAGGATTGTTTCTGTAAATGCCAAAAGCACATTTGATAAAATCTAGCACCTGCTTACTTTCTCAAAAAAGAATAAAGAAACAACTACAAACAATACGAATTTAGAAAAGTAGCAAGTAAAAACAAACAAACAAAAAAAGGAGTATCAGTAACCTTTCTCTGATTATCTTAATAGATGCAGAAAATGCATTTGACAAAATACAGCTTTCATTCATGTTCTAAAAACTAGGATAGTAGAAACATACCTCAACATTGTAAAAGCTATATATGTTAAACCCAAGGCAACATCATTCTAAATGGGATAAAAATTCCCTCTAAAAACTGGAACAAGACAAGGATGCCCTCTTCCACTACTTCTATTCAACATAGTTTTTGAAACTGTAGCCAGAGCAATTAGGCAAAAGAAAGAATTAAGGGGATATAAATAGGAAAAGAAGAGCTCAAACTGTCCCTATTTATTGCTGATATGATTCTATATTTAGAAGACACAAAAAGTTCCACCAGAAAACTTCTAGAATTTATAAATTCAGCAAAGTAGCAGGATATAAAATTAATGCCCATAAATAAATTGCATTCCTAAATACTGATGAAGAATCAGTTCAAAGAGAAATTAGGAAAACTATTACATTCAAAATAGATTGATTCCCAAGTATTTTATTTTCTTTAAGGCTAACAAAAGAGGTGAAAGGCCTCTATAGCCAAAGCAATCCTTAGCTAGAAAAGTGAAGCAGGAAGGATCAGTACTAGACTACTACAGAACTATAGTAACAAAGACAGCATGATATTGGCACAAAGAGACATGAAGACCGATGGAACAGAATAAAAGACACAGATACAAACTCACATAAATAACAGTTATCTCATACCAGACAAAGGCATCATAAACACACATTGGAGAAAAGATAGCACCAGTTGTTGAAGAAGCTGGGTAAACTGGAATCCATATGTAGCAGAATGAAATCAAACCCCTCTCACCTTGCAGAAAACAAAGTGGATCAAGGACCTAGGCATTAGACCAGAGACTCTGGCCGTACTAGAAGAATATGTAGGCCCAAATCTCCATCAAGTCAGCTTAGAAAACAGCTTCCTCAATAAGACTCCTAAGTGTAAGAAGTAAAATCAAGAATCAATAAATGGGATGGTATCAAACTAACAAGCTTCTTCACAGCAAAGGAAACAAGAATATGGAGAGCCTACAGAATGGGAGAAAATCTTTGCCACCTGCATCTCAGAGCATTAATCTCTAGGATATATAAAGAACTCAAAAAATTTAACATCAGGGCTGGGAATATAGCTCAGTTGATAGAATGCTTGCGTTGTATGCACAAGGCCCTGGGTTCAAATCCCAAGCACCACCACAAAAAAACAAAACAAAACAAAACAAAACCCAATTAATCAAATGGGCAAAGGAACTAAACGGGCACTTTACGGATGAAGTAACTATCAGTCAACAAATATATGAAAAAAATGTTCAACACTCTAGCAATTAGAGAAATGCAAATTAAAACTACACTGAGACTTCATCTCACTCTAATCAGAATGGCAGTTATCAAATATCATTGAATTATCAATGGCAAATATCAAATGTTGGTGAGGTTATGGAGGAAAAGGTCCACTCATACATTGCTGGTGGGATTGCAAATTGGTGCAACCACTGTGGAAAGCAGTATGGAGGCTCCTCAGTAACTTGGAACGGAACCACCATTTGACCCAGTTATCCTACTTCTTGGTACATACCCAAAGGACTTAAAATCAGCATACTGCAGTAGTGATGCAGCCATTTCAATGTTTATAGCAGCTCAATTCACGATAACTAAGCTATGGAACCAACCAAGGTGCCCTTCAACAGATGATGGGATAAAGAAAACGTGGCATATATACACAGTGGAATATTACCATGCCATAAAGAACAACAAAATTATGGCATTTGCTGGCAAGTGGATGGAACTAGAGACTACATTCCTAAATGAAATAAGCCAATCCCAAAAAACCAAAGGCCAAATGTTCTCTCTGGAATGTGGATGCTAACCCACAAGAAAGAGGGTAGGGAGGAAAGAACAGAAGTTCATTGCATTAGACAAAGGGGAATGAAGGGAAGGGGGATGGAAATAAGAAAGACAGTAGAATGAATTGGATATGACTTTCCTATGCTCATACATGAATACACAACCATTGTAACTCCACATGTTCAACCACAAGAATGGAATACTGATTAGAATAAGTTATACTCCATGTACATATAATGTCAGAATACACTGTACTGTCATGTATCTCAAAAAAAACCTTCTAGACATAATATGCAAAAATTATCAGATCTATATAAAGAAAACTACAGATCATCCCTAAAAAATATACTTGGATACAAAGATGATAGGACTCAACAAGATATTTGTTTCATTTTACAAATTTAACATCCTTATAAACATTTTTTCCCAGCAATACTGAGGGTGAGTGTTAGATTTCACTTGAAAGAATAAGAACAGCAAAAACAAAAAACCTAGAAAAGAACAATAAGAAAGGTAGTCTTATTAGGTTATTAGAACATGTTATAAAATCTAAAAGTATTGTATCATTGGCACATAAATAAACCAATGGAAAATAATTCTTAAAAATTCAGATGTTGATGCAAGTGAGTTGGGAAATTTAGTGAGTGATAGTATTTTTAAATCCACAGTATTCTGACAATTAAACAGTTGTGTGGGAAAAGATAAAATTGTATTTCTCCTACTGCACATATAAATTAATTCCAGATAGGTCAGAAATCTAAACATAAACAAAATTTTTCCAGTCCCAGAAGAAAAATGTAGGTAAGTTCCTTGATGGAATGGGGAAAACTCTCCTGAATAGAATTTTTTTCTCCTAAGGACAATTACAAGAATAATAGGCAAAAATGTTTATAGTTCATAGGAAAAAGAAAACCAGTGCCTCAAACATGCAGAAAAATTCCTACCATTCTTCCATTGCTCCCCTAAAGATTGATAACATTATGAGATAAGACATCACGTTCTGTTGATGCTGTAGCATCAGACATACAGCATGTGGACATTCTCATAAACATTGCTACTAGGAAGGAAATCGACACTGTCTAGTAAAATTACATAAATATGCTCCAACTTCTTGGAATCACCCCCAAATGCATTATCAAAAATACAAGTGACATGCTCAAGACTGTTCACTGCAGCACTGTTATAAAAAGAAAAAAACAGAAACCATCCAGATGTACAGGAGAGTACGGTGGGATGGGGAGAACATTTTTAAAAGAACATACCATGGTGCAAATGAGTATATGCTAGCTTTTATGCAGAATGTATGCATTTGCATTTGCTTATACAATAACTGATATACATAGTTACCTATGTGAAGGGAGGAATAGGACTGGACAGGAGAGAGAAGATTCCTGAATGTTTAATAGTTTTTACTTCTAAAACATGTAAACAATTTTCAAGCACAGTACTTCAGTTAGACTGGGGACTTAACCTGATGATAGAATCAAAGAAATCTTAAATTTCACACTTAAAAATAGTAATATACTGCCATTATTTCAAAGCAAATAGATGGGAACCAGAGTGTCAGCCTCAGAAAAAGCACTACAAATATAAAAATGAAAGTAATGAAGCAAAAAACTCCAATTTTGACACATGTAAAGGCAAATAAGTTTGCAAGAAGACAGTATTAAAAAGTGAATTTTTTTTTTTTTTTTTTTTTGGTGGGGGGAATTTTAAATCTCTTTACTGTCAAGTTCTGAGTAGGGCAAGTTCTGTATCTCTAGATGTTCCTCTGACTTTTCAGTATGGAAGAAAGTTTAGCTTAGTTATTCTTAAGAATCTTTTCCTTCTCATTTTTAGCCAAATGTTTCTTTACTACTACTCTACTTAGCTCTTTCCATTTCTTTTTTTTTCCACTATGACTGAATTTTTGACAGGATCCTGGTCTCAGTTGCAGTGTTCAAAAGGAACCATATAAAGCACTATGAGTTTATAATGATACTGTTCTAGGTGACTGTGTGTGACAGAGCATAATCCAATCTTAATGCATGTAAAACACTAGAATTTCAGTTGTGGCAGGGATTACGTTGTTATAGCAGTCCAAGCATGACAGGAATATCATTTAAAACCCAATGAGGCCTTGGCAATGAGTTTTTATACTCAGTTCATTTTAGAAACTTTATCTACTTTATCTACATTTCAAATAATTTGTATACCTTTTTGTTTTTCAAGATGGCTATTCATATGAAAAGGAAGCAATGGAAAATTGGATCAGCAAAAAGAAGCGTACAAGTCCAATGACAAATCTGGTTCTTCCTTCAGTGGTTCTTACACCAAATAGGACTCTGAAAATGGCCATCAATCGATGGCTGGAGACACATCAAAAATAAAACTATTAGCTGACGTTGGTTCATGCCTGAAATCCCAGCGACTCAGGGGACTGAGGCAAGAGGAATCCAAGTTTGAAGCCAGTCACAGAAGTTTAGCGAGATCTTGTTCAAAAAATTTTAAAAGGGTCTGGGAATGTACCTCAGTGGCAGAGCACTCCTAGCACGTGCAAAGCCCTGGGTTTGATCCCCAATACTGCAAAAATAAATAAATTGTTATGTTGTATTATTTATATTTTCAGTGATCTCATTTGAATTAAATACTAAGCAAGCATTATTAAAAGCAAAACAGAAGGAAAAATAAATTTAGTTATAAAAATCTTCAATTTTCATTCTTTAAAATTCATGGACTTAATTATACATCTTTTTTGTACTAATGCAAAAAATAAAACTTTACTTTGACTTTAAATTGGAGTGCTTTAAATTTATTCTGGTTAGGTATGGGTCATATCACTTTACAACTAAAGATCAGAATGCTATATAACAGATGGTTATATCCTAGTTAATAGCCATTTGTTTGATAACTTGAGGATTTATAAAAAAATAATTATAAATTACTTATAATTGAGAAAATCACTTCAGACATTTAATAAGCAACTTTGTTGGACTCAATTTGTAGGATACTAAGGATTTTTATTCAAACCCAGATACAAGTTAGATAAAATAAATTACCATGAATAAGTCAATTTGACTTTGCATAGTATACAAAGGGGCTAACTAGCCTCCTTTTAAAATTCAGACTTTTTAGAAGTTCTTGCAGGGTAATTATACAATGGCATTTTTACATAGTACTCTGGAGTATTTAATACACCACCACCACCATCCTGACTGGTGTTCACTCAATGGACTTTCCAGGCCCCAATGTTGGTTCAGGACTATGTGGAACCAGCGCTAGTGCCCTCTGACCCACAGCTTCCTAATGGAATTTCACTTGGGGTAACTGACCCAGTGTCCTCTTTTACTAAGACTAAATCAAAATCATAATTTAATGCATTACTAATTTTACTAACACACTGACTGCTTTACAGGAAAAGACAAGCCTGCCCAAGTACCCAAGCTCAAGAATTATGTATTATCCAGTTTTTTATAAAATATATATTTTTAAATGGAAGATGGACACAATACCTTTATTTTTTTATGTGGTGGATTGGATTAAACCCAATGCCTCGGACATGCTAGGCAAGAACTCTACCACTGAGCTACAACTGCAACCCCAGTTTTGTTTTTAAACTTTCTATAGCTTTGAAAAACTGAACATACTTAGGTTTCTAGCAATACTAGTTACCAGACAATAACCTAAAATAATATTAGGCTTAAGATTCCAACTTAGAATTTTATGATGATAAAACAGCTTACCATTCACTCTGATTCACTCCTTTGAAACTGAAATATGTGGTTATAAAGACAAATACAAACATTGAACAAAGATACCACAAATGTGTTAAAGAACAAACTGTCATAACAATGCTCAGTGTATTGCCAAAGTGCCTGAGAGTTAAAATATTAAAGCTCTCCTGTCGCCAACAAAAACAGACAACTAATACAGATTGCTTTTCCTCATGCTTTCTATTTCAGACAAAGAAACTAGCTCTGACCCTTGAATATTTTGGAATTTCTAGAAGCTGCTACCTTTATTCTAAAAGTAGAAAATGAAATTTAATATGTATTTGGTAGTATTTGTATAGAAAAGTACTACCCCAAAGCAAAGAGTGAAATGCAGAGGTTAAAACAAGGCAGGAGCTGTTGTGCTCTATTTACCCAGTAAGTCAGTGAATGCCAACCCAAGTCTAGTAATGGCCTTTATTCCTTATGGAAAAGTACAGTAGTTGTGCAGAAACAAAACTACATAACAAAAGAGTAAGACTTTCACAAATATTAAAGAAAATAATAAACAATAAATAAGCTATAGTAGTTATAGAAGAACTCATGGAAAGCCTATAAAAATGATAAAGCTGTTTATACAAAGCACACTGTACACACACGCAGGAACAAATGTTGAAGAATGACACCAGGAAGTTCCTATTCATACAAAACCCTAAAGATGTTCACAGGAACTTCCTAACTATTCATTTTTAAAACATTCTGCAAATATAGAACTTCCTTTCCCCCAATTCTAGAAAATAAATTTCACATCCCAACGTATAAAACAAATATACTTCCACCTCTCTTAACCTAGTATCTTAACATCCTCCAATAGCACACAATTTCATATAAAAATACCTTTGAACCAAGGTTCATTCTTGTACCTTGTCTTTACAAATGCATAATACATCAGTTTGGACTTAAGTAGCACCTCGAAGGTGTTCTTATATAAATGAGATAAAGTGCCGTTACTGATATACTGTTAACATGCCATAATAATACATCATTCAGTGCAATAACCAGCGTGGATGAAATTTACAAAGAACATGCAAATACATGACTGGGGTTTTATTGTTTGCTTCTGGTTTTAGATTAACTACTTAGTTATATTTACAAGTTCAAATAAGGCTGGGCTATTTAATATATACAACATGTGACTATGAAGTAATGATTGTATAACAAAAGCAACAACCAACCATACCTTAAATATCCAACTTAAACACTGTCCTTAAGGGATGATGGAAGGTTTTTTTTAAGGAACATTAGCACTGATAAGAGCAGTTTGGAACCAGTTGAGACCGAATCTATTAGCTACTAAGAATGCTGCTCTTAGTATTTTAGCTCAAATCCAATTTAGGACAACCAATCAAGGTTCCAGAGAGCTTAGACTGTTTCCACATATTAGAACACCTTGAAGCATGAATATTGTTTCAAAAAAGGTGCTATAAAAGTATTTTGATTAAGAACCGTAATGTGGGAATAAGTGTTTAATCCTCTTAAAAGAACTTCTTTTATAAAGGGAACAATACTTGGATGCTTTCATGTTTTGCTTAAAGAACAAAAAAGAAAATATAAGCTATATTTATAGTCACACACATTCAGCTAGAAATCACTCAGGTTTTAATTGTATATATATGTAAAAATAAAATTGGAATTTGACTCAATGGAACTGTAACTTGAAAATTCCATCTTTTCTAGAATATGTCATTAGGATATTATATCATGAGTTAAACCTTTTGTTAAAAAAAAAAAAAAGGCCATTGTTAAGTACCATGATTTTACCACATAGCAAAGGCTAGGAGGAAAGTGATAAAAATCAAATAATTTTCCTAAGAAAAGTTGACATCTTCTTTACTGTCTTAAATTTTTAACTTGATGGGTAAAGCTAACTGTAGTTTTCAGTTCTATTTAGCGTTATTATGGTGACTTCTAGTGACTTATTAAAGTTTTATTCTATATTTTTAATATATCAATTGCATCTGATCCACCCTAGATGGGAAAAAAAGAAAAAAAACATGGCTAAAAAGTGATTTTTATGATGAAAAACCATTTAATTATTTACCACCAGGAGCCAACACACTTTTCCAAATCCTACAAATGAGTCTCTTTAGGCTCACACATTTGACTCTATGAATGATCGCTTTGGTTTCGCTGTAGTGAGGTGGCTCCTGTGGGCTTCATTACTGACATGAGGTGGTGGCTTGGAGATACTTTCCGGGTAAAGATGAGAAATGCTCTTAGTTACCCTCGTGTCTTGGCGGTGGACTGGAATTTGGCACTTGTTTTCTTCTAGCTCCTTTACCTGGGCCCCATTGTGGACATTGCCACTCAGGGTGGAGGCAGAACAGGTTTTGGCTTGGCTGGTATATCCTCCTTGTTTGAGAGAGGGCTTCTCAGAGTTAGAGCACTGCAGGCCAGCTGCAGCGGGGGATGTGCCCGTCAGTAGCCCCTCTGCCACCTGGCAGTGCCAGGTGCGGTTTGAAGGGTTGCTCTGCTGTTGGAACCTTGCCGTCTTGTCCATGATCCCCATGAATGGAGTACTGCGGGGCCTATGCTCAGTGGCGCTGCTCTGCACCTGGCTCACAACCTTGTCTTTAATTCGAGCATCTGGTCCTTGGACCTTGAAGCCATCTGAAAAACTACTGCTTGAAGTCAAACTACTGGTTGAACTTGACATCTTTATACTGCTAGATGGAGAACCAGAGGAGCCTGAGCTGGTGAGGGAAGCTGGGTGTCGTGCATCGCCGCAGCCCACTGGTCCGCCCTGGCTTGGAGGGGCTACATCCACAGCCACAGAGGCATGGGACAGGAGCCTCTCGGCAGTTTTCGCCTTGCTTGGCAGAGCATATGCAGCACCACTTTCACTGCGCTGCAGCTGGACATTCTGGCTGGGGCCCAGCCGATCCCCAAAGTGGCTAGAACCAGCTCCAACAGTAAAGGTACCTGCTCCCTCTACATGCTGGTTTCTGCTCCCAGCAGGAGCTGCAGGGATCCTGCCTGGCATGGGGCTTGGAGGAGGATTCTGACAAGAGACCTGCATTTTTGTACTACTGTTTCTGATGCCAGACTGGCCAGAACCCAGGTGTTGGTTTGTTTTCACTATCTGTGCCTGTTTGGTGGGCTGCATAACCAACCCCGGCTGAGCGACAGTCTCCCTTAGGGACTTGCTGACTCCTGCCCTGCTCTGTGGTGATACTGGCCTGCCTTTGGATTGTAACCCTTCTTGAAGGTTTCGGATATACGGGGAAGGGGCAGACGAGGATGGCTGCTGGCACCTGGGAGTCGGGGAAATGGATTCTTCCTGTGGAGAAGTTTCCTCCTCTTCGGCCTCATCGAAGTGCAAGTGGTCCTTTAACCCAGGGGTTAGGGTGTCCTCCTCATTATCTTCATTATCGGAGGCACCAGGTGCAGCTGGAGGGGAGCACTGCTGTTTCTGCTGCTGGTTCCTCTGGAGTTGTTTGCACTCCTCTTCTACACGGGCCAGGAGCCTCTTGATTTCCTGATTGGTGGGACAGAGTTTCACAGCCTCCTGCAAGTCAGCCAGAGCTGCCACGAACTGCCTTTATATGAAGACATAAGATATGGTCATAGGCCATGTATGAACATGGTCTGTTTATAACTGTTCATAAAGTAGCTGTGCTCACAGGAAGAAAAAGGTAGCTGCATGAGGTCTGACCACTTACCATGCAACAGGTCCTGTTTAGCCCACAGTTACTCAGCTAACCCAGATTTGTGTGGCTTATGTAGGTGCAACTCAGTGGACGCCACATTACCTCCACTGGCCCCTCACTATGTCCACCTCTCAGAAGGAATGTACAACACTTCCCTCCCCTCCCTGCCCCTGGTTGGCCGCCTCCCTAAAACATGGACTCACTCCAGTGCTCAGTGTTGCAGTGAGTCTCAAATGGGTTGGAATAGTTACTGAGATTTTGGGAGCCAACAGGAGTTTAGCCATCACCAGTAACACCTTGCCTCTTGGAAGATGCTAATTTAGTATTCAAAGGGACAAGAGGCATCTGAGTAACCATAATAAAGCAAAACTTCCTCAAATTCAACTAGTAACTTTAATTCCAAAGGCAGGGGGGAAAGGCTCCTGTAGTCGGACAGGTGACCCCAGACAGTACCTGCTATTTCTCTTCGCTCTTGCTCTAGCATAAAAGGCTTCATAGGACTTGGGTTTCAATTCCAGAGCCTTGGAAGCAAATTCTTCTGCCATGCCAAAGTCCTGGTGTCAATATTTAAATACACAAGTCAGACGCAGCACTGAAACAATTACAGGCAACTCTTTCATAGGACCTGAGCTAAAGGGTGGCAGAGTTTTGGGACATAACTAGAGGGGGATGAAGGACAAGATTAGTTTTCCCATTTGTCTTGTTTGAGAGTTGGTTAGACAATAACAGGCCATTACTATGCTCAGGAATCCAGCAACTGATGGCTCAGGAGGGAGATCAGCAGTAGAGCCAGGGGTGCAGATAGATCAGCACTGGTAGAGGTGTGTCTGCTTCAGTAGGAAGGTGACAATGTGGGAACAAGCAGGTCTGATGGGGGCAAGGGCAGGGGGCGGGGGTGGTGAAGTTAAAAAAAAAAAAGTACTGAAACATCTACTAGTTACAAATTAACCATGAGTGAACCACAATTAGTTATAAATTAGTCACTGGCAAGCTCCCTGTGCAAACCTAAGGAACCTTAGACAGGCAGACTTTATAGACTTTTGTGTTGGGACCTTTTTTCTGAATCTGGGGGTGGGCAACTGGTGGCAGTGTTGGCAGTGTCCCTGCTGGGAAGCGGGGAGAGGAGGGGTTTGCATTTGCTTCTCTCAAGGGAGCAGAGGAAACTAAGCCCAGTGCATTCCCTTGCCATATGGAGAGGCGGGTAGTGACTGTGACCTACAGGTGGTCGTCAGAGAGCAGACAGTGCTGCTTCCTACAGGACAGGTTCCTATAAGGAAGGACATCACTCAGAGAGCAGATCCAGACCTGGGATTTGGTCTGTGGCAGGGCTGGCCTTTGCCATGTGAGTTCTACCACCAAAGGTCTGGGTTAGAATAACGGCCTCAGCTTACGTTTGTTTTTCTTCGGCATCGAGACAAATTGAGATAAAGGGAAACTCTTAGTTCATTGAAAGGTCTCATGTCCTCCCCAAATCCTTCTCGAGGAAACTTTCTTAAGGCGTACTGGTACCGCTGGGCTGCCTCCTTCATCTTCCCTTTCTAGGATTCAAAAAAAAAAAAAAAAAAAAAATCACAGGAATTTTTCCTTTTTAAGAATAAACTCTCACCCCCTAGAGACCTCCATGTAAAACCATCCCAGCCCATGGAAAGGTGAATAGGTGCCAGGGCAGAAGCTAGGACACTAACCAGCCCAAACATGCTCGAGCTCCGTATCCACACTGGCCTCCATGACATGCGTTCACACAACGAGGGGGAAGATGGCTTTACAAGAAGAGGTTTGTAAATGGCCAAGTTGATATCCTTCCATCTTAATGAATTCAACTATCTTCTTAGTTATCATGTATGATTAAAAGTTATTTCAAGAACGATCTCTCATCTAAAGATATTTTTAAGGCCAAGTGTAATGAAAATCAGAAGAAAAAAATGATGTGGTTTCCAAGGCAAGTGGAGACTTGTGGATAAACCCAGAGCTTGTTGCAGAATAATAATTTCTCTTTAAGGAAGAACTAAAGCATGGGCTTTAAAAATCAGAGCAGCACCACATCATTTTCAAGGCTAAAGAAATCCATTTGCTCAGTCAGCCCCGTCGCGCAGCAGGCACGCAGCCTGTGGAAAATGGCTTGATGTTTCTGACATAATTGCCTACCAAAATCCATATTAAAACCACTTCAAAGCCACAACAATACACACTCTGAACTCAATTTCAAACTGATTCCAAGCCAGGAGCCCTGCTGGGTCATGCTACATGCCTATTTATTTGTTACTATTAAAAAAATAAAAAGGGAAAAAACGTACAACATAGCAAATACAGCTGCCTGATAGTAAAAAGGATTAAGATGGTAACAATCTATTTTTTTCTCCCTCGTAATCTTTTAATTCTATCTAATTACAGTCCAAAAAGAATAGAAATCTATGTAAATGGCCTCCATGTCTATCTAGACCTAGGGTTGGCAAACTAGAGCGTGCTGTCCAAATCTGGCCTGCCACCTGTCTTCACAAACGAACTCTTACTGGGCCATGGCCACATTCCTTCACTTGCATATTATCTGTAGCTGTTTTGTACCACTGTGGTTTGCAAAACCTAAAATATGGGCTATGTGGTTCTTTACATTTTACCAAAAAAAAAAAAAATCTTTATGAAAAACTGGGCATGGTGGCAGCTCAAGAGGCAGAGGCAGGAGCATTACAAGTTTGAGGTCAGCCTGGGCAATTTAGTAAGACCCTGTCTCAAACTAAAATATAAAGGGTTCCATCCCTAGTACTACCATAAGCAAAAAGTAAGTAAATAAATAAAATAATAGGAAAGGCTTGGGAGACTGAATGATTATTTTCTTCTGGAAATGCCTCCCAGGTGTTCTTTTCCATGGGTCACATACTGTGCCCAGAGCTGTGCTCCAAATGTGGGGAGAACATGAAGGCTAAGGAACCTCCTGTCGCTGTGCCAGATGAGATAGAGGTGACTCTCCACAGCTTCAGGCAGGAAGTTACAGCTTCAGCCTCAAGAATTAGTTCTGAAGTGATGTTTCTCAGACACAAAAGAGAAGTGCTTTCTAGTTAAGATTCTGCTGTTGAGAGATTAAACAAATCCTGGGCATAAGGCCAGGTTAGCATCTCTTAGAACTTCCATTACCACTAAGTTACATATGCTGTGTGCAGAAGCACACCTCTGGCCATAAATATCCATCTAAAAGGTTGCTTGGAGGCAGTTACTGCAGCAGAGAAAGGGTGCTACCACTTACTTTGTACATCATGTTTCCTTCCTCCATTAATTTCTGTAAAAGTATAATCAAGATATCAGGTTTGGAAGTGGCCATCGCCCAGGCAGCATTTCCTGCAAAACAAACATGCTTTCAGGAGTTGCACACAAACAGCAGGAGCCCCACTGCAGGAACCACTGTTGTGTCTTGGGCTTCCAGAAGGCAGTATGGAGGAGGAAAGGGAGCGAGCAACTGTGAGGTGAGGGGGAGCTCTAACCTATTTTATGCTGAACTAGGCACACAGGTGGAGAATGGTGCCAGCACCAATCTGTCCTGTTGAAAAACTCAATGAGACACTAAGGCATCAGAGCAGTTAAGACCCACCCCTTCCTTTTGAGAGGTGGAGGCAGCTGATCCAGACCTCAGAGTAATCTCCCCACACACCCATCATGCCAGCAGTGGGCAGGCTGGTGCTCTGAGTCCCACGCAGCCTGCTCTGTACAGTCCACTCTGAGGTGTCTTAGTTTGAGCCCTCCGGCCTGTCCCCATCCACTGGCCTACATCACAGCCACTGCCTCCTCTCCAACCTACTCCAAGCACTGGGGCATTGCAGGAAGGCAAAGTCCTAGGCACCTAAAGGGCTGTGGGGAGAATCGAGTTAAAATGGGGACCCTGCTTAGGCGAGTCCCTGGTGTCATTAACCACTTAATATTTGCAAATGGTGCTTTCATCACAGTCCTTGGCCCAGAATTGCTCTTGGCAAAGTTCTTAAACATCAAACCAAGATAGGGATGCTTTAGTTACTCTTTCCTCCTCAGGCTCAGTGGTGTGACGTCAAAGCCAGCTTTAGGGACGGGGCTCTCCCTGCTCAGCCCCTCCATATGTAGTTCAAGTAGTGCACCCATCATGCTTCCAAGAAATCCCTCCAATTCTCCTTCAGAGAAACCACACTGGGGTTACCACCTCCCTAGCCAGCTGACCATGCTGGTTGCTGTAGAACAGAGGACCTCAGCCTTGGCTGCTCCCCAGCATCACCCTGTAAGCTTCCGTTCCTACTGATGCTCCACCAGCCCCAGAGTTAGAGCCCAGTCTAACTCCTCCCTGATGTGGCTCCATTGTGTCCCAAATACCTGTGACTCCACACTGGCCTCAGCTTTAGCTTCTGTTTTCTACCCACACGCATAAGATTATCATAAGCTGCTTAAACCATGTTTAATGATGAGAGACAGGAAGTGCCCTCTTTCTCATCCTGGGAGCAGGTGAGCTTCATGCTCCCTAAGGGACTCTGATGTCTGGAGCTGAACAGAGGCACAGTTCACTGACCTAACTTGGCTCCTTTTCTGAGTAGTGTAACCACGACAGAGGTGTTTCGACAACCAATGGCTCTGTCCAAGGGACGCATTCCGCTGTGGTCCACATGCTCAATCACGGCTCCCTTCTCGACAAGATACAGCACCTGCAGTGGGGGAGAGCAGAACCCTGAGAAGCAGCTCCTGGCAGGAACTGGGCCACTCGCCCACCTCCCAGATGTTGATAAACTATTGAATTTTGGGGGCTGACAATCTTAGTTTTTCTCCTATTTCAGATGCCTCTGGCCATTAGGGAATCCCAGGATGGCAATGAAGTTAACATGAACAATCAAAAACAGGAGCTGCAGCTCACAGTTAAAGCCTTCTCTGCTGAAGTGGCTTTGCTACCTGCAACAACGGGGAGGATGGGCAGATGAGACACGCATGTGCATAGTGTGTGACCGCCTGTCTGACCCCACTTGCTGGTCAGAGAAAGGAGACGGTCGCCTCTGCCTGCAGTTAACTAGCAGTGGGACTTCTCCACTGAGATGTAGTTTACATCTACAACTAAAAACAACAACAAAAAGAACTTATTAAAAATTATATTTAACTAAATATTTGTTTTTGACAGTCAGGAAGTACAGTTTGTAACGTACCACTGAACTCTAACGATGTGCATGTGTGTAGTATGTTGTGCGCGGGGATGGAAGCCAGGGCCTCATGCATGCCAGGCAAGTGCTCTGCCCCAAGCTGCCGCTCCAGCCTGACCTCAGTGCCTCTGCACAGCACATGGTTTCCCGCTCCCAGCAGATGCACCGAGTCCTCAGGCCAGAGTCACTGAAGACTCTCTGGCACCTCAGAGGCCTGCAATAACAAAGCTTCTTCCCTGAAAGACATCTCCTGGTTCTCACTTTACTGAGGGTTTTTTTCCCCCTTATGCCCCCACTAGATTTAGGCATTTGGCAAAGAGATAGCGATAGTGCCCAAAACCTTTTACATTTTTAGGCAATTAATACCACATTACTTTAAAAACACCAACCAATAAATGCACAAAATGGAATATTATTTGCTCTCAAATAGGAAATCCTGTCATTTGCAACAACATAGATAAACCTAGAGAATGTGACACTGAATGAAACAGGCCAGGCATACGAAGACAGGTACTGCATGATCTCACACGTGTTTCCTGAAGGATCAATGCAGGGATTCTATTTACACAGATCACTATGAGGAAACGAAACTGCATATGCACGTGGGTATACATACTCACATGCATGTCTATAGTATCTCAAGGTTGTAAGTAGGTCATTCTAAGCTTTTAAAAATGCTTTACAATATTTACTAAGTCCTGGAATGGACTGCACATCACAGAATAAGGGAAAATTGAAATTTCACCCACCACACCCAGGCCACACCCAGGCATATGTCAGAAACATCTTTGGTTCTGGGTCCTGTTTCCCACAGTGCCCCTGGTATGGCCTGCAGGTGGAGGGGAGCAAAGTCCCGTGGGTACTCACAGTTTCGGCATCGCCATAGAAGGCAGCCAGGTCCAGGGGAGTACGGCCGTTCTTGTCCGTCTGGTCTATCTCAGCTCCTTCTTCGACCAGATACTGGACCACTGCCCTGTGGCCTTTCAGACAAGCCCAGCTCAACGCGGACAGACCCTCTTTGTCCAGAGAAGAAAGGGTGGCACCTGAAAGGAAAGTCCAGTCACAGAAAGTGGACCTTACATGGCAAAGGCCAGAAGCAAAGGGTCTTCCAGTGCAGAGTGCCCGGTCACACGGTGCGCTGGGCAGAACAGCATGTCACTTGAGCACCGAATTTTAAAGCTGATGGCCGAAGGGTCAGCACTGAAGCTGAGCAGTGATATGCAGCCCGTGCCACCTCTTCTTTCTGCTTGTGTGTGTATGAGAAGACTCCCAGAACAAAGAGAGATCCATTTCCATAACTAAAAGACTGAAAATTGGAGGCAGAAAAGTACAGAGTGGGACTACTGAAACTCTCTGTCCCTGCAAAGGAAACCTACGCAGGGCAACATGCCAGCTACCTTTTGAAAGGAGGAATTCCACGGTGCTTAAGTGCCCTTCACAGGCAGCCACCATGAGGGGCGTCCGGCCCTGCTTGTCACTCAGGTTCACATCACAGCCGCGTTCCAACAGCAGCCTAACGATCTGAAAGAAGCACTCAGAATTAATCTCCTTTCTGCAATAGTATGCCGCATTCTTTCTATGCAGCAGGCACTTCAATCTTTGAAAGTAGATGAATGGCACTTTTCTTGTAAAACTCCATGTTTCTGAATGTTGTGTGGTACATGGAGTCCGTACGATCTTTCTACTGCATTCCTTTGAACAGAATCTTTTTCCAAATATATGCTCTTTTAACATTCCCAGTTTATTAGTGTATCTACAAATACCACATGTGCCAGGCAGAAACAGTCATTTGCAGGAAGCGATGCCAATCACAATCAAGTAATGACATGACAGCTACAGTGGGGGAGGTGAGATAACTAAGGATGACTGAGGATAACTAAGGGAGTTAGCAGGGTCATCTGGGCCCCAAGCAGGTGCTGGAGCTAAGCAAAGGCAGCCCTTTGTGCCCAAGGATCCACACTGGTGGATGCATAGACAGCAGACTGAAAATATTCAGAAAACAACTGCACCTGTCCTGAACATATACGGACTTTTTCTTGTCATAATCCCCTGAACAATACAACATCATAACTTTACATAGCATTTACATTGCACTAGGTATTATAAACAATCTAGAGATGACTGAAAGTTCTTGGGAGGGTGTATGCAATTGCATAGTATATGCAATTTTATATATGAGACTTTAACATCCTCAGAATCTGGTGTCTCCAGGGGTCTTAAAACAGATCCCCTGGTTCTGAAGGAACTCACTGTACCTACAAGAGTAGAGAATGGGGCAAGGGAGGGGCTGGGAAAAAGCTGGCCTGCCACACCGAGCAACACGCTTTCCTAAATGCAGGGTTGGAGGATGGTTTGCCCTTCTCCAAGGGCAACTTTTAACCTCAGAAATAACCCCTTACACCATGTATGGTGGTAAGGCTGGGGAGGAAAAGAAGGATGGCAGATGTCTCAGGATGCCATGATGAGGGAAGTGCTTTATCCACCGTGGGCCCAGATGATCCCCCTGACACTTGATTTATCACCTCGCCTCAGTGATAAAGGTGGCACATTCCCATTGCTTTCAACCTTCCCCTGACAGAGACAGAGCAGGCCCTGCACAGTCACAAAAGATTGCTTCCGTGCATCTGCAGCTCCTGTCATTTGGTTACCTGTTGGACCAACACACTTGAAAGAGTGGTTCTATTGTGCTCCTTGGAAAAGGAACCATTTTCAAGGCTCTCTCTAATTCTAAGGCAGGGGTGGGGAGTGGGAGAAGGGTCTTGCACAGTAGTTGCTCATTTACACCTTCATTTTGTAAACAAGGACCACATACCTGCCCCACACCTGGCACCAGGTTGCACCTTGCCACAAACACAAACAGATGGATCTTATGCCTATTATAGGAAGGATATTCCCCTGGTTAATCTCAGTGTCTTGTGTGGTCAAATGTGTGCTTCTATCCAGCAGCCCTGAGGACACGGGCAGAGGCCAAGGATGGGACATACTGGGGGTAGGGGGACAGGTGGCATGAGTCCCCATAGCGAACCCCATCCCTACTCATTGTTTCTGAAGCATCCAGAGGCTCACTGGGTACCTGCCAATGCCCCTGGCGTGCTGCACAAAACAAAGGGGGGACCCCTCTCCTGTTCGTCCGAGATACGGCAGCTCCACGCTCCAGCAGCAGCTCACAGACCTCCAGCTTCCCTCTTCCTGCGGCCGCAGTCAGCGCTACAAGAAAGCCAAGGGGCGAGGGGAGGCCGTTAGCAGTGTGCACCAGAGGGGGCCCCAGGTTCTTTGACACTTGTTCTCCTCCAGGTACTCTCTGCCCTTGAACTTGGGTGGGCTGTGATAGCTGTGATCAGTGGGACACAGCCAGAGTGACGCAGTGCCAGTGCCTGGGGCCCAAGAAGAAGCAGGCAAATTACACTTCCTTAGGACACTCACTCTTGGAACCAGATGTCCTGCTTTGAGGAAGTCCAAGCAGCCCTGTGCTGAGACCCATGGAGAGAAGCAGTGTGGTGTGCAGCGGGTGAGCTCCCAGCGCACGGCCAGCACCAGGCTGCCGGCCATGCACAGGAGCCACCCTGGGAGGGGTCGTTGGCAAAGTCAACCGGCTTAGAGGGTGTGGGCTGCCCTCCCCAGCTCCACCAGGCCCCGCCCCAACTGTAGATTCAGGAGCCACCAAGTTTTGGTTTTGTTTTTTCACAGCAAGAAATAACCAGAATACAGTACATCACAAACACGGTAGTTGGTCCAGCCTGGCCTCTCCTCCTCAAGTCAAATCTTACCCAACAAAACTAATTTTCTTAGGCAGTCACAAGTGTATCACATCACTCCTGCTCTGATGGAGCTTGGCATAACTTTAACAAGTAAAGTCAAAAGAGAAAAATGGGATTGGATCGTGGGGGCTGTGGGTGCAGGTTCTGCCATTGGAAGGACAGGTCTACGCAACAGAAATGGCAGGAAGGGAAAGAACAGAGTCGGGTTCTCAGGACCTCCCAGCAGTGATGGTCACCCCCTCAAGTAAAGGGCAACATCAGGCAGCAGGGACAATCCCAGGCCAGAGCTGTTCATGGTGCAAGAGGACAGGACAGGGCTGAGGGCATAGGAGGGATGCTCCTCAGGAGGAGCAGGCGTGCGGGGGAGGAAGGCGCTAGTCTTAGCCAAGCACGGTACTGGGGCTCCAGTCCTGGTGCAACCTCGAACCTATCACTCCCAGCTTCCATAAGAGAGTGAGTTAGGGGCTACGGTTGTGGCTCAGAGGTAGAGCGCTCGTCTCGCAGGCGTGAGACCCTGGGTTCGATCCTCAGCACCACATAAAAAATAAGTGAATGAAATCAAGGTATTGTGTCCAACCACAACTATTAAATAAATATTTTTTTTTAAGAAAAGAGAGAGTGTCGGGGCTGGGATTGTGGCTCAGCGGTAGAGTGCTCACCTAGCACGTGCAAGGCCCTGGGTTTGATCCTCAGCACCATATAAAATAAAATAAAATGAAGATTATCATGTCCAACTACAACTAAAAAATAAATATTAAAAAAAAAGAGAGAGAGAGAGAGTGAGCTAGACCTCTCAGGCTGAAAACAGGAAAACAGGGATAGGCCCTACTCCGAAGGCAAAGCCCTGATTCCTGTGGATTTGTGGAAAGGGCCCAAGATCATCAACTGAGAATGGGGTGTGGAATGGCAGGAATTCTCATTTGGGCCTGGTGGGAGTGAAGGCAGGAGACAGCTCTGGGAAACAAGTCAAAGATCCAAGTGTCCTTGCATAGCACACAGTCCCGGGGCCATGGTGAGGCCCTTCATGGCAGGGCAGGAGGGCAGAGTGGAGGGAAGCTGCTCCATTTTAGGTAACCAGGAAGCAGGGGTGGGGTGTGTGTGTGCTGGGAAGATGCACCCTTCTAGGGTTGCCCCAGTGACCCACCTGCCTTCAGTTACCACCCAGGCAGCCCATTCAAATTAGGAAGGACTGATCAGCTCTCACAATCCAATCATTTCACCTCTGAACACCCCTGCATTCACACAGGAGCTTTCAAAGGACAGTTCGTATCTAAACTATAGACTAGTAGAGCACACCAAGGCTCCCAGAACATGAGAAGACTCCTCCGCTCTGGAGTCTGAAGGTTAAGGACTTAACACAGGACAAGAGACCTGAAAATGTGGCTAGTCCCATTTGCTGTGTGTGATCTTGACAAGTCCTTGAGGTCTCTGGGGTTCAGCTTTCTTGTTTGTACAGCTATGGGGTTGAACCAGATCAGATTTATGAAGAGTCCAAAGGTTCAGCAAATGTTTAATTCTAATTTCACTCTTTAAATGCATCTTAACTACTTAAAAATGTCTCATAAATGCAATACTCTACACCACATCTGCTGTTGCTAAATTTCAACACCCCGAGGCTGCCCAGCACATTAACACCCGGGACCACTGTAACTTGTTATTGAGTAGTCTCTATAATAATGCATCTCCCGTCATCTGTCTAGTCAAAGAATTTCTTACAACTTTAAGAGAAGCCATTTTTAGCCACAGTTGCCATCTGCACCACTGATCTGGAGGGACGTGGACTTTATCCAAGATGGTGCAACCACAACGGGAAAGAAGGAAGTGGACAGTGCAGCTGATCCAGATCACTGGTGCCACTTCTATTTGTGTCATGTGAACAGGCCCACTGTCCCTATGGAGCAGACATTCAAACTTAGAAAACTTGAATGAATAGAATGTCAGAATGTCATTTATGTCACCTTTCTATATGGATGTGCTGCAGCAGAGGTGGGGTTTCCCACACATGAAGCCAGTGGCTGAGGCAATCCTGTCCATTCGATGAGCCTAAGCCAGCCAGCCGGCCATGCTGCATAACCCTGTCTCAGTCTGCTCCTGCCATGATGACCCTGATCAGGATTCATCATAATGTGGGGCTCGGGGAACTTTCAAATTGCAGACGACCAGAATATGCCACCCCCAAATCTGCCTCTTCAGCAGAAGGGTTTTTATACTGATTATTTTGAGAAGCTACAGAGGCAGAAGTTCTGAAAACAAAGTTACAGTTTTGTAAGGGAAGTTTACCTCACCACAGAACTCTCCCCAAGGAAGGGTGCCTCCTCGCATCCCTTGAAGAGCAAGACAACCACATCACTGGAGACCCACACCACCAGAGGAGCTGCCCTGCAGACCTTGCCCTTGCTGCCTGCACTTGCCTGGTGCATCTCCACACCTGCTCTCTGCACACCCTCACCTGGGCTTGGAGGACAGAGGTAGTTAACCTTAAGTCCAAGCCACCTCCATGAGATGTACTCACCTCTCTCCCATGTACCCGAGCTTTGTGTTATTAAACTCCAAGTGTTTTCCTCCTCTAAATCTGTCTTACATGGTGCTCAACTAGGCACTCTGAAGGGTAGGGAAAAAGTTATTCCTTCCCCTATACTGGATTGATGTGGACATGCACCCTGAGAGTGGCAAGTGGGACGGAAGGTCTGGGTATTGAGCCACCACCTGGGCCAGCTGTTCCCTGGCAACCTTCCTCCACTTGGGGGACCCTCTGCTCCCTTTGTTAGGTAGGAGCTCAGGACACCAAGATGGCGGAGGCAGGGTATAAGGATACCGCTAGAGGACAACACAAGGATACCAGTCATGTCCCTGTTTAGGATAAGTCTCATTACCATGACAGTTCCCACCCCTGAGGACTTAGCACCATAATTCCCACCATTTTAAAATGACCAATGAGTGTAAAATGGGCAATATTCTAAATTAGGGTGTTTTTAAAAATATTTTTAGTTGTGGATGAACACAATGCTTTATTTTATTTATTTATTTTTATGTGGTGCTGAGGATCGAACCCAGTGCTAGGCAAGTGCTCCACCACTAAGCTACACCCTCAGCACCAATTAGGTTTTTTAAAGTAACAAGTGGGGGGAAAATTAGTGAATATTCTAATGAGGTATAAGGTAACCAATGGGAGCAAACGGGGCAAGGTCTTTCATCAGGTCCATATAGGGAAAAGAACATCTCCCAGCTCAGCATATAACACACTAACTTCCAGACACTGGGCCTTGAGCCTCTCCCCCTTGCTTGGCCCACTGTGCTGTACCTTACGGAGTGCCATTTTCACCTCCACCTTCAATAATCTGTACTTTGTATGTGTCTTGCTCAAATCTTTGTTCAGACACCAAGGACACAGACCCCAGCTGAACACAATGACTGGTTATCACTGACATGGAGAAGAAATGCATCAAAGGCCGACACAGACGCACCCGAGTGCCTGCACACACAGATGCGGAGCACTGCAGGCAGAGACAGGGCCGGAGCACGTGCAGGACTCCATGGAAAGAGTAAGAGTGGGGCTGCCATTGATGAGACTGAAGCAGCCCCGCCCTGGTAAACAAGCCTCAGCCCTGTTAGAAACAGGTCTTTAAATCAGGACTTCTTTTGCAGCTGCTGCAAAATGTCTGCAACAGCAGCTTATCAGAAATGACATCCAGCACTAAAAATGGGCTGGGTGCTTTACAGAGGCGTCAGAGAAACGCCAGTAGGAGCAGCTGACAAGAGGATGTGGGGTGGCGATTGCACTGGATTCCACAGCCTCCTTTCCCTGTGGCCTGACATGCTATGTGTCTGGTGGCTAGATTTCTCAGCAGGGCATTAAGAACCTCTCAGCACAGGCCCACTCTGCTCAGGCTTAAAACAGACCACATTCTATGCACCAATTCCCAATGAGGCACCAGTTTACAGAAGATGGCCTGGACTTCCCTTTTTCTAGATAGAGTATTTTTAGCCCATCACTGCAAACCCTCAAGTCTAGGGTGCATCTCAAATTTCAGCAGCCCTATAGACTTCAGGATGCCATATTCGGAAACAAGGGAAACTGAAGAACAGTCAGCCACAAGCTTAAGCAAAGGAAGTCAGGGCAGAACCCTGCTCAGGAATTCCAAACATTCTGCTGAGAGGCAGGCCCCTGAGCTGACCCCAACTCTAGGGAGGGTCAGTGCACTCTGCCTGACCTGATGAAAAGGGGAGGGGACCCTGGGAGGAGGAAGAGAGAACCCTGCCTGGGCAATGCCTGGCCTTCTGGCCAGAAAAATGCCAAGTTGAAGAAAGGACCCGGTATGTAATGGAAGCTCTAAAATCAATGCAAATATGTGGACTGAAATTGGACACGAATTCTTTTTATTTGCAAAATCCCTAACAGGACAGCATTTATGTAATTAAATCCCTGAGAAAGCACATACTGTTTTCTGACAGTCCTGAAAAATTTCACCTCAGCAATACTATCTTCAAAGTATGATTAGTTTTGTCACAGCAGATGTTCATTTTAAGAAAAACCTGATTGACACTCAGCCATCTAAACTTATGGAAAACATCAGTGAGAAATAGTTCTTTGTACCATAAAACGGATACTTGCAGGAATCTTTTACATATTAAAGTTCTCTGGGCAAAGATTTGATTTACAAAAACTCAGCTGTCAACTTGCTGGGAACATAGTCATTCCATCAACAGGGCTGCTCAAAATACACTGTAGCAGACTTGTCACTCAAACACACAGGGATGTGCCACCCAGGCATAAGACAGATCATTATTCCTCTCATTTGCTGTGGACCCATTTTAACATCTGAACTCTGCATGAGAGGCGGCTCCCTGTTGGCAAATAACTGTCCTTTGTATATTTCACACCAAAAACCAAACTGTCATCCAAGGCCAGAATTGAGCACATGAACAAATGGCTCGCACCTGAACCACTTCCTGCTGACCAAGAGGTTGTAATGGACCAGCTTTCTTTGTATATTTGTGTTCATTTGTATGATTTATTTCCTGTTATACTGGCCTTTCCTATCTTTTATAAACATGAGTGGAAAATGAAAAAAAATGCCAATATTAGTAGTAAGTAGCAGGGTTCTCAGAAATATCATCTAATCATGGTTAAGGTGAAAATCATTAGATGTGACGTAGACCCTCAATTGCAAGCTTGATGGACACACACCTGCCCCCCCCCCCCACACACACACTTTAAAAGAAAAGGAACCCAAGCAAACAGCATGCATGAAATGTTGGAAATTTCTGCTATTTTGTCTAAAAAGTAAAATATAATCAGGAATCTTATTATTATTTTTTAACCCTGGGAATGAAAGGCATCTCCAACTCTTCACCTGCCATCTTAAGAAGCTGATGTACCTAGAGGCTGATGATGGCCTGTGTTCTGCTGCCCTGCCACTTGGAACTGGCTGTCACACTGAGGCTGACTTCTGTGGCTTCCAACTGAAAACACTCCTCTCCCTAAGGCAAGACAATACACCTGCCCCATCTTCTAGGAGCAGGTTTTCCAGAAGTGAACTCTCCTGGCTCGCTCTGCTAGGCATTCCTTCTGTGAGGGAGGGGAAGGTTTCCACTAGAGAGAACATGCTTTCCAAGGCCTATAAATTCTTTACCTCTACAAAGCTCAGGCAGGTATTTGATTTAATCCCCAACAATTTAGAGGACAAAATGAAAATAAAGATTGTTCTTAGTGAAAAACCTGCACTTGCATCAGCAGACAAGCCCCCCAAGCACTGGACTCTGCAGCTAAGCTCCGATACTCCTGCCTCATGAGCCTCTCTGGGAGGGTTGTGTGCTCCGATGCGTTATGAATGGGAAGCCAGCATGGCCCAAAGCTTTCTGAATCTAACAAGTTTTCATAACACCTTCCTTGCTGTTCTCCACTTGGCAAATTCCTCCAGAAGAGCCCGGGTGGCAGGCCCCGCAGAGCAGGACTAGCCATAGCCAAGGCAGGGATTCTGAGGAATAGATAACAGGTGCAGTCTACCATTATGCTCAGATGTGCCCCCAGACCCCCATTCCTATAAAGCTCTCTGAAAGACTAAAACTAGGAGAGGCAGAAACGAAATCTGGGGAACAGAACACCATGACCATGTTTTAGCTTCTACTGTAAAAACATGCTGTCAGTCTCTGGGCTTGGACTAAGATCAAACATGAACCTCTGAAAAAAACCCTTTAAAAAATGTGGAGTGGCCACTAAACAGGACTTCATACATGTCATCAAATTCTTTCTCATTCACCTATGACTTCATCTTCCTTAAGTAATCGCAAAGTAACTATATGATTTTATCATTTAAATATTCACTTTAATACTTTACCAAGACCAAAGGTATAGCAGCATAAATTAGAAATATAACAATGATCCAGGGCATGGTGGTGCATGCCTGTAACTGGAGCCACTCAGGAGGCTCAGGCAGTAGGATCACAAATTTGAATTCAGCCTGGGAAAGTTAAGGAGATCCTGTCTCTACGAGAGAGAGAGAGAGAGAGAGAGAGAGAGAGAGAGAGAGAGAGAGAGAGATATGGATTGACTCATATCAATCAACTTATCACATCCCTGGCCTTATATAAAATTTACTGAACATATACCACTGGTGAGCACTGTACAAACTACCATGGGTGAATTCTCATGTGATCACAAGAACACAGTGAATGAGATGTTCCTCTTATGTCTATTAGCTGAGGTAAAAAAGTTGGGTCAGGGTAACACCTTTGCCCTAGTCAAAAAGAGAATCAGTGGCAGAGTGAGCACTTTAACCTGGGCAGTTGAATCAACCAGGAGCCATGCTGCTAATCAAAACTAACATTTTAACAATACACTATGGCATTATTTGTAAAGTACTGCCTACATGATGCTTCATGGTCCTGTGCATTCACAAGTTCATTTACTGCACAATCAAGTTCTATGAGGCAAATATTATTTTTATCTATTATAGATGACAAGGAAGAGGCTCAGAAAAGTCCAGCAACTTGCCTAAGGTCACACAGCAGCTGGGCATCTGGCTGGCATCTGAGTTCACAACTCCTACACTGTTGCCTCCAGGAAATATTTAAACACATGCAACTCATCAAACAGCTGCCTATGAATGCTGTTTAGAAGGAAAGTTCCAGAAAATGCTTTTGCTTTCTCAAAGGACAATAGGAACAGTCTACAATGACCATGTTCCCTCCAACCCTTGTCACCTGGCACAGCAAGGCCAGAACACAGCTCAACTTGAGGGCACTCAGGATGACACCATGAGGTGCCATCTGATTTGTTGCTGGCCCAGTCCAGACTCAATTTTATTATTTCCTATTTGTATATGTGTCACCTCAAGTAACCTCTTCCTGTCCTCTGAGAGATAACATGTGCTCTAAATAACAAACTCAATTTAAAAACAATTTCCCAAAACATGGACAACATAAATCATATTTCATAGATTTTGTACTAAAAATCTGTTAGAAGGTTGCAGCTTCAAACAGCTGTCACTTCTAAGTGTGCTGAGGTGTGTTCATGCCTCTGATAGGTCCGTGTTTCTGAAGGCAGGTCCAGTGCTTTGGGTGTTCTTCTCTCCACAAGGGCCAAGCAGGACACAATTAAGTTCAGGATACCCCGTGAGGTGCCAGAGAAAAACCAGGGCATTTTCACAAAATCAGTTTACTCAATTTTATACCAGGTCTCAAAAAAAGAAGATGGGGTGGGGTGCGGTGGGTTAGAGGCAGGGGAGAAGAGAGAATATCCAAATATGGAAAGAGACACTCGTGAATTTTCACTGGGCTAGCCCCTCTGCTACACCCACTAGGATCCTGGGTTGCCCCCTTTTCATGCTTTTATGCCAAGGACAGTCAGGAAGTTCTACCTTTTCTGACAGGGTTTCCACACCCAAGAATCTTATGGCACCTTCTTTAAACCAGCACTGAGAAGGAAGAGAGGCCTTGATAGGGATTTCAAAACCAGTACTGGTGAGATGCTCAGCTCCAAAAAATCTAATGTCCTTGTGTTCAGGCAAGTCACTCAGCTCTTCTCCACTGGATGCATTCAGAAGTCCATCCCTCTTACATTTGGGGAGGCACAGTGGTGGTACTGGGGATTGAACCCGGCAGCACTCTACCTCTGAGCTACACCCCCAGCCCTTTTTAAAAATATTGAGACAGGGTCTCATTAAGTTGCCCAGGTGAGCCTCAAACTTGTGATCCTCCTGCCTCAGTCTCCTGGGTCGCCGTGACTAAATGTGTGGGCCAAGAGCTAGAATTCTCCGCAGGTCCCAGCAAACAATGGGACAACTCTTTTCTTCCAGTTTCTCACCAGAAATTCTGCCCCTAGAGGTAGTGTACAGGCTGAGCATTGCTAATCCCAAAATTCAAAACCTGAAACATTTTGAGTAGCAACATGATGCTCAAAACGTTTTTGATTATGCAGTACTCAGATTTTGGATTTTGGGATCAGGAATGCTCAACCAGTAAAATCCATGCAAGTATTCCAAAATCTGAAAAACTTCTAAATATGAACCACCAAGCATTTAGATAGGGATCTTCAAACCTATATGTGTAAGCACCATACCCTACCCAGTAAATTTAAAATGTACTTTAAATTCTTAACAAAAACAGCTCCCTTCTTTCTTCAAAAAACAAAGGTAAAATTTAAATAAAAAAGAAATAATTTTTAAACCAATAAGACACCCACCCCCATCTCTGCATCCTGGGACGGCCTGGGGTGAGCCCAGCCACACACAGCCTAGTACACCTGGGACCAGAGCCCAGTAGCCCTGGAATGGAAAAGTAAAGTGGTTCCAGGAGATGAGGGGAAACTTCAGTCACAAAGCATAAAGCACTGCTGCCCAGCTTCCTGACTCAGTGTGGAGAAGAGGCTGGGCTAGGGACCCCACCTGCTAACTGGGTTCCTGCTGCCCTCCACTGCCTCAAGACACTGGTAAATGGGGGCGTGCTCTGCAGTCAGCCTACAGTGGAGAGAACAGCTCTTCCTAGGAATAAAGGCAAATGAAGTATCTTTAATAGCTTTGGCAGTAAGAACCGGTTATTTACAGTGACTAAGCCCCTTTGGAAAGTATTCACCAATTAAAATAGCGCTGACTTAGCCCTCAGGGGCAGTCAGGTCTTACACTCTAAGCCCAGGGCCCTGGGCCTACTGGAAGACCAGCCAGGAAGCAGTGAGACAGACCTCGGAGGGGTGACTGGGACAGGGTGGGGTGGCTGCTGGAGGACAGCATGAGGGCATGGCAGAGAGGGAGATGTCACAGACACAAAAATGGGGCTGGCATGAGCCACCTTGTCCCATCAGTCATGCTCACACCATGCCAGGTGGTGGTCAGTCCAGCAGCCATCTGAGCCCTTGGCACAGACAAGACCATTTGAGCCATCCTGGAATCCAGCAGGACATGACTGTGCTACAACACAAAGAAATGAGGTCAGTGGGTCCTTAAGAGCCACAGGCTCCTTACTCTTCCTGCCTCTGACAACAAGTATTCCCCTTAAATAATTCTACAGAATGAACACTGCCTGTCCGAAAAACAACATAGCTTTTCTTTAAATCTACTTGCCTACTTCTCTACACCTATGTGACAAGCCCTGCAATAGAAAAGCACAGTCCAATTTAGTGGCCAATAGTTACCAATAGATATTTAAATTTAAATAAATTATGATAAAATAAGACAAAGATGCAATTGTGCAAGTCGCTCCTCAAGTACTCAGTTTCCACATGTGGCTAGTGGTGACCATGCTAGACAGCAGAGATAGACAGCAGAGACAGACAGCATCTCCTTCAGTACACAGAGTGCCTTCTGGCAATGCCACACCAGGCAGTCACATGTGAGGAGTGACCAGGTAAAAGAAAGAAAGAGAAACGGTGGGGGGGGGGGGGGAGAAGGGAGGGACTTCTGCCCTCATGAAGCCCACAATTTGGGGGAAATAGTCTCTTATCAAAAAGCATCAGTAACTGTGAGATTTGTTGGTAAGTCCTGGGAAGGGAACTGCAAAGGGAGTGGCAGGAGACACCTGTGGAAGCCTCGCTAACAGGATCAGTACGTTTGCACCCACAAGAGCAGACCTGGATAGAAAGGCCTCCATTCCCTTCTGTTCAGAGCAGGAGGCTCTGGCCACAGCAGTCTCTCACACTTGAGAGCAGACTGGAGTTTGAAAACAGAGTTCCTCTGGCAATTCCCACAGCATGAGGTCACCAGCTAAGCATCTCTGGTCATTTCTGTTTGGACTGATTCACATCAAACATGGACATGGAAACAGTAACTCAATTTAGCTGGGACATCGTGGGAGCCAGGACTGACTTGTCATGGCTGTGGAATGCTCAAGACAGAGATAACCCAAGCATCGGAGGGGCTCGTGCTGGGTTTCAGGCTGCCCAGAAACTACCGAGCCATCATCTGACACAATCTGTGAGCGGCAGACAGCCAAGAGCCTCGGCAGCCGTGAGGCAGGTCAGTCAGGTGCAGCTGCTCTGAGCGTTCTTCTGCCTGGCACCTTCCTTCCTGATTCTCCACTGAAGAAGTGAAGGAGGAGGGCTGGGGAGATGCAGGAACTACAGAACTGATTTTGAAGGGCTGGTCTCTAGACAGAAAACAGGCAAGAAGCAAATGGCCCCAGACACTGGTGCAAAGGAAAGCTTTCCTAAAGTGAAGCCCTGTGCTCTCTAAAATCCGTAGAGATAGTCTGCGAGTTTTCTAAAAGCTATGGGTTTATTGCAATAAACCTGAGATTATACACTTCCCACTTTGGATGAATGTCTCAAACTCTATTACACATTTTTTCATTTCTTTGAACCTAAGATAGGAGATGGCTCAGGCGCTACTAGTGATGAGAACCTCAGGGCACAAAGACATAGGACTGTCCCTGCTCTCAACCACCCCTCCCCCTGGCCTGAGTGATGAGTGGCCTCACACTGGCCCATGTTCCCTCCCCACTGGCTGGCGGCTGTCATCACTTCTGTGGAGAGCCCAGTGCTTCCAATCAGCAACAGGGACACCACACTTCAGCAATGGGGCCCCAAGAGTCTCTCCTGGAGAAGAGTGGAGAAGCGTGGCGGCAGGGAGAGGCAGCCCTACCAGGACTGAGCAAAAGAGACAGGCAGGTAGCTGTGTCAGCACAGGTTGATAGCACTGCACAGAAAACAACACCCTTCGCAGACAGGCTGGTGGGTCAAAGAGAGACGGGAGGCTCTGCTTTGTTATCCTGAGAGCCAGCATCTCAAGGCCAAGCTGTTCATAGCTAAATCTGCACTGAACAGACTTGTATAAATGTATATGAGGGTTCCAGGAGAAATAATAACTGCATTATCCACACAAAGCTTCCAGTTGTTCCATCAGCTTCCCACACCCTAGGTAGGACTCACTTTCGGGATCTTAACCCTATGCTGTGGCTAACAACAGACAAGGGCCAGTCTAGAGTATACTGGACACAAAGCACCATTGAGAGGATCCAGGAGAGAAGCCCAAATGAAACCACCAACCAAACAATTGGCTTCACTTCCAAGGGCTCCTGCAGCGCATCCCACACAGACTGAAGAGCCACCAGGGCTGCTGCTTCCATTTGGCTTGGTGACAACTAGGGCTGTGTGACCCATTCATGCATATGATCACTAACACGGCTCCTGTTTTCCACAGGCTGCCTGCGAGCCTCTCTCATCTGATCTCTCCCCCATGTTTGGGGGTGAAGTAACATGGACCCTATCTTACCAAATCACAAACACAGATCTCAACTTCTAGACAGTGAGGAATCTAAATTCACATAAAGCTCCATATTTATAGATGTTTTCTCATCTAAAACTTCTGCTGCAAGATTTCAAGGTAGCTCCCTGACAAATACAGACCTGGAAAGGAGGAGGGTTTTGAGGCAGACAAGTGTTGGTCACTTTTGAAGGAACATGAGTGAAAGATAACCCGCAGAAAAACACAGGGAGAAGTGGGTGGGTGGGTTATAGACCTGAAGTCCAAGCCTGAAAAATGGTGTTTATGTTGTCTTTTAATTTTCTTTTTTTATAGTTGTAGATGGCCAGCATGCTTTTATTTGTTTCATTTTTATGTGGTGCTGAGGATTGAACCCAGTGCCTCACACTTTCAGTGTAGCTCTGCCACTGAGCTACAGCCCTTTATGTTGCCTTAGCTTTTTTTTTTTTTTTAAAGTACAGGGAATTGAATTTTGGGATGCATTACCACTGAGCTACATCTCCAGCTCTTCATTTTTATTTTGAGACATGGTTTGGCTAAGTTGCCCAGGGTGGCCTTGAACTTGCAATCCTCCTACCTCGATCTCCCAAATTGCTGTGATTACAGTGTGAGCCACCATGCCCAACATCAGCTTAAAGTTTAGGGCTTTCAAAACTAAAAAAAAAAAAAACCAAAAAAACTCTTGGCTGGGTTGAGGATGTAGCCCAGTGATAACCACTTGCCTAGCATGCTTGAAGCCCTGGGTTCAATCCCTAGCATTCCAACAAAGCAGTATGGAGATTTCTTGGAAAGCTGGGAATGGAGCCACCATTTGACCCAGCTATTCCCCTTCTCGGTCTATTCCCTAAAGACCTAAAAAGAGCATGCTACAGGGACACTGCTACATCGATGTTCATAGCAGCACAATTCACAATAGCTAGACTGTGGAACCAACCTAGATGCCCTTCAATGGATGAATGGATAAAAAAAATGTGGCATTTATACACAATGGAGTATTACTCTGCATTAAAAAATGACAAAATCATAGAATTTACAGGGAAATGGATGGCATTAGAGCAGATTATGCTAAGTGAAGCTAGCCAATCCCTAAAAAACAAATGTCAAATGTCTTCTTTGATATAAGGAGAGTAGCTAAGAACAGAGTAGGGTCGAAGAGCATGAGAAGAAGATTAACATTAAACAGGGATGAGAGGTGGGAGGGAAAGGGAGAGAGAAGGGAAAATGCATGGAAATGGAAGGAGACCCTCAGAGGTATACAAAAGTACATACAAGAGGAAGTGAGGGGAAGGGGAAAAATAATACAAGGGGGACAAACGAATGTCAGTAAAGGGGGCAGAGAGAGAAGAGGGGAGGGGAGGGGAGGGGAGGGGAGGGGGGATAGTAGAGGATAGGAAAGACAGCAGAATACAACAGACACTAGTATGGCAATATGTAAATCAATGGATGTGTAACTGACGTGATTCTGCAATCTGTATATGGGGTAAAAATGGGAGCTCATAACCCACTTGAATCAAATTGTGAAATATGATATATCAAGAACTATGTAATGTTTTGAACAGCCAACAATAAAAAATTAAAAAAAAAAAAAAAAAAAACAAAAACAAAAACAAAAACAAAACAAATCCTCTTGACTGATTAAATTCACCTGATAAGGAAACTGGAAGTGCTTCCTAGCCCTCGAAGGCCATACATGAGGCTTTGGAAGACAGGCTGAACGAAACTATTCTGTATTTTTTTTTTTTTTAACTGAGACCTGTGGAACAGTGGTCAGAAGATGAATCCTGCCAAGGACCTCAGTGCATGGAGTCTCTGATGAGAAACACAGCCCAAGTCAACGCTGTAGGCTGGTAAGACCCTGAAGCAGAGAACCCAGCCATGCTGTGCCTAGACTTTGGACTTACAGAGACTGAGATAATAAATGTGTGTTGTTAAAATAAAGAAGATTAGGGGGAAGTCTGCAGTCTCACATGTCTCCTTGGCCAGCAACCCACTGGCAGAATCTTGAGGGAGAAGACACTGAAATTCAGGACTGATCATCAAGAGAAAGAAAAGCCCTCAAAGTCAGTCCTTGGGATTATTATTCCAGGAAGAAAAAAATCATCTTGAACACTAAAGGTTGGCGATCCCCTTCTGAACTAAGGATGTGGTGCTTCTCTGGCTAGCATTAACCTCACAGTCACTGTGGCCATCTTTCACAGGTGTCACACTGTGTCACCACTCCAGACAGCTCTGTGCAGCAGTTCTGTTTTTCCTGGTGGATGAATCACTTCAAATAACCCAGGATACGGAGCTCTCCCTAGACCCCATGAATCAGAGTGTCTAGGGGCCAGTGCTCTTGAAGCTGACATCATCAGCCTCAAGGGTGATTGCTTTACCTCACTTAATAGTCGCCTCTCTCCTAAATGGCAGGTGATATTTACTTCATTTGACAGAGACACCTGTCCCAAGGTGCTCAACTAGGCAATGAAAGGGAGGGGGAATGGGCTGGGGATGTGGCTCAAGCGGTAGCACGCTTGCCTGGCATGCGTGCGGCCTGGGTTCGATCCTCAGCACCACATACAAACAAAGATGTTGTGTCCGCCAAAAAGTAAAAAATAAATATTAAAATTCTCTCTCTCTTAAAAAAAAAAAAAAAGAAAGGGAGGGGGATTCCGACTTTCTGGCCATGAGTAAAGTCCTGTTCTCCACTTGGTTACTCTGCTGACAGTGTGGAATTTGATGGAAACTTTTCTTTTGCCAAAGGACAATTTAAAAGTATGGTGAAGAACTCCGTAAAGAGGAAGTGGCAATATTGCAGTCTGCACACTTTTGGCACTATGCATAGTCCACACCATCTGGAGTCCTGTACTTTCTCTGCAACCCAGGCTGTGCCTGCTCCTCCTTCAATCCCAGATGAGCAATGGGAAGCCAGGCCGATGGCCACAGCCCTGGAGGGGGCCATGGGACTCTCAAGGGCAGGACTGCACTCCCACCAGGAAAATCTCTGAGGCTTCCCTTAAGTGTGAGTTAGCTAATAATCTTTCCACACCACCATCTGGCTTGTTAGGAAGTAATTTAGAAGCATTTGGAAACAAATCTGTGCAAGAGAAATGGAAATCACACACCATGTATACACACAGAACTCAGCCTGGAAATGCACATTCAACACCCCAGCTATATTCACTAAAAAATAATTCATAATCTAAAGTTTTAGATTTCTAATGCCCATTTGGTCAAATGGAAAATTTGCAACCAGCATTATCTTCATTCATCAGAATTTCACTCTTCATTAAAATGTACTCTTTCTTGTGGCATTTCCCCATTGTAGTTAAACACACACCCCAGATCAATAGAAACTGACTTATTAGTTCTGTTTAGTATTTTAGGTAGGTGCATGGAACCTGAGTTCTACCCTCATTTTACAAGGCAGGGCAGGCCCCAGCCCTTCCTAATGAGCCACCTTTGATTCACCTGAAAATGAGGTGGACGTGCCTGCCCGGCTCATTCTGCACAAGTCCCAGGAAGATCAGGTGGTCAGGACAAGTGAAGACCTGGCAGACCAGATGCCTTATTTAGGTATTTCCATCTGACATTCCTCAGATGCATGATAACTGCTACTCTAATTGAAAATGATTCAAATTTTATATGCTTCTAGCGAAGTTTTACTACCATTTGGAAAGTTTAAAAGCTTTAAACTTCAAATGCCTCGTGATAAAATAAAAATAGGACTACATGCATCACAAGTCATCCTTAAGACAATTAGGCCACAATGGGGGCTAAAACATCAAGTGAGTTGCCCCAGACTACATGCAGTGGAAGCCTAATTACCTGTTTCTCCCCACAACGTGTCGGTGCCATTGACTTCTATTTCATGTTCCTCTTCCATTCCCAGCAAGCACTGGACCACCTGTCAGAAGTGGCAAGGTGACTTAATGAGTTCTCATGGCAATAGGTGCTTATTATATCCCACATATCAAAGAAGAGAATGTTGTTTTTTAACCATTATTATCTCATGCTGCACGAGGAGAGAAAATATAATGAAAACTGTTTTTAAGCATAATTCATATGCTATTCACACTTTCACTTGGAGAAGAATTAAAAAAAAATCTCAGTGAATTTCATCAACATTGTTCAGAATTACTAGGTACTCAGAATTCTAATGAATTCCAACATGACCCAAATATGCCAGCCTAATCAACAAAGGACACGGCAGATCACATAAAGTGCAGTTTCTGCATAAATCACCAGAAAATGGTGAATCCATTTTTTTTAAAGGAAGGAAGGAAAACTAGGCAAGATATATATATATATATATATATATATATATATATATATATATATATATATATATATATATTACACACACACACACACACATACATTACATATTTTTTTTTTTGTCAACAACAACAAAAATTTTTCAAGTATTGTCCAAATGATTTCTCTACTTGGCAGCATTATTCTTTTCCCTTTGGGGCATTTTCAGGTCAAAGAGTAGGTCAGGTCACAATATGGAATGGAGGCAGGAGAGCTGGATCTCAGGGAGCTGGATACATCCATGCCCTGGATCAGGGCCAACATTCACCCTGAGCAACAGAAAACAAGTCAAAGCTATCTTCCAGCCTCCTAATTCATACGTTCTTACTAGGCCGAGTAACATTCAAATCCCAGGAACTAGCAAATGTTCCCTTACATGGCAAAATTGCAGATGTAATAACCAATCTTGAAATGGGCTGATGATCCTGAATTATCAGACTATATGGTGTACCTGCTATCATATCTGATGTGACCACAACAGTCCTCAGAAGAAGATGACAGACGGAATCCAAGTCAGAGGAAGGAGCAGAAGGACAACAGAGCTACAGTTAAAGTGACATATTCTAAGGGTGGAGTACAGGGCTGTGAGATAAGGAACAAAGGTGGCTTCAAGAATCTAGGATAGCCAGGAAACAGACTGGCCTTCAGAAGGAATGGTGGCCTGCTCACACCTTAACTTTAGAACTTTGGCCTCCAGAACTCTAAGAGTAAGCATGTATTGATTTTAGCCACCAAATTGGTGACCATTGTCATGACAGCATTAGGAAACTGTTACACTTTAAGTCTTTGGTGAATAAATCCTGCTTCTTTCCATGGTATGGTTACTGTTGTGCTCATATTTGCTCATATTCTTCCCAGCCTGCTTAAAAATGAGGGGTGAACATAAGTTGAGACGAGAGCCAAATCTACATTTGGTATTCCCGGGACCCCAAATGCTGATTTTTCACATTTTAGACACACTCAGGTTTAGGGAACCGTTTAGAAAGGAAAAATACCTACATTTTCAGATATGTGCATTTAACACTCTGTCTGTATATTTATGCATGTGTTTTCAATGCCCCAAATTAGACAGCCAGCAGTACAAGCTTGCTTGTGTGTGTGTGTGTGTGTGTGTCTGCCCTTGTGTTTAAGTGCCAAATGTCAGTCAGCCAGCTTGGCACTCGAATTTACTTTAAGCCATTTTGGGGAAAGAATTTTACCAATTACTGGCACCTCTAATTGCCTGAAGATAATACAGAGTGAGAAAAACAAGGAAGAGCGTGAGTAAAATGTTTATTAAATTCAAAGACTGAGCTAAGACACAGATCAGGAGATGACAATTAAGCCTTCAAAATGAGGAATACTGTATCTACCAGAAATAAGTGCTCAACTTAGCAGCTGTGAAGCTCTCCTTCAGTGGAGGAGCTTGAATGACAAGCATTCTTATTTATGTGCTTCCAAAGCATTAAAGTTCTATTTTTGAAAATCTCTCAAATACTCAAGAATGATTTTAGAACTAGGATTCCATGGGATTATTTTTAAAAGATTACAAAGATAAAAGAATGAATTAAAGGGGAAAAAAATGTAAAACGGCAGGGCAAAGGGTAAAAGTAGAACGGGGAAGAAAGAAACAGGAGGAAGAGCGGAGATCACTGAGAGAGGCCTTGCACGGGAAGAACCAACCCAGCTGTCCCAGTCACAGCTGATGGGACTGAGGAAGGATGTGATCCAAGAGAAGCCCTTACAGATGGTCAAAGCCAACGGCTACTTCTCAAAATTCTCTTTTTTCTCTTTCCTTCAATGTGTCACAGGCTCACAATGTGAACGGTACCCATTAGCCAAAGCAACCGACCCACTGGGCTCTATGACGTCCCACTTCCCAGGAAGGAAGCATAGCCTCACTCACCGCACTGTGGCCCATGCTGGCAGCTGCTGTCAGTGCCTGCTGCAGGGCTTGGCTCTTCCTCAGGGCGGGCTGGGAAGGACCTGCTGACCACTCACAGGTCAGCAGATACCGGAGAATGTCACCGTGGCCTCGCAGCGCGCTGTGGACGAGTGCACACTGGCCTTTCTTATCCAAGTGGTCCACCTGGGGGGCAGGAGTTGGGGAAGGGCACAGATGAGCATCCCCTTTCCTCTGAGAACCCACATCCACCAGAGGCTGTGTGCAGGCTCCAGTAAACTCCAAACAGACACAGGTTCACATTCTAACACGTCTTTCTGGACAGCACTGAACCTTTGTCTGATTTCCTGCATGGTAATGAAAGCAAAGATCTGGGCCTCGGATTCCCCTTGAAGGACTAGCGATCACAAGATCCCCTCCTTATCTAAACATTCCCCTGGTACACTGCACAGAGCTCCAAGTTCTCTTGGTTACACATAGAAGGACACAGACCAAAACCTCAGACAAAACCCTGGGCTTCCCAACTGGGTTCCCAGGTGGGCTCTCTCAGGCTGGCACAGGGAGCTGCAATTTGTGGGGGAGAACAGGTCTTTGGTCACTGAACCAGAGGAGCCAGAGAAAGGGAGGGATCTTGCCACTGCAGCTCTGAAGGAGGAAGGCCAAAGGGAGTCTGTGCAGGCTGGAAACTCTGGACATGCTGGCATGTAAAAGGGGTAGTGGGGTGGTGCATAAAGTCAGAGGAGGCCACTGGCCAGAAAGAGCGAGAGTGTGTGAGCAGTGCGCATCTACGGAGGCCCAAAGGGCGAGAGTGTGTGAGCAGTGCGAATCTACGGAGGCCCAGAGGAGGCAGCAGTCCACTGCCCTTCTGTACCCAGGGAGTCTGGGGGCTGAGGAGGAGCCAGGGCCCAGTCTCATCATGCTTGCAAACTCTGAGGAGTGCTGCACATGCACTCAGAGGCTCTGCAAGAGCCACCAACATGTCCACTGGCTTCCATCTGCCAGCCTTTGAGTAAAGCTAAGGGATATCTGAATCCTGGAATGAAGGTGCAGACCACACAGCAGTGAGGCACCCATAGCAAAGCCTCCAGAGACATACCCCTTCTTCTAGGAGCTAAAATTTAGATGATCCAAATGTGTGTGTGTGTGTGTGTGTGTGTGTATGTGTTGCTGGGGATCGAACTTGGGGCCTTACGCATGCTAGGCAAGCACACTACCTCTGAGCCAATTCTCCAGCCCCCAAGTGTCGGATTTTTGAGAGAGAGAGGAAAAAAAAAGCTTCCATAGTTATTATAAACCTAATATTTTGAGGGTATTTTGGTACTGAAGTTGAACTTTAAATATCCTAATTAAATAAAAATGCAAAAGCAATCATCAGTGGTTTATCTGTTATTATTCAAAAGATACATCTGCTAATGAAATGTTTATAATAAAGCTAGAGGGAGTTTACTCGGAACTCCATGTACTTTTCATTTAATCTATCAACACTGATAGTTTTAAAGGAACTTGGCTAATAATATGATTTTTTCATATTACTGACAACAGGCTGATTTAGTGCTCACATAGCAGCACTGTGGGAGATGCTACTGTGACTCCCATTTGACAGATGGGAAGCCTAGGACACATGGGTTCAGTAACCTGCCCAGCATCCTAGTGGGCAAATAGAGAGATGGTGACTCCCGGCAGCTCAAGCACGTGGCTTCTAAGATCTACAGAACTCTTGATATTGTTTTAAAAAGACACAAAATAAAATGGGATAAGATTAAAATCTTTGCAGGCCACTATGGTGCCATGTTAAACGCTACCAAGTTCTAGGTAAACACTGCAGGATTCACAAAGGATGGCCCTACTCACATGGCTGGTGGTCAGGATTCTCCCTGAGACCTCCCTTTGGGGCAGCATTAAGCAGAGAAACAACTCAGAAGCCAGCACATGGCCCACCTCTCTCCCAAGGCTGCTCTACACCATGCAACATTATAAACTGGCAACACCTGTAGTCCAGCCCCTCCATTTATGCTGAGGATTCTGCATTCATTGAGATTGGACAATACACAAACAAAGGGAGACTGGCCTAGTTAGTAACAGTTCAAACCACAATATGCAGATATTTCCCACCCACCCCATGCCCTGGCTGTCCCAGAGCAGGGAAGCTGCTGCTTACCCGTGCCCCCTTCTTGGTCAGCAGACACACCAGCTTCATGTGGCCAGCAGCTGCTGCGTAGCAGAGTGCAGTCATGCCGTTCTCTGACATCCCGTCCAGGCAGGCCCCAAATTCCAGGAGCAGAGTAACAACTTCCTCGTGGCCCAGGTGAGACTGGACGCACAGGATGGGGGCATTATTTAACACTTCTGTCCTGTAGTTCACGTTGGCCCCTCCCAAAATCAGGAGCCGGCTCACCTGTTGGATGGTGTCCCCCAATAAGATTAATTCTCACATACAAGTTAATCTCAATGACATTTCATCATAATCTAGTGGACCTCAAACTTGAGTAAGCAAAGTATCAGCCAGGAGGACATGTGAATAACACATTCTCACTGGTGGGAATGAAACCAATGTAGACACAGTGGGAAACTGTCTCACGGTTCCTCAAAAAGATTGAAAATAGAACTACTGTATGATCCAGCAATCCCACTTTTGAGTATACACCCCAAACAACCACACACAGGATCTCAAAGAAAGATTTACCATCCATGTTTACTTCGGCATCATTTAGAGTCAGAGAGGTAGAAGCAACCCCACTGCCCACCAATAGATGAACAGATAAAGAAAACGCAATATGTGCATAAAATGGAATGTTATTCAGTCTTAAAAAGAAAATCCTGACATGTGCTTTAAAGATGTTAGAACTTAAACAAGGCAGATGAAAGTTACTACTTATGAGGTCCCTATAGTAGTCAAATGCAGCAATAGGAAGTGGAAGAGGTGTTAATGGATACAGAGTTTTACAAGATGAAAAGCTCCAGAGATTTATTTTTTTAATTAAAAAAATATTTTTGAAGTTATAGATGGACAGTCTGCCTTTATGTTATTTTTTTAAAAATATGGTGCTAAGGATTGAACCCAGTGCCTTACATGTGCTAGGCAAGCACTCTGCCACTGAGCTGCAGCCCCAGCCCCCTCCAGAGATTTTTTTATTGCACAACAATGTGAATATATTGTACACTTAAAAATGGCCAAGTTGGTAAATTTCTATCATGTGTGTTTATCATAAGTGAAAATAAAAATTAAAAAACATGAAGTCTCAGACTCCCCAACCCCTGTCCTCTGGATTTCCAATTCAGGAGGTCTCGGTGGCACATTTTTGATGAGTTCCCAGGTGATGTTAATACTGTTGGTTTGGGGACCACACTAAAAAAAAAAAACAATGTTTAATTTAAATAAAAATAGTATTTCATCTCCAGAAAACTGAAATTTCTGTTAACAGTGAAATAAAGCCCAAAGAAAATACACTCCCCTTTCTTTAAAGGATGTGTTTCTAGAAGAAAATACTAATGTACAGATGTGTTCACATGCCCTTGGGATTGTCAGCAGTGTGATATGGCTGAAGTCACCTGTTGCTTCTACTAACAACAGATGTGCCACCGCCCACTAAACTCAACAAATCTCATTGAACACAGGCAAATTTCAGCTATACTAATGTCTCCTTCACATCTCTAGATCTCCGTCGGGTGGGGTTGGGGTGGGAAGTGGCTCCTTCAGTGCCTATTCAGATGCCTGGTACGTTTCCTTGAACACTTTCCTTCAGGGGACCTGCATCCATCACTCTCTCTGCCAAACCCTGGCAGGTCTTCGGGGCTGTCCGTTAGCTGTGAGAACCACAGAGACCATGTCATGTATTTGACTAGAGACACGTGGGGATCATTAAAAGACACAGGAAAATGACAGGCATCTAGAATTCAGTGTATTCGGGTGATCCCTGTCCACTGGAGTAGCTGACAGATGGTCACGCTGTTAGGTATGGGAGGTTATGCTCTCAGGTGGTGAGGCCACAGCACACCATGGCAGCCCGACAGGTAAGAAGAGCCCCAAATCTGAAGATGTCTTACTTGCTGTCGAAGCTCGACCCTCACATGATCCAGACTTCTAACTTCCTCTCACTTCCCTTACTGGGTCGCCTGGTCCTGAAGCCTGTGCCATAACAAGGCCAAGCAGGTCCTATTCTCAGGGCTTCTGCCCTCCTTCCTCTGACTGGAAGGTTCGTTCTATAGACATGGTGCCCAAGGATCACTTCCTGTGGGTCTCTGCTCCACACCAGGACCCCAGAGAGCAGTCCCCAGCCTGTTGAGAATATTTTCACCACTGCCCCCATGCACGCCTCCAGGCCCTCTCTATCCCTCGGTACACGGTTCTCTGGCTTAGCCTACTCACTGCACCACATGCTGGTCACAAGTGCATAGAAAAGAAGATAGGAACTCAAGCCCCTCTGAAGACAGAGATGGCCCAGGAGTCAGGTCCTTCACTTCACTGGGACCATTAATAACACACAGGGAAGGAGAGGCCACATACATAATGAGGAGGCCCTGCGGAGCCAGCCGGCTACCTGGCAACCCCCCACCCCCACCCCATCAGACGTACCACCAACTAGTTGGACCTGATCAGCACCCAACCCAGGCTCCACTCTCCTGCAATCAACCATAACTTATGGACAGGAAGGCAGAAAACAGGGATATCAGAAAAGTGTTCCTGCCCTAACACACATTTAATGTGACACTCAGGCAAACGATTTCATTCATTCCTGCTACAAATCTATACAGGTTCACTCTTAAAAACACCACCAGACTCAAGCACAATTCAAAAGTATTTTAAAATTTCAAGTGCCAGGTAAAAGTAAAGTCTTTAAAAGTGATTTCCCTTTCAATGACTATTATTGGAATGGAAAAAAAAAGGAATACTTGGGGATTTTATCAAGGCCTAGGAAACCAGTTCAGAGCAAGAGGCAAATAGAAGATGTACATACATAGAAATAAGTGACTTAAGGACAACCACGGACAGACAGGAGTCATTTGTGAATTCCCTGGATGACTATGCCAGCTCGTTATCCTGTCCTCTACCCATCAACCCCATCCCTTCCTGGCACCTGTGGGCCTATGAGGAAAAAAATGATGGATTGAATGGTCTGAATTCTCACCCCTATGCTTCAGCTTGCTGTGTGACTTATTAAATGACTCATCCTCTCTGTGCTTCAGCTCCCACCCCTTTCTACCTAACAGGTTCTCTTTGTTAAAAGTGTTGGAAGGTGTACTTTCAATACTCGGGTCCTGGAAGGTATACACTTAGGGGTGGAGCTTTCCTGAAGAGGTTCCTCATCAATGCATCCCCCTTTGTTGGAGCAATGCTGTGGGTCTTTTTACGGCTTAATCTCCTACAAGTTTGTTGATCTTAAACCCACGGCTCTTAACACTGCTGTACATGGAAACCATCTGGGAGCTTGAAAGTTTCCAACACCTGTGCCCCACCTGAGAGATTCTGACTTAACTGTGGTGAAGGTTCTGCCATCCAGAGCTCCCAAGTGATTTGAGTTGGCAGTCAGGGCTGTAAACACACAAGTGATAAAGGCCCCTGCAGACATGGTATGGGATTGCATCAGTCCCTGCCAGCTGTGTGACCCGGAGAATGCTACCAACTGCCCTAAATTGCAGTTTCTTCAACCGAAACATGGAGCTTAGTTTCCTATTCAGGAGGGTAAGACAGAAGGATTGCAAGTTTGAGGCCAATCTGGGCAACACAGTGAGATCCTGTCTCAAAACAACAAACCGTTTCACTTCACTGAACAGTTGTAAAGATTAAAAATGTGCAGAAAAAAGTATGTATATATGTGTGTGTGTATACATATACATGTGTGCATAAAGTATTTAGCAGCACTCAGATCCCCCAAGCACTAAAAGAATACCAATTGTTATTGTTAAATCACCCTTTTGTACAGTCTTCAGAAGGGACAAGAACACAGGTACCTGGTGACCTGGAGGTCTGGTCTCCCACTCACATGGCCTTGTTGCACCCAGGCTATTCCTAGCAGGGACCTGCATGCAGGAGTGGGGGGTAGATGTGCCTCACAGGGAATCATGGGGCCTTAGCTCCTGTTCACAATATCCAAAGGCAATCAGAAGATCCTGATGCTGCAGTAGCAGTCACAGTGTCCAGAGCCAAGGTGAAGTACCAATAGAAGTAACATTTAAGAAATGCCATGAATTTCCCCAAGAGCATTAACAGTGATATTTCTGATCATGTTACAAGACAGACTTTTTTGTCATCTCCATTTTATAGATGAGGAAACTAAGGCTCAGAGCAGGTGAGGCTAAGGTTAGCTCAGAGCACAAAGCTAACCTCCGATATGAGCATGGCAGCAAAGCAGCAGCTCTGAGTGAGATGGTGCTAAGGGAGGTAACAACATGAAATATGTCATGGATTTTTTTTTTTTCCAACTGCATAGAGATGTCCACTCACTGTCACAGTGCTCTTCTTGGCTGACAAGTGGAAGTGGCAATATTATCTAAAAGCATGGGTATTGGGGATAGGTAAAGAGACATGACCACAAGGAAGAGGAGAGGCACTGGCCAGTTTGGCTATGAAGTGGGAATTGCCGTGTCTTTACTAAGTATACTGGCAGCTCACATAGGCACAACAACTTTAAAATGTGCGTGGCTTAATTGTGAATCAGAAGGACGGGATTGCCTGTCCTCAGCTAGGGTAAGTTCTCCTCTCCTCCCTACCTTCAGCTGAGCAAAGAACCACCATGACTTGGCTCCTGTACGCAGCCTGAGGATGGTGCCAGTTCTATGAGATGGCACTAACAGAAAATCAGCAGCTGGATGGGGGCTTGGAGGTGTTCACGGCAAGAACCTCAGCAGGCCAGCTGGGCACAAGCTGGTATGACCCTGACCTGGTGAAGAGAGGCTGCAGTGCTAGAAATCACTGGCATTCTGAAATTATCAAGTAATCATTCCAGAGCAAGTCACTTTAATTTACCAAAGTGGCAAACTGCAATTATTGCTCAAAATGACATTCATTCCTGTATGACAACATTTAATGCTCTCTAAAAAAAGTTCTTTAATTGCATGCATAATTTTAAATTACTGTAATTTGCTCAAGATTCTGTGAAAACCTTTATCCCCCCTTGAAAGATTTTAAAAAAAAACAACAACTCAAAAGGATAATGGAAAGACTTACAATTTTATAGCCAAGTTATATGATTTGGAGGGTGGTACAGATGAGGTGACATAGGAGTTGTATAAAACAAAGTAAAAATGAACACTCTTTAAATTGCAAGTATGTTAAAGGAAAAGTTTATAAGAGAGCCAAGCTCATTGTATTATTATATCTACCTTTTAATTTGCTGTTTTAAAAACTCATATTCAATAGAATATGATGTTTCTCACTTTTCTGCACCTTGAGTAACTTCTGTTCCCATAAATTTGTTAAAGTAGTGAAAACATATTGCTGTTCTTCTTTCTTTCAGAATTTTATAAATTATGGAGAAGCCAAAAGATATATTGTTAACTATCATAGGAAAGATGAAACAATGTTATTATAGTAACCTAATCTAAGTGAAAAAATTCTTAATAATGCTTCTTCCTCAGTTGGGTCTGGTCACATACACCTGTAACCCAGTGACTTGAGAGGCTGAGGCAGGAGGATTCCAAGTTTGAGGCCAGCCTCAACAACTCAGCAAGACCCCATCTTGAAATAAAAATAAAAAGGGCGTAGCCCTGTGGTAAAAAACCTCTGGGTTCAATTCCTAATACCACACATAAGCAAATGCTTTTTCATTATATGAAATCTGAACTTAGCCATATCCTCCCCTTTCTTCTGGGTAACTACATGGAAAGAGCACATTCCCTCTGACCATCAGCAATAGCAGTTTAGGGCTGGTTTCACTGAATTACATGAATGGCTTCCTGCCCATCCACCTTCAAAAAACTGCAGAAGGCTTCAGTTGGGATATAAGCCCTGAGATCTGCTGTCTGCAGCGTGAGTGATAATCTGCAAAGGATCAGGCCTGGAGCAGGACAGAGCTCAGGGTGCCATGAGCTATTCCACACCTTGAATGCAGGCACAAAGGCACCCAGCAAAGCAGGTGAATCAAAACTGAAATCCAACAGGCTCTGCCAGTCAGCTTCCAACCCTGACAGGGGCGTAGGCCACTTAGATGAGGTGGCACTTTGTAAAGACACTGCGTCTACCACCCAGGGACAGTGGACTCTCTCTACTCCATACCAAAGTCTTACAGCAGGCAGCAGGGTCTGGGTCACCCCAAGACTCAGAGCACTGCTAGGTCCTCCCACAACAACTGGGAGCCTCAATTTTCTGACACACTCACCTCTCAAAGTCACCAGGGAGATGCAGAAGTGAGGAAGGGGCAGGATACACCTCTAATTAGACATGGAGGAAGCACTCTGCAAGACCAGACCCAGACCCATGCCCAAAACGAGCATGCTGAGGATGAGGTGTGTGGGCAGTAGGGAGGAGAGGCACAGAAGGCCCCAGGAGTGTCCCCCATGATTCCATCTCTGGTGCACACTGCCCCCGTCCAAGGTAATGAGGAGAAGTGGATGTCAGATGCCCAGAAACTGTGAGCCAGGGCCTTGCCTTGTCCTTGACCAGGCTGGGCATCCCTGTGTTACTGAAAGATGATGCAGTGATCGCTTCATGGAACTGATCTAAGGAAATAACCAGACTTACTGGCAAATGGCCTGCAGAGGAGCTTCTACAGGTGGCCGGCACATCAAGGCAGGGACAATTCTTGGTGGCTTTACCCAGATATTTGGCCTCTGGGCGCTTTCTATTCTTGGACTGCATTCATTGGGGAAGGAAAATTTATCTTGAAAAGCAGAGCAGAATACTGTGACATGAATGCCATTGACCATGGAGTGAAGCAGCTCTTGACTCAGCAGCCAAGGACCTGACACTCTTGGCCACAGTCAAAAATGTCTGTGCACATGAGACCTCCATCAGTGTGCTGTGTACTCATTGCTTTGTGTCACTCATCAAAGCTGAATTTACTGGAAACCCGAAGAGATAGTACAGACAAGTAACCCAGGCATTTTAAAAATCCAGTTTCCTTGGAAATCTCTGACCTTTGATTTCCTGAGTAAATTGCTTCCTTATCACATCAGCCCTGAAATGGTCACCACATACTCATGGAGCAGCTCTGACCACCCATATCTTCCTGCTGGAGCAGAAGCTAAACCTCTAACAGAGATTGTGTGATTGATATCGAGGAAAAGCATCATGAGAAGCTCCTCTGTCCCTCTCACGTTGCCTGGTGCCAGACTGGCAGGGCCGACAGGTGGGAATAGGCCCAGATGCTGCTCCCTGGACAGAGGGCTGCTCACCTTCACGTTGGGAGTGTAGAGATTCCTGAGAGAGGCAAGGGCAGCAGACAAACCCTCGGTGCTGTACCCTATCCACAGGGCTTGCAGATGGCTAGAGGAGATTCCAGTCTTCTTACTGAGGCCCTGGAAACAACCAGAAACAGATCCCGTGAACATAACCTTCCTACCCATGGCATCAGTTTGACTGCAGGGTCGCCAAGAGGGTACAACAGGTGCTGAAGGCGGGGTAACTTGTGAGAACAATGCCCTGTGAGCCTTCCCTGGCTACAACTGTGGGTCAGGGAATCACCCTGTTTTTGCTACATGAATTGCACACCCGGGGAGAGAGATGATGAAAAGGAGAAAGCTTCCCTTTATAGAATTAGAAGATTAAATGATGGAATTAGGGAATCACTGTAGGCAACCTCTAAAGAATGAGTGAGTCTGGGCATGACCAGTAAGGGCTGATGGTATCACAAAATAAGCAGCAAGCACAGGCCATGTGTTTCCTGCAGACACCCTTCAACCACAAAATCATCTCGACACCTTGCAGGGGGTAAAGTCAACCCAAAGAAAATGACAGGAAATCCAGGGGCGAGAGTAACACATTAAACTACACCTTGAGAAGCAAGCACACAATCAGAAATCCAGGTGGTGTGAAATTATATAGGTCAAAGAACTCAAGTTCTTTGACAAGTAAATAACAAGGAAACAAAAGGGAATAAAGGCAAACTCCGCATGAAAAGAAACTTGAAAGGGATTCAAAGGGGGAAAGTTACACTCACCCAGAGCATTCAGATGCATGCTCATGTGATAAATTATAAAGAAATACAAGGAAATGACTGTAAGACGGCAGCTTTAGGGAGGGAGAAAGGGAGTCATGTTTGGGATGGGGCTTGTGGAGGGCTTCTGAGATGGCTCACACAGCTGTCCAAAATCTTCAAAACTACAAAAGACAACAAGGAAGCCCTCCCTCCTATGGGTGCATGCCTCACCTTGAAAATGTGGGCCTTCAGGATGTGGTGGCCAAGCTCCATGGTCTGCTGGCGGTTCAGCTTGCCCTCCTGTCGAGAGAACATGAACGCCAGGAGAGCGTGTCCGCTCCTAGAACGAGAAACAGAAGGGCTCATGATGAAAGGTCCTGTGCCACCCCACCACGGACATTGCCATGCAACCCTAGAACTCTTCCTCAGTGCCACCACACACACTGGGTGGGCTGCTGCCTTTTTAAAGATGGCAAATGCTGCTTATTCGATGAGTCATGTTAAGGGATTTTTCTGGCTGCCCCATCTCTGTGGAGTGACCCTCTCTGAGGCACTAGTACAGGGCAAGGCTGGAATCACCCACTCTCCTCATCAATTATCACTGCGTAATTGATTTATGCTGTCACAAAAACGCAAACTCCATGAGACAAGGGGGCTCCTCTGAGTCACCACTATAGTCACAATGTCTAGCAATGTGCCAAATACTCAGTAAGTATATGTTTCTTGGATATGGATGGATGCACAGACAGATGGAGCAGAACCCTCTGGCCTGCAGGCCCGCCTACTCCACCACTGGGGTAACACCAGAGCAAAGGACAAGGCCTTATTGTTGGAAGGAAAGAACAACCTAGCCATGCTCAGCAACAGCCTGTGATCCGCAATGCCTAGAATTCCAGGTTTGGATGGCACGGGTTCCTGTGGGCTTCCTATAGCTGGGCACTTGGTGGACATCGACCAACACCATTCACTTATGCCCCACTTACTCTTTGATGAAGGAGCCACCCTACCATTGCCTATAAGGACTCATGCGGTCTCCTTGTGGACATGGGGCCTTCAAGCCGATTTGTTTGGAAAAGACACCCACCCACCATCTATCAACCTGACAATTTTGAACTGCTGTTCTGTTAGGGAAAAGCAGGTAGATCTGGAGGAAGAGGATAAATGATACATATAAAATCCAAAATGTGAATATAGATATTCACTTTTAAAAGCATTCTCCTAGTAGCAGCTAATCTAGATGATGAAAAGCAGGCATCACTTATATCCTATTCATCCACATGCATGCCTACTTCTCAAAGAAGTTGGAAACCACATTAGAGAGGAGAAATTCAAGGAGATGGACATGCAAAATAAGTCTCCATGCACAGGGAAGGGCATGATCTCCAAGGCCAGGCTGACTTGGGACCAAGTGGCCCCTTCTAAGACAATCTGCATCCATGAGTTCATGAGTGTTCCAAAGCCTGCGGGTATGAAGCCTGAGCTCTATCCCAGATGCAGAAACCTGTCTGCATTATCTCCCTCACCCTTCCACATAATCACTGTTTACATGAGGAAACAGGGGCCTGAGCAGGTAAAGTGCTTTGTCCAAGGCCACACAGCTAGTAAATGAGAGCGCAGGGGTTTGACAAACAGTCTGCGAGAAGTGAGGGCCTGGGCTCTTGACAGTTCAACATGACTCTGGGTTTGTTCACTGATGTCCACCTTATGACCAGCACCATGTGGGACAGGAGGATGATGCAGGGTGTTTCTCTCAAAGAGCTCTTGGCAACTGGAGGAGACATAAGTAACCAAGACGGAACACAGCAGGAATGGTGCAATGAGCAGGCTCAATGGGCACAAAGAGGTGGCCAGCTGCCCCCTCACTTGGCCCTTGTGCCTTCCTTTGCATTTCCAATTTCTTCTTCCTTGTGGACCACGTGTCCACACTGTCTCAATGTTTCCAACAAGGTCCCAACCTCCTCCTGTGTTTTCAAAACCAAAAATGCTTCCACACGCGAAACCCCAAATCTCTCAAGTCTTCCATCCCCCATGCCAGGCTGTGGCTCTTTCCTCTGTCACTCCTTACAATCCCAAAGAAGGGGTCTCCTAAGGATGCAGGATCTTATTCCTACGCTGAAAGTTTAATGGCTTTCCTCTTAATCCTCATTTTCCTTCACCTCTTGGTGGCACCTCTGTCCTCCTTCCCTGAAGTACAACACCCTTTTCCTCTGTTTACACAAACTTCCTCACCAGATCATACCACACCCTTTCATCAAGGACGCCAAATGTTCAACTACCAACTTTTCCTCCAATGTTACAGTCAGTCCTGCCCATGGAGCCTGGGAAAGGCAGCTACCCCACAGCCATCTATGTCCTAGAGAAAGCTGCCCCCTGCCCTCCTGCTCTTATTGGGAGCAACTCCAATCCAATCCTGAGACTTGACACCCTGAAGTCACCTACAGCTCCTCCTCCACAGGCCCACTCTCTCAGATAGCCAGGCTGTCTCCCTCCACCACAACTCTGACCCCAGGCCACCAACTCCCTACAGCAGTCCTCACATGCCACACTCCTGTCTACAGAGACAATCTCTCCAGAATCTTCAAAGCTTCTTCACAGAGGACAGAAAAAAGGCCATCCTCTCTGGCACATCCTTCTGTTGGCCCTTTCTACTCCTCCATTCCATGAAAGAACTTCCAAACTAGATTGTCATTGCCTTACAGGGTCTCTGACAGCTCTTCCTGCTTAAATAGCCTTGTTCTACTTAGTCATATCCTACCCATTTGTTCCTCAAGTTAACAGTATGGGAAAGGCCCATGCAGACTATTCTAGAGTACGAGTCCCTGTGCAGCACTAATGAGTTGATGCAGGAAATGGGCATCAATGTGTCCCAGCATCACAGAGAACATGAAGATGTTATGTGCCTCCAGACAGAAGTGCTCAGCATCACCTATGAATACCTCTATAAAACAGACAAATAAACACACACACACACACACACACAGATGTATATAAAATATGTGAACAAAAAGAACATAGCAGAAGCTGGGTACAGTTGCACACACCGTAGTCCTGACTACTTGGCAGGCTGAGGCAGGAAGACTGTGAGCATGGGGTCAGCCTGTGAATGTTTAAACAAAAGGCCAAAGATGTAGCTCAGTAGTAGGGTACTTGCCTAACAGACACTTATACTACCTGACTTCAAAATACCACAAAGCTACAGTAATCAAAACAATAGGCTATTGGCATAAAAACTAAAACCTAGACCAAACAATGGAACTGAACAGAAAACCTAGAAGTAAACCCACACATTTATGGCCAACTGATTTTCAACAAAGGTGACAACAACACATTTGAAAAAGGACAGCCTCTTTGATACACGGAGATAGGAAAACTAGGGATCTGCATGCAGAAGAATGTTGTTAGAGCCTAGCTCTCACCAGTTAGAAAAACCAACTTAAACTGCATTAAAGAGTTAAATGTGAGGACATGAAACTATGACAGTACCAGAAGAAAACAGGGGAAATGCTTCAGGACATTGGAACCAGGCAGGATTTTCAGATAAGACAGGAAACAAAAACAGACAAATGGAATGATGTCAAACTAAAAATCTTTTGCACAACAAGGGAAACAATCAACAGAATGGGAGAAACAAACTACAGAATGGGAGAAAGTATTTTAAAACTCTACATCTGATAAGGGGTTGATATTTACAACATAAAAGGAACTCTAATAACTTGACAGCAAAAGCAAAACCAAAAAAAATTAGCAATAGAACAAGTAAACATTTCTCAAAAGAAGACATTAAATTGCCAACAGGTCTATGAAAACATACTTGATATTGTTAATCGTTAGGGACGTGGAAACCAAAATCACTATAAAATATCACCTCACTTCAGTAAGAATGGCTATTTAAAAAGACTGAAGCCAGGCACGTGGTGGTACATGCCTGCCATCCCAGACACTCAGGAAGCAGAAGCAGGAGGGTTACAAGTTTGAGGCAGCCTGGGCAACTTAGTGAGATCCTGTCACAAGAGGCTGGGGATGTTGCCCAGTGGTAGAGAGCCCCTAGGTTCAATCCTCAGTTCCTCAAAAAGAGGAAAGCGGGTGGGCGGGGGGACTAAAGATAACAGGGGCTGGTGAGGATGTGGAGAAATGGGAAGTTTTGCACACTGTTGGTAAGAATGTAAATTAGTACAGCTGTTACAGCAAACAGTATGAGCTTCCACAAAAAGCAAAAAACATCTAGAACTACCCTATGATCCCACCACAACCCCATCACGGAGTGTATAACTGCCGCATCCCTGTGTTTACTGTAATAGCCGAGAGATGGAAACAATCCAGGTGTCCATTAACTGGTAAATGGATAAGGAAAATGCAGCACGTATGCACCCTGGAATAACAACTATTCAGCCATGGAAAAGAATGAAATCCTGTAATTTGTGACAGCTTGGATGGAAGTGAAGGTGAGTCAGGAATCGAACCCAGGTCTGTAAGGTTCCAAGATATTCCCTGGGAGTTTTCAGATATGTAAGTATCCTAGAAACAACTTCCAGGTCCCATGACGAGGGCATGGTGAGAACATCATAATTTACATACTAGGAGGTTTGCACTGCCGTGAAAAACAAGAACAATCACTAGTTCTAAGACTTCCCAACAGCTTAGGAGAGTGCCTGTGATGTGTTAGGCAAAAAAATCCAGAAGGCTGAGGCAGGAGGATCTCAAGTTTAAGACCATCCTGGGTAACTTGGTTAGGCCCTGTCTCAAAATAAAAAATAAAAGGGCTGGCAATGTAGGTCAGTGATAGAGCACCCCTGGTACTGTAAAATGACAAAAACCAAACAGCACAATGATTCTAAGAGAAGAAAGGTGGTTTGTAGAACAGAAAGAGGCAGAAATAAAAAGGGAAGTGCCGCTGCCTCTGAATGCCTGGCCTCAACTGGGGCAAAATCACAACTATGTGAGAAAGGCGAAGAAACACTACCCCAATGTCACCATGTGTGAAACATTCCAGAAATCACTGCCCTCCACTGGAAGTTTCTCCCCCTCAAGTCCTGTGTGCAACAAGGCTCCTCCCAGCATGGTATTCCCCTCCTCACCCACCTTCCGATGTGGGATCCCTAGAGAAAGGGTAGGGTTCTGTTCCAGGAACCTCTGTATCTGCATGTGGTGGGACCTCAAAAGCTGTTGCTTAGCCAGGCACAGTGGTGCACCCCCGTAATCCCAGCAGCTTGGGAGGCTGAGGCAGGAGGATCTCAAGTTCAAAGCTAGCCTCAGCAACAGCGAGGGGTACTAAGCAATTCAGTGTGGCCCTGTCTCCAAATAAATATTAAAGAAAGGCTGGGGATGTGGCTCAGTGGTCGAGTGCCCTTGAGTTCAATTTCTGGTACCAAACAAAATAAAACAAAACCAAAACTTGCTGAATTGAACTCAGAAGCTCCTTCTAACATTGTTATCTAGCTTTTGCTGAATGAAGCTCAAGTACAACAGGGTTCTCGGGGAAACCGTTGACTCAAAGGGCTAGCAATGGTGCCAGAGTGGGCATCTCCTTAATCTGTAGCCTCAGCATCCCTCCTGCCTGCACTCATCTCAGGCCCTATCCCAGGAGACATCCCCACGCATACCATAAGGACACAGCAGTACTCAGGAGCATGCCATCACTAATAGTAACTAGTAGTCACCACCCTCCGCTCTGCTGCCTGAACTCAAGGACCCCGCTACCCAAAATGAAGCAAAGTTCACCAATGACTACAATCCATCTACTTCTGCCCCAAACCCCAGCAACAAACCCCAAATCCCTGAAGTCTTTCAACTCATATCTCTACAAACTCAACTACAGGCTTTCTTCCTAGAAAATGGTCTGACTTTTCTTAGGGAATCATCGGAAATGGCTAGCTATACTACAGCACACGTTACCTTAGCTGTCACGATCTGGCTAAACAACCTGGATGTTAACAGTTCGCTGCTCCAATCAGGTTCAAAAGATAACAACCAACCTTGAGCCTAGCGTCACCTAAGAAAAAAATAGCCACCATATGGAACAGCAGGTAGACCCAGCAGGTAACGGGAAGTCAGTATGAGTGGGGAGGAAACGGCTGAAAGGCTCACAGCTCTTACTCACCTCTTCATTTCTGGACCCCACATCTGGTCCAGTGCTCACTACTGTGCTAAGGGGACTGTCTAGCAGCCTGCCAGCCCTGTCACTAGAGGTAGGGAGCAATCCTGACTCTGACACTGCTGTTCAAGACAGCAGAGAGGAAGACCCAGGCCAGGCAGAAGTGGAGGGCTTCGGCACACCCTCACCGACCCTCAAATGCCTCACCTCTCATCCTAATTCATACCAGGCCACACAACAGACAGAGAGCTTTGCCTCCCCAACTCACCCTCCAGCATCAGGAAGCCTGACCCACATTGAACCACTCACACAGAATGAGGTGGGCAGGATGGATTATAAGGCCCCTTTCAGGAACACAGACACAAAGTGTCACATGCTCAAGAGGTAGCAGGGAAGTGGCAGTGCTGGAAATCCAAAAAGGAGCCCTAGACCCAGAGATGAGCACTCTTGGAGATGCCCACTATTCCTGGAGTGGAGGTCCCATGCCCCACATGTGACCTTGCTGAAGTTGGGAGGGGGGAGGAGATGGGGATCTGTTAGACAACTGGCAGCAAATCTCACCCAGGCACTGCCCAGCTTCTCTTCCAACCAAAATACCAGAGTCCTGAAATTCCAATAGTCAAAGGCTTTTGTACAGAAATGGAGAGAATTTTCCACAGCCCCCTCCTTCTGCCCAAAGGGCAGAAAACAAAGCAACAAAACTGAATTATTCATTCTGGGTTGCCTTTCCACTAAAAACCATGGATCAGAGTGGAAATCCTTCTCCCGAGGGCACAGGGCTCCCTGCAGAGTATGGCTAAGTGGCCTGCATACCTGGGCTCACACAGGAAGGCTGTGCTCTCGCCATCTGCTCTCCAGACCAGCCACTCCCTGAAGGATGGGTGGCAGAACATGCGCGTTTTGTCCCTCCTCTTAATGAGGAAGCAGGAGAGGGCATCCATCCTCTGCTGAAAGTCTTCCCAGCCCTGCTCGCCTTGGATGTGGCCGGCATTAATAGCCTGAAAAATCTGCTCATCCGTCATGGGGTGGAGGGACGCAAGGGCCACGTTTAAAATCGGAAGTGCTCTCTCAAAGGCTGACTGGGTCATGAACTTCATATTGCACTGCAGCAAATAGAGCTCGGACAGAGACACGGGCACCACCTTGTAGCTGGCGCTTTTAATGACCAGGTGTCCCCTCTGGAAGAGGTCCAGGGTGAGTTTGAGGTACAGGTAGGAGCCGAGGCTCCGCAGCACCAGGTGGCTGCTGACCTTCCCGATGAGCGCAGCATCTGCCTTGCCATTCAGGGAGATGTTGCTGAGGATGTCCTGGCTGCTGTGCACTCGGTGCTGCACGTAGGCGTGCAGGTCGCTGTGAATGTCTTTGTTGTCTGGGAAGTCATCTAAGGAAAGCTTGACAAATGGCAGTGCGCTTATGATTTCCTGCAAAAAGACAAAAACCCACAGTGTTGCTCCACAGAGGTTCCTTTTTTTATTTCAGCTGCATTTTAAACCAGGTTCACTAGTTTTCTTTCAAGGAGGATTTTCATGGATTACAGGGACTCATTGTTTTGTATTAAAACGTGTAATAGGATAAGGTACAGATAAAAAGCTTATGTGAAAGAAATCCTGATGCGAGATAGAATCAGTAAAGGCTTTCCCAAGGCTCACATCAAGGACTTGGAGCCAAGTAAGGAGAGAAAAAAGCTCTAAACAGACAGGGCAACCAAGCCTCTACCTAGCGGGGCACTGAGACCCTGCAGGTAATCTGATACCCATAATCCTTATGCTGTGCAATTGGTTATGTAACATGGATAAAACAAACTAACACTGCATGTCTAAGAACACAGCCAGCCCCTGAGAAAAGAGGCATCCCTACATGTGCATCAGGTCCTGGGACTAGGAACCCAACCAGGAAATCTGAGGCTGCCCCCAATCCATATCCCTTGACAGCACATGGTAAAAAAGCTGATTGCTTCAATATGGCATGTCATTTTTTAAAAATTGATAATTAAGTAAACTTTAAGTTGAACTATAAGTTGAACTATGATATACATACATTGGTACAAAAATCCTAATTGCACAGTATCATTAATTTTCACAAAGACAAATACACCTGTGTACCCAGCAGCCAAAAACATCGCCACCAGCTCTGGCAAGCATAATCCCTGTCTCCCTCATTCCAAATATAAGCACAAGCCTAACATCTAACAGTAGAGAGGACTTTTACCTGTTACATTTTTTTTTTAACTTCCCACCCTCACTTCTGAAGTATTTAAGCATGTGTCCTTCTCTAGTTTGGCAATTGCAGGGAGAGGGCAGAGTATAATCATTTCCATCTTACATGAATGCTAACTGAATCTCAGAAAACTCACACAGCCAGGAAGTAAAACACAAGTCCCATTTCTGTGCCAAGTACCCCTAAGCTATGCTGAGTAAAAATGACTGAAAAGCACAAGAATCAAAGGTTCACAAAAATAAACATGAATCCAGGCATGATGCACACTTGTAATCTCAGTTACTCAGGAGCCTGAGGCAACAGAATGGCCAAACTGAAGCCAGTATAGGCAACTTAGTGAGACCTTGTCTCAAAATAAAATAAAAAAGGGCTTGGGGTATAGCTGGGTGGCAGAGAGCTTACCTATCATGTGTGAAGCCCTCAGCTTAATCCCTGGTACTACAAAAACCAAAAAGTTAACAACAACAACAACAACAAAAATCAAGTGTTTTAAGATCCAATCCAAGTTTTTTAAAAAAATACCTTTATTTATTTATTTTTATGTGATGCTAGGATCAAACCCAGCACCTCGCATATGCTAGGCAAGCACTCTACCTCAAAGAACACAACTCGGCCTGTTTAACAGGATAACAAACTACCGCTGAGCCACTACCCTAGCCCCCTAATCCAAGTTTTAATAAGGAAAAAAAAGAATAACCCAAATACATTTTAAAATAGATACTGCTAAAAAATGGTAAAAGTCAAAATCTGTTTTCTACATGTCTTTATTGAAAATGGTATAGGTATAGTCGATTGTTAATGTAAAATGAATGAGTGCAAATGAAGGGGAAGATAGAAAAAGAACAACAAAAAACCCACTTTTCACCTCATTGCAAGGCTGCATGTCAAAGTTGTATAAAGTACAGATCTCTCAGAATAGGCCTTAATGTCTCTTTTATACCTAATTTTTCCTTCAAAGAAAGGAAGGTGGAGTCGGAGGTGCAGCTCAGTGGTAGAGCATGTACTCAGCATGCATGAGGCCCTGGGTTGATCCCCAGCACTGCAAACCAAACAGATCCCACAAAGCCCCACTGAAAACCCATGGCAATAACTGCTAGTAGGAACTGTTCTAGTTGACCAGGTAGCCAGAAACCTCAGGCGACCCCACACTCTGAATTACAGTAAAGTGGAACTGGATACTGCCATTTAAGCAGGGCGAGTACCAGTCAATACTGGTAGGACACTTACCTGCTATCTTGATAAATATGCCTCAGAGGCTACGATGGCCAGTGTTTTGCCCATTTAGGGCTCTTTGGACTGACTTTCCAATGTCCTGACATAGGTTTTCAATTCAGCAGTGAAATGGTTTACAACAGTTTATGTTATTAGTATTTATCACTATACAGCTGGGATACGGGGATTATAAAGAGAATTGAGAATTCTTTTATTACCTGAAAATTTGCTCTTACAGTCACAATCAACTTCAACCAGGCAGGAAATTTAGAAATAATTTTGGTAATAAATGAAGAAAGTGTATCTCCATAATCAGGTTTATGAAACTCAGCTTCATTTAAGCCATCTATCAAAATAATGTATTCTTCTTCAGGAATTTTCTGCTCTAAAGGATAAAATAATTTTTAAAATTTAGCAATTATACATTTCTATAATATTGTACCACCCAGTGTATTTTAATGCACAGTTTAAAGTGTTAGAAAAAAATAAAAAGGTTTACATATGGCAGAAGACATGGATTTTGCAGAAGCATATTTTCTATTAAATTTATAATGAAAACCAGAGCACAGAGCCAAAAGAAAATCAATTCTCACAAAACAGTTTTCAGAAACATATTGCATTACACACATTAGCAGAATCTCAATCATGTATATAATACAGTTAGCTCTTCACAAACTGGTACCACTAGGGTAGTCTACAGCAAAGATAACACAGAAACTAAATATGAAAAAAAACAGTAGGGTCCTCCATTAGAACTCCTCAGGGATTCCAGGCAAGGAAAAAATGACCTGCCCCACCAAGGGCTAACTCTTCCACCCAAGCCCTAGGTGGTGAGAGCTCTACCTTATAGATATCTAGAGTAGGGCTCTTTCCTGCAAGTCTGTCTGGTTTTACACTTATTAGTGCCAGTTTTTTGCCCAGGGAATGAAGAAACAATGGCATATCAGTCTCGATCCCTCTCTCTGGCACCTTCTGGCAGAAGTGCTATGTAGGCAGGTAACCAGCTCATATGGTAAGGAGCAAAGGGGAGGAAAGATGGAAACCTAATGTGCCCACACTGTCACGTCACCAGCATCCCTTTCTTTAAAGAATATTTGGGGGAAGGCAAAAAACCCAAATAGAAGCCTCTAGAATTAGCTTTAGGTTTTGACTCAAATGAGCAGGGCTCCTGAAAGAAAAAAAAATATGTTAGAAAATTCCCCAAATGATCTACCCATTCCCCTGCTCCCAAGCAGTCCAAAATATGTAGGCAAGACTTCAAGGAGCGAGGAATCTAAATAGCTTAGAGTTACATGGGAGACCAGAACACACCTCCCTGAGACTGGAAGGACAGCTGAGCTCAAGACAAGAAGCAGGTATAGAAAAGCTCTCTGCCTGACCTTGTAGCCTAAAATCGGGACATAAATTTGTAAAGGTGTCCCCCTACCTGTTTCAATGAGAAGAACTGAAGTTAATCACAAGGGCAGACCCTCATCAGCTAGAGACAGCACCAGAGGAATCTATGAAACCACCTTACCAACCAGCCCTTATCCACCATTAGTTTCCTGCTTACCTTCCCAATATTTTCACCTCCAGAAGCCTAAAACTGTTTCCCTTTATCCTGCTACTTCTCTAAAACTCATTGTTCTTTGTTGAAGATCCCAAAGAAGCCAGAGCCTTGAAGTCCCTGCTTTGAGTTACCTTTCATCAAGGTTTCCCCCACATGGCATGCACTGCATGCATTAAAAAACTCACTTGTTTTTTCTCCTGTTAATCTGTCTACTGTCAGTTCATTTCATAGACCAAAATATCAAACCTTCAGAGGGTCAAAAGAATGGCTCCTATCCCCAACAGTTAGAAACTGGCTTCTTTGCAACTGTTCAATTGGAGAGCTCATTCTTATTAGAGATCTTACATTGAAAACTATCCCACTGAAGGGTGTGGAGGGACCCCAGGGAGAGTCTGGTTCTGAGGAGGGGACCAGATGTGCACTGATTCATCTACATCCTCTCTGCCACCCCAGAGCTCAGCTGACCCTCTTCCTTCTGAGGACCACCCAGGCATCTTGTACTGGTACTGGGGACAGGAGCACTGGGGTCTGCGGAGAGGTACCATTTCTCAGGCTGGTGAGCGGCTCCAGCACTCCCCTCTTGAAAGCAGCCACGGGGTCCTGCACACAGGATCTGAGGCTCAGCATACTCTGCAGCTGAGGTTCCTTTATCAGAAGGTCTCTGTAGGCAGCCAGTTGATGGGACCGGCAGAGCAAAGCGGCAATGCTGTGCACAAACTCAGGCACAAGGCATGTGTATGTGTTGTCAGCCTGGCAGTAGTGGTAGGCCACCACCTGTGGGCAAAGCAGAGCTGTCAGCATCACCCCAGTCTCTCCCCAGAGCACTTTCTAAAACCTCAAAGAACACAACTCGGCCTGTTTAACAGGATAACAAACTACACTGCTTCTATTCCCAAAGATCGGAGTCATTTGTTAGTTTAATTGATTTGTTTACTCTTTCCATCATGTGGTTGACTAAGTTCTCAGCAGACCTTTGATTGCAGCCACAAATTCATCTTGATTAGCACAAAAATCAGCAAAACTAACTCTGTACTAAATATAAGCTAATTAAAATTATGTATACAACCTATCCTAGCTTAGAGGAATCCCACAAGCAACCCTAATGTTCTTGGCATTGCAATCAGCACTGGATTTCCTCAGAAGCAGGAGTCCCTCTTTAGGGAACCCTCTGCTGACCTCAAAAAGCAGATGATCAAGTTGATAGCCCTGAAACCCGTGCTGCAAAGTCAGCTGCTTCTTCCTTCTGGTGGGAGGGGCTCAAGCTCTCAGACACCTCCCCAAACCCACACTTCTTCAGGGGACCACTGCACAGGCTCAACAGGAACTCAGAAGGGTGAAAAAATCACAAATTATGGGTTTCTGCCTGGCATGTGAAGGGGCACATGGAAGGAGAAAAGGAGCTGCCTAAATATCTACAGGTTGAGGAGTGACCCTTTGTCATATGGATCCATGGTGGTAGCAAGTTATTTGTTAGACAGACCCCAAACAAAGTGCCAGAGGCAGAACTGGGAATAGTAGGCATACTGTATGTAGAGAAAAAGAAGCATGTAGGTATGAGTTAGGGAAAGGGAAAAAGAGCCAAACCCTTGTGTAAAGTGCAGTTCCTCAGAAGAGCCTGAGTCACCACCAGCCTGCTCAGCTCTGCAACACCCTGCAGCAAGAAGGCTCAGAACTGTCAGCCTACAGCTGAGGGCAACAGGAACAGAGGTTAAATGCCCTGCCAAGGTAACAGGGCCAGCCAAAGATTGAGGATGAGACACCAAGGCCATGAACTCTTAGAAACTAAAGAGTAGACATAGACCAGCTCTTCTCAGGTCAACCTGGAACCACCGGGTAACTTCTGGTTTAGATTAAATATATCATTGACATCTAGAAGAAAGCCGAGACTGCTCTTCAGCTCTCACCTGGACAGAGATCAGTAGAAACAAAAGTGAGGACCCCATAAGTGTGTGCAAACCACCGCAGGGTACCAGGTAACTCAGTCTTGTTGTATGGTGTTTGTCAAAAGCAATTTGCAACCCAACAGTAGGACATGAAATCAATTTGGGGCCACAAACAGCCTAGTTTTTTTAGGTTAATAAAGTGAATTTAAATTACCAGAGTATATTATAGGATATAAAAATGAGCTTTGACTGGTAATGCTTTTGCTTCTGTTATGTGTGTGACTGTGTTTGCACGAGTACTGGATCTCTAGTATAAGATGTATTTCTCAGTTGGGCTATGATCAAAGGGGTTTAAAAAAAATCATAGTAGCAGCAGTAGCTTTGACGTCTGCACCACAAGCCTAATCTCAGATCACCAGCTGTCACCTGAGAAGCAAATGAGATGGGAGGGAATCTAGGGCTGAGAAGCATCTGTTTTAATCCCTGCACCAACCTCATCCCCAGGGGCATCCTCATGAGATGCCCCTCATGACTGCCATAGTTGGTGATTGTCTAGCTCCACCACCTCACACCACTGCTCCCAAGGGAGACCTAAGCAGCTCATCAGGGCAAGAAATGCAACCACTCTAAGGTCCAGAGGCAGCTCACGAACCAGTGATGCATGTGGAGCAGAAGGAAAATTGCAGAAGATCCTTGATGACCATGTATCCAGGAAGAGGAAATCAGCCAAGTTTCTTTTACAATATCACAAGAAAACTTCAACAGAAGGACGCAGGGAACCAAAGGCCCCAGGCAACAGAGATCAGGCGAAAGAAGTCTGGGTCAAGCTAAAAGTTCCCCATCTCCTGCTCACAGAGCAAATTAAAGAGGACATGTGCTTTTAAGGATGGACTTGAGGTCAGCACGCAGAATCTCTCCTGATGCTTTGAGGAACTCTTCCAATATACTATTTTAGATAGATTAAAGTACACTGCAAGCATCCTTAGGTATTTATTTTCATGAATAACTTTTGAGTACTCTCTCACAATTTTATTAAAGGCTAAGCTCAAGCAGTTATTGCTGTTTTAAGATCCATTTTCTAATTTATTTCTCGGAAACCAAACTAGCAAATTTGTATCTGGAGGGTTCTCATAAAACAAGAGCAGGTTACCTTAGAAGCCAGGTATTTCACCGCCTCCTCTCTCGGTCTCTGGTTTTCAGAAGTACCAGGCCCTGAAGGTGTTTTGGTAGTATTGAGGCCACTTGTAGAAGAACTCGGTGAAAGCAATGGAGTGAAAGGAAGGTCCTGGGTGGGATCTGCTGCTAGAGAAGAATCCACCTCATTATAATATCAGCACACATGTGCGATGGAATATGGACTAGAAGTCTTGATTGGTTCCAGAGAGTGTTTAAAACAATAATGAGTGAACATGGCCCAAAATGTGGAGACTGAATGAGCATACCAGCCCCCTACCCATCTCCCATGACCTACCAGAGAACTATTGTTTCCAGTTTCCCTTATTAAATTCATTTTTTTTTCCTTTTGGTACTGGGTTTGAAACCAGGGGTGCTTTACCACTGAGCTACATCCTCAGCCCTTTTATTTATTTATTTTTTAAATTTTGAGACAAGGTCTCACTAAGCTACTTAGGGCTTCCCCAAGTTGCTGAGGCTGGCCAGAACTGTCTCAGCCTCCAGATTCGCTGGGATTTTAAGCATGTGCCACCACATCTGGCATCCCTTATTAAATTCTTTTAGTCTTAAAAAAAAAAAAAAAAAAACTCTCTCAAGAACTCCCTTGTTCTTGTTTACAATATTTAAAAACACTTTCTTTGTAATGGGCTTACTGCACATAAAATAAGCAGGAAATAGTCAAATATTTGGCTACTCTCTCTCTCACAACTTAGTCTTAATAATTCTTGTAAATCCAGCATAGAAAACAAAGGCTTTTGTGAACAGGATACAAAATAATTCTGCATTGTTTTTCAAGGAGCCCAACCACTTGATTTTAGGATCCAAACCTCCCCAGGGAACTTGACCAGGCCTCCCTGCCCCATCTCTGCTTGTATAAAGATAGAAATGGGTTCCAGGTCAGAAGGACATCAGGGAAGGCTGGTCGCACCTTAGACTGTAGCTAAAGACACACACTGACAGATGAAGTATTCAGATAGTTCACTTAACATATGATCGCAAACCTGATAGAGTTGCTGGAACAACTTAAGGAAAACTGGCAATTTATGTCTACTCAAACAGCAGTTTCCTTTCTCTATTTTATATTAATAAAACAAACTAGAGACAAGTACTTAAATGTGGACATACTTTTAGGTGATGAACTGGGGCTGTTGGAAGCAATCTGCCTCATGCGGCTCCCATGGCAGCTCAGCGCCACCAACTTGGAAATGATTGCCGTCTTCCCAAATCCCACATTTCCAACAACCACTGCTCCTCTATTTTCTGCCAGCTCTGTGTTCCTCAAGTTTTCTTCAATCTGGTGAAAGAGCCAATCCCTTCCCACAAACACGGAGTCTGTTGTGATGCTTGGGACTTCAAACAGCAGGGGTTTCAACAAAATGTCTTGCGGCTTGTAGGGAGCAAATCGTGCTTTAAAAAAATAATTTTTTTTAAGAAAAATATGTCAATTTTATACACTAAGAAATTGATATTATTGCTTATGTGTCTTTAAGTAATTATAATCTGAGCTTATTAATTCTTCTGTAATATCTCACTTATTATACCCTATGGATCCCACATAGTCTCTTATTAAAATGATTTGTGGTCCTCTCCTACCTCCAGTATTCTCATGACTCAAGGCAGATACAGAGAAAGCAATACAAGGGGCCAAACCATGTCTCTCTGGTTTATCTGCAACCGTATGTAAGTCAGGTTTCTTCTACCCCATTCATGAGTAAAATGCAAACACATTTTCCTACACAGCAGGTCACAGCTCTCATCTGGGTATGATGGCGCTTTGCACACATGATGAGGCTGCTGACCACACCACTGTGTGACATAGGATGTGGCTGACATGGCTCACAGAGCTGAAACAAAACTGATTCTCTGTTAGCAGAAAACCTAATGAGTGCCAAATTACCCTTCACTTCCAAATAACACTGTAGAATTCTTTTCTAAACCCAGAAGCAATTTAATCATGAATTTCAAAGAAGAAGCCCAAACTATTAAGGAGGGCCTCCTAGCATAGCTTATAGATACTTTATACCATATACACACACAATTCACAGCATGTTTTAAAATCTGGGTAGTTGCATTGCCGGTTATCAGAGAATGAGCTCATCATATCCACTGTGATATCAGATGCAAGGATAAATACCTTTAACTTCCTGTGCCCTACCTCCAGCCGTATTGTGCCACGGTAATCTAATTGAAGTCCGTAGAGGAGCATTTCTCTGCCCATCTAAATAACTCAGGTCTTCCAATTTGGTAGAGCTTGTGGCTGTAATATTAAATTGAAGTTTAGTTTAATGCCAAGTTTAATGTTGTACCTAAACTACTGTAAGTTATAAATTACTAAGCAATTCAGTTCAGACTTTCAACCAAATATATATTTAAGGATATTTCTTTGCTCTGGTTTATTTTTCCAGAGATACTCTTAATTGAAAAGTGGTAAAACCCAAGCACTACTCTTAAATCAAAGTTATATTGATTTGGTTGCCAGAATTCTCCATTATTCCTGCAAAGAGACAGACTTCACCATAAATTTTTTTATGAAGAAACTTGACACTCAAGCACCACTCAGTAAAGCTTCAGTACTTACTATAAACACGTGGCATGGCACTAGATTCTTCTCTTCAGTTCTGGGGAGCGTGCTGCTGTTTGGGATTCCAACCTTGTTGTTTAAATAAACATATTTCTGCATGTATAATTCCACTATATTTGGAATACTAAAGTCAGCTCTTGACAGTAAAAGTACAAATACTTTCTTAAGCATATATATATATATATATATATATATATATATATATATATATATATATTAGTTGTACTTGGAATACAATACCTTTATTTTATTTATTTATTTTTATGTGGTGCTGAGGATCAAACCCAGGGCCTCATACATGCTAGGCAACAACTCCAGCCCAAATACATATATATATTTTAATCTATTATAAAATATATTAGATAGATGTATCTTTTTTAAAATTATAGAAATAAGTAGTCATATTTACTTCTGACCAAACCAATAAGATTCATAGCATACAAATACCAGTTAAAAAACTTAAATAAGAGTCATTAACACATACACACAAGTTAGATGGATTATAAAAATAACTAGTGTGAAATATTTTTGCTGATTCTCAGTAAATCTTAGAAACAAATATACATGTTTGTGTCTTAAAAATATCAAAAAACTTATTTACATATACATTCTAGGTCAAAATGAGAGAAATAAAATGAATCTAATTTGGTTTATGGATGAAATGGTCCAATATTAGGTACTGCCAATCTTTAGCATATGATTATCCTCCAGAATAATAAAATACACACATAATTTCAGAGCAAAAAAAGGTGACCAGAGAGAGCTGCAGTTCAAAGGCTAAGGCTTCTAAGGACTGATGAAGGCATTAGTGGGAGCAGGCAGCCAGGGACTGTCAGGTGGGCTGTCTTTTGAACACCTTCTGGTGACCCTATAGGCTCTCACCCCGCATCCAGCTGCCCCCAGCACCATCTATCCTAAGCTCTTCCTATTCTCCTTCCTAAGGTTTCTGTCCTTTTTTCCCCTCACTGTCCACACCATGCCGTCCCTTTCTTTCATCTGACAAGCACCTGGGGGGTTCTAGGACTAACTCTGTGATGCCTGGTCCCCTCTCATCACATCCTCAGAGGGTAATGAAGCATATGCCCTACCTACTCACCTTCCCATTCAGCAGAGAAACACCCGAAATCTGCCTTCATAACAGCATACACTTACGCTCTGCACCCTTTTGGTGCACATCCACAGCCTAATTAAAAACTGTGTGAACATTTAAGTGAATACTCTGCACAGAGCCAGGGTCAAGCAAATCTCTCCCATTAGAGACTTGCTAATTCTTTGTGTAGGACTTCCAAAGAGACCTCAGGTAGAGTAATCCAATGGCAGCCTTGAGCTCCCTCCAGGTCCTGTATAACCCGGGAAAGTGAAACTTCCTGGAGAGGCAACAGAACTATCCCCACCCCTTCAAAGTCCTCATCTCTCCAGGGTCCCTACAGGCACATACAGGTACGTGTTTCTAGGCTCCTGCCTGTGACCTGGGACTGATCTTCCTCTAGGCAGAAATGGCCATCACAGCCATAGCCTGTAGCTTGCTTCAGGGCCAGGACAACCACGAATGTCCTACAAGCTACTTCAGCCCGAATAATACAAAGACCCCTACAGCCCGAAAGGGTTTCCTGTTTTCCCTCTTTCCCCAACCCCTCAACAGAACACTCAGTTAGTAATTTCATGACAATGAAAGGAATTAAAAGTAGGTGACTATGAAGACATTCCAAATAAAGAACTATAAAGAGAAGCCCTTGTTTGATACGGATGCAAGACACGGTGAGATCCCAGGTGCCTAGTCACCAGCACATCAGCTCCAAAGTGCACAACAAAGCAGCCTTAGCACCTCCACCAAGATTGGCCCACTTTCCCCTTCAAAGGAGATTAAGCCAAGTTGAAAGTGGCATTAGGGCCGCAAGCCACAAGCTGCAGCTACCTCTATCTTCTAAGGTGCTTTCAGAGCCACAGAGACACCTGAGAGTAGAAGCAGTGAAGCTCCAGCTGCTTAGCCATGTGCACAGGTGTCCCTACCCAGCAGAGCAGGCAATTGGATTGTCCTGCCTTCTCACACACCCAGGCTGGATTCTCAGACATTCCCAGGGTAAGAGTCAGACTCACATTCAATATTAACAATAAAGGGTTTCACAATCCTAAAAAACTATTCAGGACCAAGAAGAATCAGAGGTAAAGCAATAATTTCATGCTGCAAAAATGTGCTGCTAACATCTCTATGATTAAATCAGTTATTCGCCTTGGCGCGTGTGTGTACACACTAACATCTGGATGAGAAGCACATTTCAAGATGCTGCAGGGAAGAGGTAGTGTTGGGGGGTGGAGAGAGTGTGAAAGAAGGAAGACTCCTCTAAGCGGAACAAAGAACAACATCTGCTAAAACTGTAAGTTGTGGATTAATCTATCAAAGGTAAATGTCAGTAATCCAGGGAAATAACCAGTCAGTGTTTGAAGGAAACTGGAATTCAAATGGTGATCGTATTTGTTGGTTTCCTAGAAAATTAAACACAGTGTCCTATGATCTACACAGAAAATAGTTCAAAAGAAAAAAAGTAGTCAAAAATAATAGAATCTATCATCCAACTTCTAGGTTATCTAAAATATAACTTTAAAGGCTTAACATCCTGTTTTTTAATAAAGTAAAAAAGTATCCATGTCATACAATTTGATGTGACATTTCCAATCAATTCCACTCTAACAAAGAACCTTTGAAAAGAACATCTTTGCATAGCAGAACAACTCCCAAACCTAGCCAACTTAATTTTACAATCTTTGACTCCCCACCACCCCTCAAAAAAGTTTTTTTGTGCTACACAGTTAACAGATAACCACTGTTCCTGGAGCAAGCTCAATGACAGTAAAGGCTGGCAACCTCAGGGCCAAGTCCCATATCACTCTCCAGTCCTTACTCGATCCCCCAAACACCTTTTCTACCAAACTGCAATTTACTTGTTTTTACATGGATCTTAGCATGCAAATACTTTCAAGTGATTCCAGTGTATGGTCCTTCACATTTTATTTCAAAATCTGTCCAAAACTGAGTGTTCCCTGTTTATAGCAGTCTACCTTCTCATAATAAAACAAACAGTGCTGCATATAGTCTACTCAAGAATCTTATTCTTTTCCATAATATTTGAAGCATCTTGCCATTCCCTCTCAACGGAGGTTCAGTTTTAGGAACAGAAAGGTGTACAAATTCTAGCTTATTAACCGGTACCATAAGGTAAAGCACTTGCCTAGTTCTTTCCAAAATATACATTTAGTTTTTAAAATATGCAATACAGGAGAAACGAGTGAACCTCTGATCAAACCCAGAGGGAAAATCCTCCTATTCCACAGGAGGCCCTCCTCAAGGGCAAAAGGAAGCTAACTCAGGAGCATAGCAGAAATCAGAAATCTGCTCTATAAGGGTGGCAGATTCCCATAAAGCTCAGCTCACACCCTCTGTCACTTCACATGAACATCCAACAGAAAATGTAACCCCAAATGGGGCATTTTTAACATCACTAAGACCAATGCATTAATGTTTCCTAATTTTAAGAAGATCAATTATATCAAATTCAAGTTTGTTAGTTTGTTGAAGAAAATGAAGCTGTAAAGTTCTGGTACAGTACAAGTGATCCATTCATCATAACTAGGTAAATATGACCTAAAATGCCTTGGGTACAGTGTATTATGTTAAAGGGTGGGACGGTGGTGAGAGCACAGGGAAGTTTTCAGAAGAACCATCCATCAATACACACAATGCTCCCTAGCACTTCTCTCTGGCAGACACGCCAAATCCCTCTTCTGGAACAAGGCCATTCTGCTTCCTTTGAAAGTGAATTAGAGTTGTACCTCAGAACTTTTCCATTAGGGCCATTTATTTACCAGCTGCTTCAGAGTTCCATCATAAAAAAATCACCCAACAGCAGCCAGAATGACCTAGCACATCCCAAAGGAGCAGTGTAAACTACAGAAAAAATCCTTTGATGTAGGAAGAGAGAATCTGGGTCCATGCATTTTAGCAAAGGAGACATTTTAAGTGCTAGGATAGTAACAAAGAATTACCATAATAAGTTCCTCTTCTAAATTCAGCCCAAGAGCATGGGGTGGAGACTAAGACCTTCAAAGCAGGCATAATGGCTTAGATGAAGAGTGCCTCTCCCCACCTGCCCCAGACTACTCTCCTCCTTGCCTGATGACCAGGGAATGCCAATCCAACTGTGCACTGGCACTGCCATTTGTTCTCTCCTCTCTGACTCCCAGCTGCTCCACCTTGCTCTGGCTCCCTCTGAGGGTGTCTTAAGCTATGAGCTCTGTTACAACTGAAATACACAGACACATTCAACCTCTTATCTATAAAACAGGCTTGACTTTTAAAAGTTGGATTAGAAATCCTTTGAGCTGACATTAACAACTACACTCTAAATGATTCCTATTTACCAAGATACAACAGACTCATGAGCTTACCCAAGCTTAAAATAACAAAATACCAAGGGAGAGTGGGTATACTTTCTTCTGTAACATACAAAGAGTCAGACAGTCCAAGCTGAAGATAAAAAGAATTCCAGAGTGAGAGGGCCACTGGAAGACCATTAAGTACAGCCTTATCATGTTTGCGGATATGTAAACTGAGGCCTAGAGAAGCTAGTGCCTGACCCACGATCTGGGTTAGGCTCCCCTAGGAGGACTGTGAGCACAGGGCTCCTCGGACTCAGCAGAACCCTTCCAGGGAGAGGCGTGGCCTTACCTGCAACTGAGTTGGGCCGTGGCATTATTAGCGAGCTGGAGCTCTGAGAATAAGGGACCGGACCATCTCCAGCTGAGGATTCCGCTTTGGGCAGCACGCTCTCCGCTGACCCAGTGGTCTCCTCTTCTGCCACTGGGGAGCAGTTATCTGCCCTGCGATCATGAAGCACTCCCTTCTGAACCCCTAACCTTAGGCTTCCATCCTTATTCCATTCCAAACTGGAGCCACTCCGGTCATCATTTTCGGATGAACTTGTAATTGTGGCTGAAATGAGAGATCAAAATACTTTGAAGGAGGCCAGGCACAACTGGGGCTGTTGAGAGTTAAAACACACACACTGCCCTCCCCAGGATCAATGTAAAGTTTTCCGGTCCACACAGATTTTTATCAAAGTATATCTCATACAATGTATTTTGGTAAATTAAAAGAATGTTGTTTATCAGGGGAAATAAACTGCTACATCACTCGACAGGAAAGGAAAAAAAAAAAAACTCTGATAGGAAGATAATGAAAAAGCTGTCTAAAAGTGTCTGCAACTTTAAAGTAAATCTATGTAATTTGGAGATAATATATCCCCCCTCTGTGACCAAGATGAATTGCTTGTATCTCATTAAATTCCTTTGAATCTCCAAGTATCCTATATTCAAATGAGCATTTCCTGGGAAGGATTGGGGGGGGGGGGGCACGCCATACAACAGTGAGAGCAGAAAAGGCACCAGAGAAAATCTACAGAAACAAAAAATTACGAAGTCAAGCAGACGATTTCATCCTTGAAATGAACATTTATAACATCTGTTCAACATGATCCAGGGAGGCCGACTTGACTTGCTCCTTTAGTGGCACAGAATGGAAAAATCTCCACGACCAGTGCAGAAGTGCTGGCAGAGGAATGTGTGCCGTGAATGCAGAATCACAACTGAGCCTCTAAGAAAACCCACACTGGGGAGTGTGGGGGGGAGTTGTAAACATCTTGGCAAAAGAGCAGAGGGATATGATAAAAGAAAAGAAGTCATACTCACCCTACACAGCTTCTACAAACATCCACTCCTAATTTACAGATGCAGAGCTGTATGGGATCCCCTTGAACCACAGGTCACCTGGGCCATTCACCCTGCCCCACTGTTGACCTAACGCTGGCTTGTGTCCTGGAGGACAGGGGCCATGTCTCCTCATTCTCTATTTGGATCTTCGCAGCCCTGGCCTCTGACTCTGAGCCTGGCGAACGGGGGTATGAGTGCCAAAGTGCACTCAGAACCCGGCAGCCTGGAGGGCGCGGCGTCTTCCACACACCACGATGAGCCGCTGTATCAGCAGACGGGTGCATTGGTTCGGAGAGCCAGTTATTGAGGATCAAAGGGACTAAAGGGGTTTGGCTTTATTTTTACAATGCTCTTTAAGGTTCAGAAGTAAAGACAACACAACTTCCTCGCCGTGACCACAGGACATCCTGTTGCAATTCTAGGACTGTCCTTGCTACTGCAGCCTGGACCCATTTCCCTCTGGTCATCTAACCATGTGAAAACCCCACCTACATGACGTAGAAGCCTCCATAGAGTGTCTGTGGCAACTGGATCTTTTCCTTTTCTGGACAGTATAGCTCTGGAATATAGCAAGCAACTCAACAAATGTTTGCTTACTGAGTGAAAGAGCAAATGAACACACTTCCACTCCACTTGTGGTCAGACACACTACGCCTCACTAACCTCACTGCTACTGGTTCAAAGATAAGCTGATTTGGGATGGGGTCTATCTTACAGCAAGGGTGCCCGTCACTATTATTCAAGCATTTCCAAGTGTTCTAGCATTAATGAGCCACCTCCATCTCTTTGGAATCAATTGCAGCCATTGTGTTTTTAAATGGACCATTTAAATGAACTTAAGTGTAGCGAATATGATTCTTTCCATCATAAAAATGCCAGTGGTGATGGTGGTGGTGCTAACAGCAACAGCCAACATTTACTGAAGGTTTACTATATGCCAGAGACTGTGCTAATGCTTTATTAATGAGTTTATTGTTTATTTATGGCAATTCATTATTAATGGTAACTGTTAATAAGTTGAAAGCATAAATATAGGTAGTCCTTATTAATACAGATTGTTGTTAAGTCCAATGTTTGGAACTCTGCATGCTTTTCTGAGACATGCTGTAATAAGTTAGGTTTCCAGGCTATCCCAATATCTACATGAGAGAGGAAAGTTCCAGACTCGTGGTGATTTGCTTGGTTTTATGGTCATGGCTGTCACATTTGGAGGCTCCTAAATTGTAAGGTGAAAAACAGAATGTCTAAGTGATGCTTTTCGTCATTTGCTTTTGGAACCAAAGCCCCAAGAATCTGAATCCTAATCAGGACCTCAAGAAGTGGCAACTGGAATTTGGACCCCTCCACTTCCTATTACAAGTAATAATACGAACAGCAGGGCTGCAGCTGCAGGGCCCCAGGAAGCTGCTAGAGACAACTGGGGAAGCCTGGCCAGGGTTCGTGGGGTTACAAGGCAGGCTGACTATCTAATTCTCACCATGGAGCAAGGGCTCTACATGGTGCCCAGGATCTGACAGGTAGAAACACGTGGATCCCGGCAGTGAGAGAAAGTAGACAGGGGAAGAAGGCCCCAGGCTGCAGGAACCCTGGCTGAGAAGAGAATTCCCAGATGGGGTAGCCATTTCAAAAGGAAGACATAACCAGGTCAGGAGCAGAAGACTATCGTGAGGAAGAGGCAGCCCTCCACTGCCCATAGGAAATCACATTAGAGAGGTGGTCTAGGGTTCATACTCACCAGGACCAGGGCGCTGAGGCAGTGAGGCTCTGAAGCCCACAAAGATGCCCCAGTGAGATCACCTCACCCCACAAGTACCCCTCCCTGGGATCTGAATACCAGATCTAGCCCACACAGCCTAAAGCTCAGACAACAGACTTTCAGCTCAGCTTAGCACTAACTAGATAAAGGCCTATGGGTTTCGTTTCCATGAAAAACCTAAGAAGCACACTGAATAGGGCAGCTCCCCAGGCTCCAAGACAGGAAAGCCGATTTTCACAGTGAACAACAGGCTACTCAAAAATAACCATTTTTCATCTAGACTAACCAAAATTCAAACCTAACTGATTTAAATAATCACTTTTGAAAATGTATATTCTCTCTCTCTCTCCCTTTTTCTCTCTCTCTCTCTCCTCACTTCACCAGGGCCATATCTTAACAATGAAGACTTAAAAAAAAAATCTCTAAAAAATAAGTGCTATTTGACATCTTTCACAGACTGGATAATGTTTCCTAATGACTCAAAAATTCTAACATTTTATTCCTTCAACTGATAGAGGTGCCATTTTTTGCTGATTAGGGCTCATCATTATTCCCCAAACTGGTCTCAGCCACTCTTCCAACATGTAGGATTCCGTAACACGAGGGACTTGCCAGCCTTTCCATCAGACTAGGCTGTGCCTCACCGTGCAATGCTAAGCCCCACTTCTTACTGCTTGTTGATTCACACATGCTACTTCTCACTCTTTATGCAGCTGGAAAATTCCTTTAGCCCCAGGGACCATGTCTTATCTTTTTCTGCAGTAACAGTACATTTAACCAGACTGTTAGTGCACAGAGATGAAAGATTTCCAAAGCACTTTCTTAAGTCATTAGGGCACACACATGATCACCACCACCAGTGAAAAGAGGTGGTCAGGCTGGGAACCATCAGCTAGGGAGACAGACTCAGGAGAAATTGATTGCATGTGGTTGGAGGCACAGCCAGCACCAGTACTCCCCACTGCACATTTGAAGCCCTCTTTGCTTGCATATGCACAACACATAAAAGGAGTCCCTTAAGTGTCTGTGACTAAAAAACAGCCTGCAGCTCGTGAAGCCTGCCTTGTTAAGAACAGTCACACTCAGTCATAATGCATTGTTAGGCTCTGCAATTAAACTTTTTCCTTCTCCTTCTCAGCTTTGCTTCACCTCCTCTTCACCTTTTGAAGGTTTTTTCTATACTGACTATAAACTTAAAATCAAATAAAGAAAAAAAATCCAATGTAGGTTCAGGGACAAGGAAGCAGTTTGGTGGAATCTAAATCAAATTATAGATTTAAAAGAAGAAAATAATAGAGGAACTTTAGATAGGGCAAAGGGGAGGGAGGGAGAAGGAGGGAGCATGGGGGTAAGAAAGATGGTGGAATGAGAGGGACATCATTATTACCCTAAGTATATGTATGAAGACACGAATGATGTGACTCTGTGTACAACTAGAAGCATGAAAAATGTGCTCTATATGAGAACCATGAATTGAAATGCATTCTACTGTCACGTATAACAAATTAGAATAAATAAGTAATTTTTTAAAGAAGTAAAAAGAAAGAAGCAAATAAGCCGGGTACAGTGGTGCACACCTGTAATCCCAATGGCTCAGGAGGCTGAGGCAGGAGGATTGTGAGTTCAAGGCCAGCCTCAGCAACTTAGCAAGACCCTAAGCAACTTAGCAAGACTATCTGAAAATAAAACATAAAAAAGAGATGTTGCTCAGTGGTTAGTACTCCTGGGTTCAATCCCGGGAGGGGGTACAAAAGAAAGAAAGAAAAGAAACTGATTACAGTGTGCATCCAGAATCATTCAGGAACTAAGGGTCAGTGAGATTAAATATGTGCTACTCACAGAATTCTTTTGGAGCTATGGGGAAATCAAGAGGTGCAAGTGCAGGAGACTCAGACTCAAATCTGATGACCCATAAGGCAGTGTCAGTCTCCAGGTTCAACAAGCAGGAGAGTATAGTTTTGTCTTTACAGACATCACCTTACATGATTGATGATGTTTCTCTCTTTCCACTGGCTGTCAGGAAACTCAAAAATAAAACTAACAAAACTTTCATAAAGGAAAAATGAATAAACTCATATGAACCTGAGCCCTTACTTCATCTTTTCTTTAGCTCTGACTTCTGTTTTCTAATTCATACTTTCACTGGAAAGAAAAATCTTGATTTACTACATGTCTATACGTGAGCATTTCTAATCCACTGGGGAGGAATTAAGCACAAATAAGTGTCTTTAGGAAATAACAACAGTGCCTAAGGTACATAGGATAACAGTGCTTACTGTGTTCCAGGCTGTTCCAAGCCCCTGTCATTCTCAACTTGCTGACTCCTGTGACAGACCACGGACAGGAGAGCCCTCAACACTTGAGGTCTTGGTGTGCCCCAGAATGGTGCTCCACACTGTGCTGATCATGCCACACTATTTATAAGAAATTTGGGGCATGCACTCCCAGGTACATTTGTAAATTATGTACATGTACTACCATTACAGCAACACAAACCATACACAAAAATATACATTTTTGAAGGATGAGAGGAAAAAATAATTTTCTTTAAAAATTAATTAATTTTCTTTGACCACTCCATAGATGGTTTGCATTCTGCATATTCAAAATGAGGGTATTCCCTGGGTATGAAGAAAATTGGATACAGGAATCTGTTAAATGCCTCTTATATCATGAGTATAAGAGTATTTTCCTCCCTATAAAGCTGAAGAAATAAAAAATAGCACTTAAAACATTTTTTAACCTCCACGTTCATTTTAATGGTTGACAAGAAGAATTTAAAAGTTAAAACAATGGACAAATGAATTAAAGATCAAACAGGAAAGGAACATAATGGTTGCTTATAAAAGTGGGAAAAGAGAAGAAATGAATAAAAAAGGAAAATTCAACTACTGTGGAGACTACCTTTTTTTGACCTGACAGGTTAACAATCACTGACAACTTTAGAAGGTTACATTTCACTGCACAAAGGAAAGCTCAGAGACGGAGCCCTGGGACAAGTCTCCAGTCCCTCAACCTAACAGAAGCTCTTGCTCCTCTCCTTTGAACCCACCCCTCACACCCAATAGTTATCCAGCCTGCCTTAGCCTTTCTGGTCAGGAATGTGGGACTATGCTTTTTTCCCATCCGTAGCCCAGGCCTGTCCCCACCTACAAACATGCCACACAGGGTTCCTGGCTCACCTGCAGTCACAGCTCTTAATCTCCCTCAGCCTGACAAGAAGAGGAGCCCGGGGGAGACACACACACACACACAAGCTACCTGGCCTGGAATGCAGAGGGAATATCCTGGGTGGGGTGCCCTGGAAACCTTCAGCTCCTGGGGCTGACTGGCTTCTCCTTCTGCAACGGCCCCAGGACGACAGCTTGGCACTTCCGGCCAGTCCTGTCCCTTCTAGAGTTGTACTGGGATCCCTGTGTGTAGGACTGTGACAGTCAAATCTCTGTACCAAATCTCCAGTTCAGTGCTCGCCCATGTTGCGCAAGGTGTGCTCTGCCAGGACATGCCGCAAGGCCAGGGATCCAGCCATGGTTCCCAGCTGTATTCATCAGGCCCTTTGAAACACCTGAAGGAAAAGCTGGGGGCAGGGCAGCGTGGGAGGAGGAGGACTAGACCTGCCTCTACTCAACAAGAACACTGCTCCAACTTGGTTTGACACAGTATAGAAGAGTCTCCAGAAAGAGTCTAAGGATTTAAACAACATGCCGTTTTCCTGTTAAGAGTATGCTGCATGGGTAAAGCTTTGCATAGCTGTATACCAAATGCACCCACACTGGAGCTTCTGACACAGTCTAATGACTCCCCAAGTTCCAAACACTTTGGAAAAAGCATTTAGTGGTTGGTTATTATTATGCACCTATAGCATGTTATTTTCCATCAAAGGTGTCAATCAATGCCATGTTTTAAACTCTTCTCAGCAACTGACAGGACACAAGATCATTTTGTAGTCCCACAGGTGGACAAGTTTTGAAAATAGATACTATGTCTTATCTTTATTGCCCCAGTACTGAACAAACTTGCTCTTCCTGGAACATACTAGGTACCCATAAATGTTTGCTGCACCAATACAACAGCCTGAAGAATTCAACCACAGTGTGAATAAAAGTACAGCATGTGCTTTGCTGATTGAAATCATCACCAAGAATGTCTTTGTCACATTGAGTGTATTACCAAATTATAGATGTAAAGAAAAAATTTTCTTCCTTCACCCAAGAGATTAAAAAAAAAAAGACTTCTATAATTAAGGATGATTTTTCAAAATTGCAGGCAATGTAGTAAAATGAATATTAACCCAGATTTGAAACACTCTAAATAGTTATTACCAAATCAATTTCAAAGCATTTCGATTTTGTAGTAAGCAGGACAATACAGGTGACAACAGAGCAGCATTAGCATAAAATCAAAAGGGCAGGATTTCTGATGTTAAAAATGAAAAGAAAGTGCAATTAATTCATCTCTGAGTGTTTCTGCATCTGATCATCTCCATGGGGACAAAAAGTCCAGGAAATAGGTGATCTAAAGCTACTCCTGGAATCATTTTCATTTTACAAGCCTGGGAGGCGGCAGGAGAAAGCTGAGGGAAGATAAAAATCAGCTTGCAATCCTTTTTTTTAAAAAATATCCTAAGCAACTGGGAAGAAAAACAAATATGATCACACTCCAGCTAGCACCAGCAGGGTACTAGCCAAGTGTCCAATATTTTTCTGCAAACCAGTCTTATAGGACAATCAGTTCTACAAAGATATTCCCCTAAGTTTACACTTGCCTCCTTGCTTCAAACTGAACAAGAGGAGACAGACAAGCACCTGAGGAACGGATGGGGAAGGGAAGGCAGGCAGGCAATGGAAGAGCAGAAACCCAGCACTGCGGCCATTCTGAAAACCACTCACGCATTCGAGCTCAGGTGTTGGGAGCCAGGCAGGTGGGCCACGCACCTGCACTGTGGGGAGACACATGAGTAGGGGAGACATGGAGTTACCCTGCCTTCACAAAGCAGTTTTATAGCACATCTTGAGAGGAAGCAGATGCAGGACACAGCAGAAATACTTCAGCAATGGTAAATTTCAACAGGTCAAAATAGAAAAAGGGAACATAAGGGAGGACTGGCTTTTAACCCTCAGCCAGGAATTTTCTAATTGCTACCTCTAAGTCCTTCTCAGCACATCTATTATTAATGGACAGGATTTTTTTTTTTTTTTTTTTTTTTTAATCTTGACAGGAAAGCTGACTTTGGTTATTTTCTTCTCATCCAGGCTCTATCCTCTTTCTTCCTACACGGAGAAATAATAGTCTGTTTTCTTGAAATAAATACATCACATATAAAACATTTATCATAATATGGACATAAAAATTAAACATTTAGCTCAAAAAAGTACTTTAAAACCCATTGTTTTCAGCAATGCTGTTTTTTAAAAACCTAAGTGGTTTTCGTACGCATTCCAATGAATACACATACTTTATTTTTTTAAGCTGGGATTAATACAGCTTACGATTGCCATTTGTAACAGAAGCAAGTTACAGTCAAAGGAATGTCATTAAGGAAAAAAAGTTTTCTCAGGCACAGAGGAAACACCTTTAAAAGCATACTTCTTTTAAAGTTTTTTTTTTTTTTTCCAAAGCAAGTAATTGAAAGCTATTTTATGGTGATTGGGTACAGCTGCATTTCACATTTGGAAGATTTCTCCCATTGCAAATTTGAAAATCAGACACTGACTTCTAGGTAATGCCAATGTTAAGGAACTTTAAACAAAATTAAAAAAAATATTCATAGGGAATTCAGTTAATCTCATCCAGCTTAGACAGTATTTCTACATGACAGAATTATTATACTTCCAAAGACATTTATGTTGGAAGTACTTGAACCTCTTGAAATAGGATAAAGTGGGACTCCCCTCTGGATAACATAATAAAGTTGAAAAGGGAGCAGGGAAGATAATTAAACCCTGGCCTCCACAAAGACTGGAAGAGGCCCAGTAATTTCTTCTAACGGTCACTGGCCTGCACTTCTCCTAAGCAGCTGAAGCAACATAGACACGGTACCTTTGGCAGCCCTGAGGAGGTTGCCCAGGCATGTGGGAACACATGCTTCCTTACTCTGCATCTGCTGGGTAAAACTATTGGGTTAAATATAATCAGCATGCCAGAAATCGGCTTGACTAGTAAGAGGAGGCCGGGGAATGTTTAAGGATGGCTTAGCACTGTTTGAAATCTTCCCTAAATGCCCTGAATAAACTGTGCTAATAAATGTGCATGCAACACTGCTTTGAGCCCTGTGCTACCCCAAGTGTGTAATGCTGAGCCAGCTATGTGCACATTGTAACCAGCCTACCCCAAAGCCCTTGCCATTCCAACCCCTGCTCTATTGGTTGGCAAGTCTGAAACTACTTAAAATGGAAAATTAAATGGAAAGCCACTTCCTCCCTTCTCCAGGCCTTATGTAATATGGTGTATGGATCCTCACCAGCTTGTTTTACAAGCCACTTGCAGGCCTTCCAATGTGGGCAGCCAACATGTCTCACCTACATCCCTGCCTGCAAGGATCATGGTGCTCTCCAATATTTTACTCAAACACTGAAGATGCCCACAATCCCAGGCTACACCTTGCAAAATTGGCATGTTCTTCAGATGGCAAAAGGCACACCCCACCCCAGCAATCACAGAACCACAAGTGCGTCATAGATACCCACTCTGCTGAGAGGCAATGGAACATGTGCACCCTCAACTAACAGCAGAGGAAGCTTTTTCCCTCTCTGGCCTTGCTACTGCTGCATCTTCAAAGACCTGTGGCTGTAGTCTACCCGGAGAGGAAGTTCTTGCTTTTCTTCCTTCTCCTCCCTACCAATGTGTGCCTTGGCAACAGGTTCCAATTCTGCAGGTCACAGAGAAAAGGAAACAGAGGCATGTTGTTACCAGCACAATGCTTCTCTCTCATCCACCTACGGACCTCGCCCCTGCAGGAGAGCAGCTAACAAGCAGCAAGCATGATCTCCCGGAGCTGGGGTCTTTCATGACATAGGGACTTGCCATCGTCTTTTTTTTTTTTTTAAATATTTGTTTTTCAGTTGTAGTTGGACACAATATCTTTATTCCATTCATTTATTTTTATGTGGTGCTGAGGATCAAACCCAGGGCCCTGCATGTGCTAGGCGAGCATTCTACTGCTCAGCCACAACCCTCGCCGATGTCTTTCTTAACTGCTCCCACTTTCAACTCAATTTCCACCACTTTTCATATTCAGTTGTAAAAGAATCAAGTTATCTTGAGCCAAGGAGTGAAGGGCAGTTTGGGTGACATGCAAGGAAGAGATAACCATCAAGGGAGAGCTGAAAACACAGATATTAAAAGGGTTGACAAAGCCAACCTGGAATCCTATGCAGTTCTTTATAAAACAATTGAATTCTCCCTCGTTCAATGCAACTTGATCCAGCAGCCATTCTTTCCTTAATTTCTCAATCCCAAAACTGGGATGAGAACCCAGGAGATACTTACAAAAATGAGATCCCTGTCCATATGAAGAGAAATTAAATAATGAAACAAGAATAAATACATTGAAGGGGCTGGGACTGTAGTTCAGTGGTAGAACACTTGCCTATCTTGTGGGAGGCACTGGGTTCAATTCTCAGCTCCACATAAAAATAAACAAAATAAAGGCATGTTGTCCATCTACAATTACAAAATTTTTTTTAAATAAATAAACACATTGAAGGAAAATAAATAAACACATTGAAGGAGGAGTTATGGGAAGCAGGCAATAAGGGGACGAATCACTCTGGGGTTGGTTGAATTATATAAAATAAAGTATTAGTTAAGAAACTCCTGCAGCTTAATTTCAATGACAATACCGAAGGGCAAAACAGCACCTTTTCTTTCCTGTTTAAAATACTTTTAAAATTCCAACATTGTATCTTAATGAGAAAGAAGGCTGGGAAGGAATGGGAGGTTCTCTGTTACTAAAAGTGTTTCTGTCAGAACAAAAAACTGACTTGTTTACAATCAGAGAGGAGTAATGCCATTAGAACATACAATAAAAAGAAGACAAATCCTTAAAGAAAGATAAATTCTCTAAAGGAGATGAAATTTCATAAGAGCTAAAAAAAAAAAAAAAGTCACCAAGTTACTGCAGAATTCATATCAAGGATCTCTCCACGGTGGACAGCTCAGGAAGAGACAGGGCATGAGAACAGAAATGATGCTAGAAAACGTTTGTTGAACTAGAATGTACAACAAGGGGAAGAGGGATCAGATGAGATACAGAAATAGAATAAACTCACTGGAAGGCCTTGAATCTAAGTGAAAAGAATTCAACTTTCCTATAAGAGACACTTTCCATTCCTATGAAATGTCCACAAGAAGCTTATCTACAGAGAGAGAAAGTAGGATGCCAGATGACTAGAACTGGGGATATTGGGAGGAAATGAAGTGACTTTTATCAGGTAGAGTGTTTCTTTTTGGAATGATGAAAACGTTCTAAGGTCAATTGTGGTGAAGGTTACACAATGCTGAATACACTAAGAAAAAAGCATTCACTGGTTTAAATGGGTGAATAATAGGACAGGTGAATTGTATTTCAAAAAAAGCAGTCCACACCCCATTTCCAGGACTCTCAGAGTCTCTCTGGGGCAATCTCCAAAGTCCAACCTGGATGAACCTGTGACTTGGTCTTCCAAATCTTTCTCGAAAGAGGAGATGTTGGTATAGCTCAGTGGTAAAGCACTTGCCTAGAAAGTACAAGGCCTGGGTTTAGTCCCTAGCTCCATCAATCAATCAATCAATAAAATTAAACTTGAAAGCAACTGCAGGTGACTGAAGAAAATAAGGAGCTCAAATGTCCTTCCAATTGATTATATCTGAATGTGGAAGAGGAGTTTAGTCCTTAACAAAACACAAATATCCCTCAAAGACGTGCATAATTCGCCAAAGGTGTTATTAACTAATGAGAGCTTCACTGTGAAACTGAAATATAATCTTAGAGCCTAGAGAGGCCTACACAGTTAGTTCTTCCAGGGCTCCACCTGTCTGCTGTCTGAAGGGCACCAAGTTGGAGACCTGAGACCACAGATGCCTGAGCCCACCTGCAGAAACATTTGGGAGCCTGTCTGGGATAGGATATAAAACTAAGAGCTCTTCAATATGATTTTAATACACACCTAGGTCTAGGAACTACTTAATAAATCAAAATCCTTAATTTTCTCAAGAAGGAAAGAAGAGTGCAAAGAAGTCAATTAAATGTTGCTCAAGCCACCTAGTTCGGTTCAGGCAAAACACACCTGTAGTATAGGTGTGGGTGTGTGGGGGTGAAGGGAACACTTCCTTAGAAAATCCTGGCCTCAAAACAGTGGTCAAGATCCCGTCATAAGAAACTCTGGAGAATAATGTCTGACCTATTATCTGCAAGATGAGTGACTTTGAGACTGGGCTGGGAAGAGAGTTCTTAATATGCAGGGAATTCACTGCTTTGCTAGGTGCCCCAGGGGGAACTGATGCCCAACAGATGGAACTGACTAGTGAGGAAGGAGAATTTTTGTAACTTCACAGGCCAGATCTGAACTGTTCAGGCCTCTCTGATTGGGAAGACTTTTTTTTTTTAAACCATGAGCCCAGTGTTATAAAATAAACATCAAGGAATGTAAAAGCTAATCCTTCATTCTCTCAGCTGCACATGGACCCAGTGCTGCCTGCAAAGAACAGGGCAGACCCTGGCAGATTGACCTTCACAGACCATGCTAAAACCCACTTGAGAAGTGCCTGGTGAGTGCTCTGGTTGACAAGCACCAAGCCATTACATTACCGAGCAGTGTGCTTCTTACCGATAATTCCACTGTCCTTGCTTTCCAGGGTGGAACTAGGGCTGCTAATGGTCTCACAGGGACTTTTGTTGGCTGCCGTCTTGCTGACACAGCTATTCAAGGTTGAGCAGGGGCTATCGGTGCTAGGAGATGCCGTGCTGCTTGTTAGTGTGGAGCAAGGACTGATGCCTTGGCTCAGAGCTGTGCACTGCAAGATGAATGGAAGGAGGAGTTAGCACAGCTGACACAGGACACTTCAACACACGCTTTTGATGTTAAAACAATAAAACTTAAAAAAAAAAAGAAAAAGAAAAATAGAGGGCAGTTTTTAAATTCTAGGAGGAGACATGAATAGTCATAAATATATAAATGTGTGTGTATATATGCATACATACATACATACATACATATATGGTCTTCCAAAATGTTAAAAAGAGAAGTATCTTTGTTCTGTTCCCTTCCTTTGTGATTTTCCTTTTTATTAAAAGGGCAGTCTTAGCAATAATTTAAAGAATCAGAAATGGCAAACAGGCAGACTTCCTCTCATTTAAAATCTGCAGAAAACAAATGGGTTATTTGACCTCTGTACAGAAAACCTGGGGACTGTTTTTGTAACGTTTCATGAGCACAGCAGCCTGATTCAATTCCTGAAGATTTATGGGCTCCGAGATGAGGGAAGGAGCCTGGTGGCCACTGTGTCTCAATCAACCCAGGACACCTCCCTCACAGAGACCCTCACAGTGGTGGTGGCTGTGGAGGGCGGGGTCCAGCCCCTCACTGCTGCTCACAGGCACACATCTTGGAAGTAGCAGAGTGCTGCTGGCTGCTGTCCCCTTGGACAGGCACGCCTTCCCGGTAGATGGACCATTTGATCTCATCTCATTTTGTCTCTGCCTCATCTCCTATAAATCTTTTCCTCACCCCACTGACCCTCCAAAATCCCAACAGCTAAAAAGGCACAGGAAAGCAAATACCAAAGCAGCCAGATGAGAAGAATGGTGCTATAAAGATAAAAGTGGTATCGTTATGAAGGAATTCTTTTAGCCACTTTAATTCATGTAGCTGCTATTCTCCAGGGAGTGACTAGAAGGTTAATGTGGACATTTTCTTAAGTTCTGCTCCCTCTGCTTTTCCCTAACCCCCTCTCTACAAACACCCAGAAACAAACTGTTGCAATAAATTTCAATACACAACAGCCCAGAACTCATTTGACCAAACAATGACTTCCCCCCTCATGGGGAAAGGAAGATTGGTTATCGCTTCATTCATCCTCTGAGCAGGTATGAAATGCAGTGTCTTCCTCGGGCATTACCATGGTTTCATTTTTGTCTTCAATGGTTATGTGTGTGGCACTTGGGATCCCTTCTCCCAGTAAAAATCCCAGCCTTGTCAACAGTTCTTGAGCTGCCGGTGAACAGCTCGGTTCATTATCGGTCTTTGCTTCTGGAACAAAGAAAGAAAACAATGAAGATGCCCCTCTGGGGAATTTCAGCTTCGCATCTGGATGAGTTCGCACTATAGCTGCTTGTCTGGCACTTTTGTGTATTTTTATAAAATGCACCAAGTTTGACAATGCGGCTTGTCCTCTAGCAGTACATTCTAATTAAGAAGCCGTGACAGGTTAAGAAAACAGTAACAGAGAAATTCCAAGTTTAAAGGGTGAAATACTCAACCTGAACCAGAAAAACCCAGTGTTGTTATCTGATAGCAATTCCTATTCCCAAACCAGTGGGGGGAATGGGTAATTCAGACACCCCTTTTGGTATCTTCCTGTTCACCTTAAAGGGCACAATGTGGGCAATGCCAAGGGGGCTAAAATAATGCAAAACCCAAGTGACATACTGGCAGAGACCCAGGCTGTTTAGATTCAGGGATAAAACTGAAATCTAAGTTCTCATTAAGCCAGGCAGGGGCAGGAAGACCTTGGTGGAAAATCTGCATGTTCCGCAGCAGCAATGGTCAAAACCAGAACTCCAACTCAAGCCACCGATCACTGAGAAACCTCACTAAAACAAGGACTTAAAAACTCAGTGAAACATGTCCTCAAGAAACAGGTTTCAGCAATGCACTGTTGTCCATGAGGAGATGTAAAAAAAAAAAAAAAAAAATCAGCCTATATTCTCGGAATGCTCCACAGGTAATGCTGGAAAGAAGTAGGGCCTTTCTGGGGTTCTTCCTGAAACTAGGTCATTTGGCTTTTTGTATTTAAAATAATTTTATTATTGGATTCCAATTTAAATGTTGAGCTGGAAGTTAACCTTGTAAACAAAAGCCTAAGCATTGATTATGGATGCCAAAATATCAACATCATCCCATTGACTCTTTCAAATTTTTAAGTCAGCATCCATGGGGATGAAATCACATACAAAGCACACTGAGATTACACAAAAAGTCAAACTCAAGAGCAAACAATGCACAACATACAATACAATCACTCAGTGTTTTACTGTTTTTTAATTATCCAGACACCAAGATCCATACATATATAAACCCATCTTCTCTAGATGTAGAAATCTGAAGATAATGGTAGAGGTTTTAGAAAAACAAAATGAGGAAAAAAACAATACAGTGATGTTCCTTTTGAGCTATGATGTCAACAACAAAGTTTGCTGTTAACTTTGCAAGGAACTGCAAAAATTAAAATAAACAGAGCTTTTGAGAAGACCATCTGTATTATTCTCATTTCGCATATCAGTTTTGCTATGACATGCACCCAGAATGGCAGCTATGAGGAAAATTAGGCTGGCAGTATCTTCAGGAAAGGAAAGGCACTTAGTCACTTGCTGGTTCTCAATATTTGGGGAAGGAAGAAGAGCTGTTTGCAGCTTAAGGTATGTTTTATTGACTATAGAAAACTGCAGCCCTGTGGTAACCAAGGACTGACTGTTCTGGGGTGAGAGAGCCCTGATGTTTCCGGATTATTTGCATTCAACACATAATGTGAGGGATCAGTAGACCCAGACAACTCTTGGAAAGGGAACCACCCAGGGCGGGTGGACCACACCCCTGTGCTGCTCCACAGAAGATCCCTTCCCACCAGAGACTTCAAACCACAGTTAGATTCTCTAGATGGGCATTTGGGAACAGAGGGCGTGAACCAAACAAAATCAACACAACCCAGGCACACCCAAAGGCTGAACCATTCAGCATAGGATGGGTCTCCCCTCCCCTTACCCTCTCCACTCCCAAGCCCCAAGGCTCAGGCAGGGTTGCTATTTTATCTTGAGTAGCAGCTGGACTGGAAGGCGGACATACAACCCAGATGGAAAGGGGAAGAAGTGGGTAAGGGGGTAGATCTCAGTGGTTTCTCTACTCCACCACCTCCTTTCCTTTCGAAACAACCTCCATACTAACACATGATTGTGACTATGTCCCCGAAAGTCTAGCTTCTGGTTCAACCTGAAACACTCTGGGGAAAAAGCCAGCAACTACTCCCACTTGGCAGCTGCTGTGGAGGCAGAGTACAGTTGTACACAAGCAGCTGTCACAGAACCTACCCTGCAACAAACACAGGCATAGCCTATGGCTCACTGGAGACTCATTTGAAAACCCCAGATCTTGTGTAGGTCCTACATGAAGCCAAGGGACATCACCACCCCCAGCAGAGTCAAGGCCACCTCCACATTGGGGCTATTGAGGGACTCCCCAGGTTTTCAACAACAACAAAAAATCTGGAAAAAAAAAATAGTTATCCAAAAATCACCCCTCTTCCAATGAGCTAGGGAGCAGTAGCAATTCCAGGTTCAACCGCTAAGTTTAATTGAGACACCCAAATTCATGTTCTCAAATCCTACTGGGATTCAGGATGAATGGAGACATTCTTTATATCATTTTGCATCCATTAAGCCACTGCAGTTTTATTTCTTCCAAAGGCTTCCTGTGTTTTCAAATTTCATTCACTCTTCTATAATATCATCCTAGTGACCATATCTTTAAAAGTCTGAATTCCTCAATCCACCTCAAGTCATCCACGTCTTGCCTTCCCTAATGCACAGTCTTCTCTCACTGAACGGTTCTTTTTGGTACAAGGACCTCTGGATGAAGAATGACAGTGCCATTCTGGGAGAGAAGAGTTGCCTGGGAGCTCAACTGGGTGCACTCCCTTGGGAAATGGAAATGCGTTTCTACTTTTGTAGTTGTTCACCAAATACTGTGCGTTGAATAGCCGTATGATCTACTTTAAGCTAATTATTACTCCAACATAACCTCCAGATCAAATTGTACTAGGCCACTAAAAGGAAAGTCTATTTTCATTCAGGTAGTTAATATTAAGTCACTCATCAATAATGGACATACTTTATCCATTATCAGTGGGATAAGGTCTAGAAAGAAGAAAGACCTCATTTCACTTTAAATCTCACTCCAAAGAATTTGTGTTGGCTGTATTTGGAACTGAGAGAATAGCTAACCTTATACTTCCTGGGAATCTGTTAGGCTCAGAATGGCCAGTGATATTCCTCCCAATAATGTTTTTTTTGTTTGTTTTATTTTGTTTTTGGTCCCAGAGATTGAACCCTAGGGTGCTCAACCACTTAGCCACATCCCCAACCCTTTTTATTTTGTGGCAGGGTCTCACTCAGTTGCCCAGGCTGGCTTTGAGCTTGTGATCCTCCTGCTTCAGCTTCCCAAGTCACTGGGATTACAGGCATGCACCACCACAACTGGCCCAATAATCTTCATGGACTCCTCAACGTCACACGCTTGTGGAAGGCTAACCCACCTTTCCATACGGAAAGGTAAAGGCAAGTTCTTTATATATATATATATATATATATATATATATATATATATATACACACACACACACACACATATATATATACCTTTATTTTATTTATTTATTTTTATGTGGTGCTGAGGATCAAACCCAGGGCCTCACACATGCTAGGCTCAGCTCTACGGCTGAGCCACAACCTCAGCCCCTAAAGGGAAGTTCTTAAATCACTTCCTTCCTGCCTGTTTTCAGACCCTGTTGGATTTGTGTGTGGAGCACAAACACTGAGGAGCAGTCCACTAACTGACCAGCTCCCCAGTTGCTATCAAGGTACATTCAAAACCTTGGTGCCCTTCCCAGTCTCCTCCCTGCCTTTTCTACACTGCAGAAGATGTTAACAGGATTCTGAGCCCTTCAGGTGTTGAACGTCAATTTCCTATCAGTTAAGTGCTGGACTCACTTCCTACTATAGATGGTGAGCCTCAAAACCAATAATGTCAGAAATACCTTATAAACCACAGGATGCTGGTCATTATCTGCATCAGTTTTAACACTAAGAGCCCACATTTCCTATTATTTCATTTTCTGGTTTCATAAGTTCATATGAAAAAAAAATTTTACACATGTTTACAGATGTACTTGAATTTTTCTTACCTAAAAATATAGTTGTTTATAATCTTTCTGACCCAAGTAGCTTTTTCTGAACTCAGTATTCCAAGACAATAAATTCCCTCCTTTTGTTGATTGCCAAACTGTCTCAATTTGGCTCATACTGCTTCATTTACCATCTAATGATCCCCTCTTCTTAAAACCAGACTCTGTTAGAACTGTGCAGGTCCCTGGAGGCCAGTGGTCACTCCATAAAGAAGACCTCTTCACCCTTATCCTCCTCATACTCCACAGAGTACTGGGCATCATGGGTAACATCTGGCTACTTCCTAGCTATGTGACCTTGAACAATTGACTAATGCCAGGCTTCCAAAGTAGTAGATGTTAAAATTTATCATTTCTTCTTTCAAAGTATCTCACTTAGCTCTAAGTGCCCATCCTCTCAAGTGTAGGTAACTTGTAAAGTTTGGATCAATTTTCTTATCTCTATTTTTATTGTCTTCCTCTCTTCTAAGCCAGCAGATTCTCAAACATTTTGATATCAGGATTCACTCCCTAAAATTATAGAGGACTTCAAATGAGCTTCAGTTTATGACAATTATATCTATTGATATTTATCATAGAAATTAAAAATATGAATTTTTAAAATGTAAGTTCATCTTAAAATAAAACCTATGACAAGTTAATTAACATTTTAATAAAAACAACTATACTTCCAATTTAAAAAATCAGAAAGAATGACGTATTTTACCTTTTCACAAATATCTTTACTACCTGATTTAATAAAAAACTGGTAGAGTCTCAGGTCTGTTTCTACACTCATTCTGTTGGGATATGTTTTTGTTTGATGCTGGGAACTGAACCCAGGGCTTCTTGAGCATTCTACCACTGAGCTACACCCTAGCTTGTTTTGTATCTTAAATGAATCTTGCTGGAAGAGATGGCACATATTTGTATCCCAGGGAGGGAGGCTAAGGCAGGAGGATTCCAAGTTCAAGGCCAGAATGGACAACTTTACAATATCCTATCTCAAAATTAAAAATAAAAAGGACCACCCTTGGGTTCAATCCCCAGTACTATGAAAAATAAATAAATGGATCTTCTATCCATGTAAGATTTTATAACATCCTGCTTTGGACCAATTGGAAAATGTTGATTTTGAAGATCTTAAAAATGTTCACTCATTTCATTATACAATATCAAAATATCATATTCATTAATATTATCACAAATCTTAACTGAAATATCTTGGGAAGCCATCAAGCTCAACTTATCAGATGCAAATTTCTCCAAAAACCTAATTTTCATTTAAAAGGTCAAGTTTTAGCATTGACAAATTTTAGCATTGACAACTAATCTTGTGAAGTGTTTTTATTTTATATATTTTTTTTAAATTGAAGTGACAGGCTCATTTCATTCCTTTTGAAGAAAATGTGTGACAAGCGCTCAATTCTGAATAGCCATAGTTTGCCAGTGATTACATCAAATAAAAATGATGTTCCATTTAAAATGTGGCTAGTTCAGCTTGCAATTCAAACAATCACACAATGCTCTGCCTCGAGACACCTATCACACTTCAGCATGCAGCGGAAATGCTTTATGCAGACTTCCCACTTCACTGCACAGAATATTAAAAAGATAGGTATTCAAGGGTCAAGATTTAATAACATTCATTATTTTTAGTGCTTTGTCAAGGACATTCTTCAGTGAATTATCATGTCTGATGCAAGTACATGGCAGTGAAAAATACCATGACTAGGTAGTTGGTGCCCCTGCCTTGAAGAGCAGGTATTGCAAGTTTTACTACTGATTTTGATTATTATAAAAAGAGTCTGACCTCACAAATCCCTGACAGAATCTTGGGGGCACCTTAGAATTCCACAGCCTATATTTGGAGAAGCTCTGCTTTAAGTATAAATTATGTTAAAGCAAATCCCTTTTCTTAAAAAATCAGTAAAAACTATAGCCACACACAACCCTTTCTTTCATGCTCCCCCCATCTACCTACTCAAATTCTTGAGATTAAAAGAAGGGACGATGTTCACCAATTCTACTTCCTCATCATGATCTATGTAACTTCAACTCATTCACCTTCCCAGTGTTCCTGAAACGGCCCTACTAAGCATATAATTTTTTTATTTTCCATTTTCTTTTTAAGTCGTACATCCTCTCTTTTGATTTTCCTGTAGGTTTCTGACCTTGCAAACTCTGTGCTGTAAGGGAGAAAGTAGAAATTGTCATTTAAGATGGAGAGAAAACCCATGGTCACAGGTCTTATGGGTGGGTGACTTCTACCTCTCTTACAGGTGCTTCTTCCAGTTCTTATTCATAGCTTGTAAATAAAAAAAAAAAAAAAAACAAAAAAAAAACAATGTTTCTTAGTCTTCTTCTCTCAAAAGATACTAGATCTTCTTCCCTAGTCTAACTGATCTCACCCTCTTACCTCTGAGCAAATGGCTACCCAGTTTACATGCTGAGTGAGCTCCTTCTTGAAGCCCAGTTTGATTCCAGCCATGGGCTGGACACTGTAGTCTCGATGTTCCACCAGCACCTGAAGTCCACACACCTGAAACTGAGCTCAAACCAAACCCTGGGACCCCTTCCTCCAGTGTCCTCTTAGTGTAGCCACAGGGGTTGTCACCTTTGTCACCATGGCTCCCAGCTCCTCGCAACCTCAACAGTCTCCCTATTCATCCTCTTTTCTCCTGACCCTGGTCCAATGTGAGGCTTTATTCTCTCATTTAATTACTGAGCTCGTTTTCTTATCATTGTCCCTGATCTTAGTCTCTTCCTACCCCCTTCTATCTATTTCTTGTAGAAATAGAGAAAGCAATCATGAAATTCATATGGAAAAATAAAAGACCCAGAATAGCAAAAACAATGCTAAGCAGGAAGTGTGAATCAGGCGGTATAGCGATACCAGACTTCAAACTATACTACAGAGCAATAGTAACAAAAACAGCATGGTACCAACCAAAACAGGCGGGTGGACCAATGGTACAGAATAGAGGACACAGAAACCAATCCACAAAACTACAACTATCTTATATTTGATAAAGGGGCTAAAAGCATGCAATGGAGGAAGGAGAGCATCTTCAACAAATGGTGCTGGGAAAACTGGAAATCCATATGCAACAAAATGAAACTGAATCCCTTTCTCTCGCCATGCACAAAAGTTAATTCAAAATGGATCAAGGAGCTTGATATCAAATCAGAGAGACGCCGTCTGATAGAAGAAAAAGTTGGCTACGATCTACATTCGGTGGGGTCGGGCTCCAAATTCCTCAATAGGACACCCATAGCACAAAAGTTAATAACTAGAATCAACAAATGGGACTTACTCAAACTAAAAAGTTTTTTCTCAGCAAAAGAAACAATAAGAGAGGTAAATAGGGAGCCTACACCCTGGGAACAAATCTTTACTCCTCACACTTCAGATAGAGCCCTAATATCCAGAGTATACAAAGAACTCAAAAAATTAGACAATAAGAAAACAAACAACCCAATCAACAAATGGGCCAAGGACCTGAACAGACACTTCTCAGAGGAGGACATACAGTCAATCAACAAGTACATGAAAAAATGCTCACCATCTCTAGCAGTCAGAGAAATGCAAATCAAAACCACCCTAAGATACCATCTCACTCCAGTAAGATTGGCAGCCATTATGAAGTCAAACAACAACAAGTGCTGGCGAGGATGTGGGGAAAAGGGTACACTTGTACATTGCTGGTGGGACTGCAAATTGGTGCAGCCAATTTGGAAAGCAGTATGGAGATTTCTTGGAAAGCTGGCAATGGAGCCACCATTTGACCCAGCTATTCCCCTTCTCGGTCTATTCCCTAAAGACCTAAAAAGAGCATGCTACAGGGACACTGCTACATCGATGTTCATAGCAGCACAATTCACAATAGCAAGACTGTGGAACCAACCTAGATGCCCTTCAATAGACGAATGGATAAAAAAAAAATGTGGCATTTATACACAATGGAGTATTACTCTGCATTAAAAAATGACAAAATCATAGAATTTGCAGGGAAATGGATGGCATTAGAGCAGATTATGCTAAGTGAAGCTAGCCAATCCCTAAAAAACAAATGCCAAATGTCTTCTTTGATATAAGGAGAGTAACTAAGAACAGAGTAGGGACGAAGAGCAGGAGAAGAAGATTAACATTAAACAGGGATGAGAGGTGGGAGGGAAAGGGAGAGAGAAGGGAAATTGCATGGAAATGGAAGGAGACCCTCAGGGTTATATAAAAGTACATACAAGAGGAAGTGAGGGGAAAGGGAAAAATAATACAAGGGGGAGAAATGAATGACAGTAGAGGGGGTAGAGAGAGAAGAGGGGAGGGGAGGGGAGGGGAGGGGAGATAGTAGAGGATAGGAAAGGCAGCAGAACACAACAGACACTAGTATGGCAATATGTAAATCAATGGATGTGTAACTGATGTAATTCTGCAATCTGTATATGGGGTAAAAATGGGAGTTCATAACCCACTTGAATCAAAGTGTGAAATATGATATATCAAGAAATTTGTAATGTTTTGAACAACCAACAATAAAAAATTGGAGTTACTGGGATCACAGGCACTTAGCTTTAAACAATTTTTTTTTTTTAGTTAAATGAACACAATACCTTTATTTTGTTTATTTCTATGTAGTGCCAGGGAACGAACTCAGTCCTCACGCATGCTAGGCAAGCGCTCTACCACTGAGCCCCAACTCAGGCCCTTGACAACTCATCTTAAATAGCATCTATTATACTGCCTTTCACAGCTTAAACATTCAATTCATATTGCCAGACATAGTATTGCACCCCTGTAACACAGACACGAGAGGCTGAGACAGGAAAATTCAAAGCCAAATTCAAAGCCAGCCTTGGCAACTTAGCAAGATCTTGTCTCAAAATAAAAAATAAAAAGGGCAGGGAGTGGACAAACTTATGTCCTTATTTGAAACATCTAGTATTTTTAAATATTTAGAAGTGCATAGACTCTGTTAAAAGTAGAGGTAGTAAATAAAACATTTGTAGATTAAAGGGGAAAAAAAGGCTGGAGATGTAACACAGCAATAAAGACCCTGGATTCAATTCCCAGTACAAAAATATTTTTTAAAAAAATATTTATCGAAGGTAATATAGAATGAATGGCTTCTCCACCTCTAGCCCCTCTCCCACTGGACACATACCAAGCATGCCCACTTCTAAACTCTCATCTAACTAAATCTTATTCAGCCATTAGTTAAATGGTGCGTCACCATTTTAAGAAGCTGAAAAATTAAAGATAAAGCAGAATTAAGGTTACCTCTTGGGAAAGGAAAGATAAAATGATCAGAGGAAATACACAGTTATGTTTTATTTCTTAACTAGGTGATGGGCTGATAAATGCCATGATTCTTTATACCTCTTTCATTCTCTACATCTTTGAATGTCTGAAATAGTAATCAATGAAATATTTAAACATTATCTAAAAGACCCCCTTTTCTACATCTAGTTATTCTGTTGTTTCATGTGGGTCAATTTCATTTGCTAACCAGACTACCAGGAAAAAAAAAAAGTTTCGTCATATTCTGAGATTGATCTTCAGTGAGCAATGACTCATGAGATTAAAAACTTTCTCACCCCTCCCCATCAAAGCTTGCTCAAGTTGCTAATGATATATTAAAGCAACCCTAAGTGAATATGGATGGTTGTCCTTAATTCAAAGAAATAAAGCTGTGAGTCCTAAATTGGGTTTTTTTCCTTCCCATTAAGGCAGAGGTATTGTTTGGGGGGTAAATGACATATCCCCACAAAAAGTAATATGTTGTTTTAATTGACAGCAAGCTTATTTATAAAGAACCTATCTTATGTGACACATAGCTTTTTAGGACCATTAAACAGGGAAAAAAAAAAAAAGAGGGGGATTTGTATTGTATTTAACACTTCATTAAGTCAATCTTTTTTTTTTTTTTTCTGTCCAGAGTAGAAAATTCTGTGTTTCAAAAATATGTAAAAATACTGAAGCTGAGTGCAGTGGCACATTCCTATAATCCCAGGGATTCAGAGGTTGGGGTAGGAAGATTGTAAATTCAAGGCCAACCCTCAGCAATTTAATGAGACCCTATCTCCAAATAAAAAGTAAAAATGACTGGAGATGTAGTTCAGTGTTAAAGTACCTGAGTTCAATCCCCAGTACCAAAAGAATAAAAATACTAAATATGGTAGCATGTTTTTTCCTAAAGATGTATCCAGGTGAATGCAAATGTCAATAAGCAGTTTCTTCGCTTTCCAAAAACAACAAAAATTTAAAAACACAGGTCATGTAATTGAACCCACTTTCCAGATGGCTAAACTAACACACAAATTACACATCAACAAAAGTACTTATAAATTAATCAACAAATCTTAAGTGCTCAGTGGTTTTGTTTTACTTCCATTTAAATTTCAAACAACCAAGAATTAAAAATTGATATAGCTACGTGGCCACCAAAGCAAAAGTGAGGCAACATAGTCTGAAAAGACTATTTCAAATATTTAGGAGTAACTTGATATTTCACAAATCTACATGAAAGCAGACATTTCACAAGGAGCTGTTGTCCACAGTCTGGTGAATACTGACATGCTATTATTAACAGCACCGGGAAGTGTCAGAGAGACTTAAATAAGAATACCCAAAGGAAGTATGGGAAGCAGAAGTCCAAATTTTAAAGTGAAACTTAAGAGACAATGCTGGTCCCAAACCTTAGAGTTTGCCCATCATGTGTCTGTACATGCCTGGGCTTAATAAACTCAATTAGTTTGAGCTCCGAAGCCTCTCCTTTAGGTTCAATGAACTGGGCATAAAATTTATATTTTAATACGGCAGTCTTCACTCCACTGAAATGTAAAAGATTCCATGAGGGTTACAAAGCACATCACCCTTTGCTAACTGTCAAGTTCAATTCTGTTGGGCAACCACCACCACCTCACCAACTGAATAGCTACTACAGCTCATGCCAGCACCAGGGCTATCTTCACACAGGTCATGTGCCCATAATCATGAACCACCCCTAAACCCACACTAAAAGAAATGAAAATGTACCACGTTTCTTAATCGGAGCCCAAATGGAAACCTCAGGTCCTGTATGTGCAGCCCGTGTATGGCGTTAATTTTGGCCACCAAGGTCCTGAAGAGGCTGAGTAAGAGAGCTCAGGTCTCAGGAGTGAGCACACATGCAAATTTTGGCCACTCCAGCCAGGCCAATGGCTGCTCTTGAATTTAGCTCGGACCACAGCCAAGCCCAAGAACACCTCCTCTTGCCAAGAAAGGTGGCCAATTCTGCCTTGGGCAAGGGGAGAAAAGTTGACAATGGTAACTATTTATAACCCTCTTTCCTAGCGCCATAAAAATCCTAACTCTCTCTCCCACTCATGCCTTAGGAGTCCCCTACACAGAAATCCCAACAACTTTCTCAGTCACAGAGGAGGAAGTCATACCATGGTGTCTTGGCCAGTCACAACACCAGCACCATGATCTGCTAGGGTTTCAATGACTTGACAGGAAGGTGTGGATGAGGGGCAGGGATGGCAGGCTTAATCTGAAATGTGAAGTCAGCTCAGGAAGTTCAATGGCAGATATTCACATCAGGAGTTGATTTTTGTTTTCCTTTTCACACACAAAACAGAAATGACAGAACAGGTGGTCTGCACACGCAAATGTACACCCAAAAGAGACTTCTTTCATCAGTCACGGCTATCCTAACTAGATACCACAGTAGATTCTCTACCTTCTCACACACACCCAGTGCCACGCCCTGCTCTGCCCAAATCAGTGGCAAGAGCCTCTTCTACCACACAACTGGGGCCTGGCCAGAAAGGACAAGGGTGGACTTCATGCCAGGATGCCTACAACAGCACCTCTTGCTGGCCCAGCGTGCCCATGCCATTTCCTCCTCCACCCATTCCAAACTTCCTGATTCCAGCTTCTGCCAACACCCCCCTTTCAGCTCATTTTGAGCTCTCTTTTCATCACCACTCCACTCCACTCTCCTACCACATCCTACTTCCTGCCAAACATCACAGAAACACAAAACACACATGCAAGTTGAAACACAGAAGAGCTGTCCCCTTCAAACAATGAGGCTGAGGAGAGGATCTGGTATTTCAAAGTGAAAACATGGATGCATTTTCTTTCTTAAGTTTTCTTTGAGCATTACTGCATAAACTTGTGTCCACTCTCGGGGCAAAATTAGCTTCTGTAAATAGGACAAGAATCTTAACCTCTTGTTTCTGCAGGAAAATGATGTAAAATCCAAACACCCAAATTAAAGTCTATAGAGTTGTGAGATGCAAACTCCTCAGAAAAGTACACAGAGGTAAATCTTGAATTGACTTAAAAAATAAAGAATTATTAATGAATGTACAGCATGCTACAAGCTCACAGTGCCTGTTATGCTTATTTTGGGATTTAGACAAAGAAACCAAACCTCCCCACCCCACCCCCAAGATAAAATGTCTTCATGAAAAGGTTTCAATCAATTTGGATTTTTATTTTTTATTTATTTTTTTTGTCCCTACATCCACATCGCCTAAAGAAAACTTTCAGAGATTAAAAAAATATATACAGGCTTTTGAAAGTTACCAAATTCCCTTAAGAAAGCTATGATAAGCTTTGCATGAGTTTCAGCTTTTCAGCTAAAGCCTGGTGCTGAATATTCTAAAATGGTAAAGTATTAACAAGACATCTTGCTGTCTACTAGCTGACTTTTCATGTTCCCCAAACTCAGAGGAAACAAGACCCAACCCTTAATGCATGTACAATCACTCAACTATTGTCACCCTGCATATATAATTCCAAGAATTTACACCAGCCAAGTAGATCTCTATAAACTGCCCAAGGAAAACATCCTCCCAAATACATTCAGTTCAGGGCAGTGTTCCAGCAGGGGTACTCCAGGTTCCCTCAGACACAGAGAGCCATTCCAGACAGTCTTAAGGGAGGAGGGAGAAGTCACTGAAAACATGTCCTTACCATTCTCACTTGGCTCTGTGGGCTTGGACACTTCTCGGAACGGGATTATAACTGTATCTCCAGGCACCCTGGGGCTTTCCACATACTTGGGCTTCCTGACGGGACCTGCAGTGGGAAAGATCTAAGTGTGGCAAACAAAGCTTCAGAACATACAGCGTGTGTCCTTACCAAGACCCAAATATGCTAAGGGAAGAGCCGGCCTCCTCCCTTCCCATGAACACACACACAGTTCAGAGCAGATGCGTGATCATCCAGTCTGGGCTGCTGAACAGGGTAAGCTCAGCTTGGAGACTGTAAACTCTGGCAAAAACGAAACCTGGTCCCCCCACTCTGAAGTCTCTACAGCTGTCTTCACTGTGTGTCAAGGAGGTGATTTTGACATGTCCAAACCTGGATAGCCTGTGGTGAAGGTTTTATGGATTTCTTATATACATACATACATACATATATATATATAAAATATATATAAATGTGTGTGTATGTGTGTATGTATGTATATATGTATATGAACACACACACACACACATATCATTTTCCTCTAACTGGGATGAAGATGATTTCATTGCTTGGTATCTCCAAAGTTGGAAGGCAAAGACTACAAACAGCCAGCTGTAATATCAACAGGCTCTGTGCAGCCGTTGCATGAAGGCATCTTATCAGGCTGGTGACGTACAGTGACTGTGAGGGGCCCACAAGATGAGACTTTCTGGCGGCTGAAAGAGCTACCTCTGAATGGCCAGACAGTCAGACTAGCTACAGCTCTGGACACAAGAGAAACTGAGGGTCTCATCTCCCCATGGCCCCACCTTATCAGCAGAAGATCTGGAATTCTTAATAAGACCAGAAGGAGCCCTCAACTCATTGCTGCTGGAAAGGGACAAGGATGAAGACCTTTACGAAACAGTTCGGCACAGAAGGTTACACAAAGTCACCACACAGCCAGCAATTCCACTCCTGTGTGAATATATGTTCACACCTGTACACATACATTCATAGTGGCATTATTTGAAATAGCCAGAGGCCCACTGACTGATGAAACAGGATGTGTATAGCCACACACTGGAATACTGTTGGGAAATAAAAGGAATGAAGCACCCATTCATGCTGTGACATGAAACCTAAAAATTATGCTAAATGAAAGAAGCCAGGCACCAAAGACCACCTAGTATGTGATTCTGCTCATGTGTGATGTCGGGAAGAGGCAAACCTATAGAAATGAAAGGTTTGAGTGTTCGCCTGAGGTTGATTGAGGATACGCTGGCTCCTGGGGGGATGACGAAGGGAATTCTTTTGGGAATAATACAATGTTCTAAAATTAAATTGTGGCAATCATTTATATAACTTTGTGAACATGATAAAAACTGCACTGAATACTTTTAAGTGGATGAATTATATGTGAATTACAGGTATATGAGTCATACCTAATTAAAATAGCTTAAAAAGCCAAAAGAATTCCCAGATTCTATCTGCTTCTTCCAAATACGATATTCCTTTCTGATCCAGAAACACCCACTTGACTCTGTGACTGCCTTATAATTTTAACAAGGCCACAGTGATAGAAACATTTTGCATCACTAAGAGGAGGGGGTGATGGAAAGAGGTCCAGGGAGGGGTCTGTGGCTCTGCCCTCTGTGCAGCCCTGAGCTACTATGTGGACATCCCAGGATTCTTCTCCATCCTCACACAGTGAAGGGGTGACATGGGCAGACTCTGAGCATCCTTCTATCTCAAACACCAGGTACATCTGTGAGCTTCTGTTGAAATTATAGTTTATGGTGAGAGATGCTGCCATCTAAAGGTTTATTGCAAAAGCATATATACTACTCGAAAAATAATCCAATTCCCAGCCAGTGATAATGTAGCCTATTTAAAGATGCAGCACATTATCAAAGAGGTTGCTTCACAAATAAGGATGCTATTTCTAACTTCAGAAACCATGATTTTTAAATGACTAATGTAGTATTAATCAAGAATCTGTCTTCATAATTTATTTAACCCCATCAGAGAGGGAATTTCTTTTAAGGTTAATGGTTACAGAGGGTAGGGGAAAATACGTTCTAAGTGGGGAATGGAAACTCTGCCTCAGTATCCAGATGTTATCTAAAACACGCATATATCCACATATAAATATGCATGGGGGAATTTGCTATGGAATTTTCTATGGAAGAGACAGACCCAGGAAAAGGCCTGAGCAGGACAGAAAAACAGAACCAGTAAATATACAAAGGAGTACCACGTGCAACTTTGGTTCGTACTATGCACACCTTTGTTTCCTTTCTTCTTCCATTTAAAGGAGGTAGAGGAGGTAAAGTCCTTTATGGTCTGAAGACCACAACCAGTGGTCATACTTACTGCTCTAGAGATACAGGTAGAGCTCACCTGCACTCTTCAGGATGGAGACAACAGCAAATCCAAAGAGATCTGCTTCCAGGCTTTAATCTATCACCCAATGCATCCTTCAAAAATACTTATAGTAAATACTTTTTACTTTTGAGGGTCTCTTATAGTAAATACTTTTGGGGGTACTAGGTAAAGGAGCACTTTATCACTGAGCTACACCCCCAGCTTTATTTTTTATTTTGAGATAGGATCACTAAGTTGCTAAGACTGGCCTTACACATGCTATCCTCTTGCCTCAGCCTCCCTGTCACTGGGATTTCAAATGTGTGCCACCACATCTGGCTAGTAAGTACTTTCTTAAAAATATAGGCTATTTTATATGAAAATACAAAATGGTTATTATGAATAGCTGGAACACGGAACCCAGAGCCTTCAGAAAGCATCCATGCCTTTCCATCTAATCGTCTGTGATGGTTCTACTCAGAGGCAAGCACTAAGAAAGGATCCACATCAAGGAGTCAGGACTTTGAGAGCAGTGATTCTGGACTTGGACAGACCGAGGTTCAAATACTGTTCCATCCCCTTCTCAGCATCCCCTTATTCAGGCCTTAGTATGTTGCAGAGTTAAAGACAAGAATGTGAGCCTCCCACAAAAAGGGGAAAATTCATGAGGTCATAGACCAGGCCAATCTGGTTTCCATGCATATTAAATAATAAATAACACCAGACAGCAAAGGAGAGCCAGAGTAGACCAAAGTAAATAAAATATGCATTCACTGGTCACACAAGGCCCAGCACTTAAATGCATTTTTCCATTCATTCCTAGTAACTTTGGGAGAAGAGCATAATTTCCCCCATTTTTAGGTCAGGAAATTGAGGTTTGAACAAGTTCAACAATTTGCTCAAGGCCCACATATAGCAAAGCAGGAAGGAATTCAAATTCTGGTCTGTGCAGTTTTGAAGTCCACTCAATAAACCCCAACTCAGCACTTAAAACACTACGAAATCTAGATTAAACATACAATTCCAGAAAAACCCAGAGCCCTGGAACCTTCCACCACCCAGTCATCCAAAGATCCCGGCTGTTTAGGCAAGCAAATCTTTTCTCCATCCTACTTGTCTCCAATCTCCCCCTAACATTTACTAGGAGTTGAAATATTATGAAGTGAATATAAACAACTCTTCTCCAACTTGAACCTTTTATTTAAATTGCTTTTCACCAAGAGCTGAACCTAAAATGCTATAAAACAAGATAAATTTATAGCCATAGAGGTTTTATTCTCCCCTCTCCCCTACTGCTCATTAGAGAATCTGTGCGTACTTTGCATGAAACAGAGCAGATGAACGCTAGTTTGCCTCTCTGCTCCCTCCTGAACCACCACTGAAGCTGCAATAAAGGGATTTAAGAGAGACTGGTGGAAAAAGAAGATGGCCACAGGCAAGAAACAGACCTCTGAAAGTGGGAAGCAGATTGTCAAGGAGTAGGGGACTGAGCAAAGCACAAAAGCTGCGTGCTGGGGAAGCAGTGTTGGGGGCTGGCTCAGGCCTGGGGCCCTATGAAGGCCTACAGGCTAGGCCAATGTATTAAAGGAAAAGTCAGACCCCCCCAGTCTCTTCCCAAGACAAGAGCATTTGTGCTGTCATCCCAGAGGCTGAGTTTATTCTTCGGAAAGGCTGAATTTTAAGACCCTGAAGACTCAAGAACTAAACTGGAAAAGTAGGATTAACAAAAACTCTGTGCACAGGCTGGTGGGCCCACCCAAGATGCTTGCATCCCCCTGCTGCCCACACAGCTGTAGGAACAGACAGTCGAGTTTATACAACAAGGTTGGAAGAGACTGGAGGATTCCCCTCTGGGGAAATACAGCAAGAGAACAGATCTGTCAATGATCACATGGACCCCCACCCCAAAAAAAGAAAAAGAAATGGCAGACCCCTGACAGCCGAGCTATAGCATGGTCTATCTCCTACACACACACCCCACTCAATCAGCTTTTTAGCACACTATACTTACAGACAAATGTGGAGCCAAGGATCTCCAGATAGGCCCTAACTGGGAAAGACAGCATGACAGTAACGGAAAGAGATTCAAAAAGGGACTCTGAAGAGTCAGAAAAAAAAAAAGAAGAAACATTTCTCAGAAAGAAAAGTGGTGCTGTATCTGCTACACAAGGGTATACTGTGACGAGGGACATGCAGAGTCCAGGATGTGGCCAGCAGAGCAGGCTGCAGCTGCAGAGTGAGTACACCGGAGGCCACAGCAGTTAGGACCCAATGCCATCAACCAGGTGCTGATCTGACACTTAAATGGCCATCCACCAAACCACAGTGATACTGATTCTTGTACCACCCATACAAAAAAAAAAAATCCCCCTAAATGAAGCAGCTACACTGCTAATCAACAGAGACCCAAACTGAAAAGCCCTTCTCCTCTAAACTCCCTTACTCAAGGAAAAGTACTAACACCCTTCCACACACAGCTTTTTGTTTATTAACAAACAAAAAACCAAAATTCATCCCTTAGCATAAGCTACTTTAAAGTAAAATAATTTCCCCTATTTACATAAACCAAGAGTTATGAGATTAAATTTTCCGAATTAGGGTGAAGCCAGAATTAGACAGGCAGTCAGCATAGATAGGTAAATAGAGTCAGGTTGATAAAGGAGGCCAATTTGAGTGAATCAGAGAAGTTGGAGATTGTCCTCTGAAGGATTGAAATGTTAATTCCTTCAGAGCTCTTCCTCCACCCTTATCAAGAACCTGCCCCTGCTCCAGGCCTGTTGCCATAGGTTGTTAATTAATGTGTCCTGGGCTGCTCCATCCTGCCCTTCCCCCTTCAGCCCACCTGATTCCCACCTTCTGGCCATCCCACCAAGCATTCCTGGGCCTAATCACAGACACAGGAAGGAGAAAGATAAGAGGAAGAGGGCAGGAGAACAAAGGAAGCCTGGGGCATATAAAAAGGGCAGAACACCTTGCTTCTTGGAATACCAGGATACCATCTATGACACCCTTCTCCCTCCGGGGAGAAGTCTGTGTTACCCCTTTTAAAATAAACCCTGCTTTATATGCTTGCCTCGACATGCTTCTCTAATGTTCAAACTTCCACATGTGAGGAAGCAGGACTCCTCACTGATAACCACCAGTATCAAGGGCTGGGGGTGTAGCTCAGTGGTAGAGTACCTGATGAGCATACATGAGGCCCTGGGTTCCATCCCCAGCAGAAAGAGAAAAGATTATATATGCACAAACAAAAAACAAACTTAAGAAGGGGTTAGGTGGGCGCTGGGGATCTAGTTTAGTGGTACAGCACCTTGACTGGCATGTGAAAGGCCCCCCGGGGTTAATCTCTAGCACTGCAAGCAAACAACCACCAAAAACAAAACAGAAAAAGGAAACCCCACTTGTTTTCCATACTAAACTGAACAGAATACTGTAGAATCACTGCCCAGAAAGCATATATTCTTGCTACTCCCTAGGTTTTAAGATAAGAACAAGACAAGACTTCCAGGTATGAGGGTGAGCAGATGTGTTTCCCTTGCTGATGCCTCACCTCCCAGTACTCCTGGGCAGCTGACCCTCAAGGGCATTGCGTCAAGCAGCTTTCCCAGCTGTCCTGTGCACAGGCCTCCTGGGAGCCTTACTACACTGCAGATTCCCCCGTATGAAGTAGGGCCAGGACCATACTCTAGTAGAAAGAATGGCCTCTAAGGAAGACCACACTAACCACCCTCCTGGCAGGTCAGAGGGGTCTGGTGGCCATGGCCAGAGCCTTGCCCAGATGATGAGGCTATATAAATAAGGGTTGTTCTTAATTATAAATTAAAACCACTTCATGTTACCCCAGATCCCTCTCTTCATCTCAATTCCTGAGTCCCCACGACCAATTCTACACTATGTGATACAGGGGAAGGGGGCTCTCAAAATTCAAAGGAACAAAAAAAAAAAAAAAGAAAGAAATGTTTAACAGCCATAAACCTATAAACCTGCAGGTACCAAGAGGCCGTTTGCAAAGGAACAGCTGCTGTCACTCCTTCAATCACAAAAAAGGGCCAGGTGTCCATTTGGAAGGAAGGGGCCAGAATCTGCCCTTAATCATTGTTCTGCAACCTTGAAGGCTGAGCACTCTCCATTCAGCATTCTGTCTTTACTTAAATCTCCAAATACACTTTCCCCAGCGGCCAGTTTTCTTACCGTTTTTGACATTTTAATCACACAGCTATTCTACTGCTTAGAAACTGCCATATAAGGAATATTTTTTAAAAGGGGGATAGTAAGGAAAAACCAAACTGGGCTTTATCTCCAGGCAATGAGTGAGAGAAGGGCAGGGGTTACTTTTCATTTCTGAGTGTTTCAGTTAAAAATAATTATACATATACATGCAATATTTGGGATACAGAATACCTCAGGCTACTTACAGCATTTAAAGTAGATCTTACATTTTTCACTCCATCTAGAAACTATGAAAAGTGATGCTTTAGGTTATTAATCATTTTAGGGATATTTTAGTATGTTGAACTTTCACAGTAAAGGTTCCTGTCAATTTTTTTCTGGTCTAGGTTTTCATTTCACATTGAAAAATGTTGAGAAGATGAAGAAAAGGAAAGGAGTAAGGATTTTGGGGAGAGGGAAATCTTTACCTCTAAAGCAAATGTCATTTAATAGCCAATTCCAAATGCTAAACTGTGATAACTAGCAGATCAGAGACTTGGATTTTTAAAAAATTTATCTTATTTTTAATTCAGTGCTGGGGATCAAACCAGGGCTTCATGCATGCTTGACAAAGGCTCTACCACTGAGCTACATCCCCAGCCTTTTTTATTTTGAGACAGGGTCTGGTTTTCCAGTTGGCCTCAAATTTGCAATCCTCCTGTCTCTGCCTCCTGAGTAACTGGGATTGTGGACATATGCCACCATTCTGGGTTGAGTCTTAGATTTTTAGAGCAAGATATCCAGACAGAGCTTCTAAAGTCTGACTCCTCTCCCTACTACAACCCAAAAGAGAATGTGTGTTAGGAAGACATATAATTTTGGACTGATTCAGGGAAGACCTGGCTTAATTAAGGCTTCAGGCCTGGAGAACTGGTGGACTGCCCACAGATGCAAACTGTTAGGGGTGACAGCCTCTTAGGAGGAATCATTCTGAGAGAAGGAGGGGCCATGACAAGGAATCAACCCAGTTGGAAAGCCTTGGCCAGAGAAGAGGGCAATTTCAGGCACAGCACAGTATCTATTACTTGGATTTCTCCTATAAGAAGCAGGGGCTGTAAATAAAAACCAAAAATGCTGCTTAAGATGGCTCTCTCTACTTCAGGGAGGGACAAAGGCAGCATTAGTCCTCTGTCCCAAAACACCTAGGGTACTGGGTGCTGACACAGGGCATCGGGAGAGAAGTGTGCTGGCTGCCCCAGCAGATGTACCACCTTAGGACATCCAGAAATTTCCAGAAGCACTCTCACAAGGGCCTGGGGTTGTGCAAGGAGGGAAGGGCAACCAGTCAGTACACAGTGGTAACTACTGTGACCTCACCCACACCCAAAGACAGGGGAGACCTGGGGAAACTAAAACCAAAATTCTAGGGACAAAAAACAGAAGGGAAAGAAAAACCACAGGTGCTCATGGTGAATGAAATACAAAAGTTACCTGACACCACTCCACAAGCCTTTTACTTATTTCAAATGCTTTATTTTGAGAAGTCCACTGGGGAGGGTGAACAGCCTTTGATCATTCACACAGTGCGCAAGGCCCCGGTGAGGATGCAACATGCATTGTCATTATTGCGCTTCAGCCCAGCGGGAAACAGTGCATCCAGGGGTGCCACGCTTCCCTCAACAAGGCACTGCCACATAGATGTGGACAAAGATTTTCAAGTCTTTCTGTAGTCGACATATTTATGGTATTATGAGTACAATACTAACGAGTCATTTTTCCATTTTCTTTCAATGCAGTTTTATGTCATGCTGTTCCTATACAGTACCTAAATTGGTTGATTATCCATTAAAACAAGGAAATGCATTAATTCACTTATTTACTTCACAGATCTCTCCATCACATGCCAGTAAGACCCAAAGACATGGCCCAGTTCTCCGGAAGAATTCAATGAATAAGGAAAAAAATTTTAATACAAGTGAAGTTTATCTCAAAACAACTCCTTATAACCAGTGTGATATAAATTTATGTCGGTAGCTTTAATATACTGCCTAAAGGTGGTTAGCTGTCTTAATCTGGAATACTGATTCCAGGAGTTGTTAACTTGCTTTTGATCAAAAGGAGATATTGATCAGATGGTGCTGCAAGCCGGGTGTGGTGGTGCTGGCCTGTAATTTCAGCAACTCAAGAGCCAATGTAGAAAAATCACATGTTCAAATTTAGCCTCCATAACATAGTGACCCTATATCAAAATATGAAATAAAACAGAGTGGGCCCAGGTGTGGTGACACATGCCTGTAATCCCAGCGGCTCGGGAGGCGGAGGCAGGAGGATCCGGAGTTCAAAACTACCCTCGGCAAAAGTGAGGCGCTAAGCAACTCAGTGAGACCCTGTCTCTAAATAAAATACAAAATAGGACTGGAGATGTGGCTCAGTGGTCAAGTGACCCTGAGTCCAATCCCCACTACCCCGCCCCCCTCAAAAAAAAGACTGGGGATATAGTTCAGTGGTAGAGCACCCATAAGTTCAATCCTCAGCACCAAAGACAGAGGAAAAAAAGAGAGAAAGAGAAAGAGAGATTGCTATAAGCCAGCCAGTCAGTTGTCCTTGCCACCAACTAAAAGCAGTTACATTAATTAGCATATTTTAGGTCAGAAATGGGCTTTTAAATTAAATTACTAATTTTGTTAGTTAACATTATGGTTGCTGAAAATTTGTCTTCAGTGGTGAAATTAATGGTATCTGTGATTGGTAAAGGAATTGGCTAGAAATGTCACAAACATGCTATGACTTTTGTATTAATCAGTTTAAAAATCTGGCAGACCCTCAGGAATATAGAGCTATAAGTAGGAATAGTGCCTGCGCCTTGATAAGCAAACTGGCAGGGCCAATCTCTGATTCCTGGGAATACTTAGGTCCCTGATGAAAAATGGCAGGATAACCAGAATATTCTGCCTGCCTCAGGCAGAATCTGAGGATGTCACTCTAAGATTCTGGTCCCCTCAATACTGAATCAAAAATCTCAGTACTGCTGGGAAGGGATTCTGCAAATGGAATTAAGACTTGAGGTTACTGATTAGCTGCCCTTAAAATAAAATTATCCTGAATTATCAGGGGGTGTCCAATGTAATTTATGAACCCTTAAAAGCAGAAGTCAGGCAAAGGAGAGAGAAGGTAGAAGGGGGAGGGAAGAGAGATTCAAATGGCAAGGATTCTGCACCCTTCTGGACTGGACACCCTGCTGGCTTTGAAGCTGAAGGAAAAAAAGCCACAAACTAAGGAATGCAGACAGTCTCTAAAAACTGAGACTGATCCCCAGCCAATGGCCAATAAGGAGAAAGTGACCTTAATTCTACAGTACCATGGACCTCAATTCTGCCCACTTGACTGATTTGGAAGTGTCCCTTCCACTGAACCTTAAAGGAATGCAACCTGGCTTCCATCTTGACTTTGGCCTTGTGAAACTCGGAACAAAGAGCTAGCTGTACCACATCACGCCTGAACTTGTAGAGAATTTTGAGATAATAAATTTGTTTTAAACTGATACATTTGTAGCAGTTTCTTAGGGCAGCAATAGAACACTAACACACTGCAAGACTGTCCTAGGTACTACAGGTAAACACTGGATGCAAGGTGCTTTCAGAGCACTCATCCCTGAAAAGGATAGAGCTGGGACTTCACCAGGCACATGGAGCAGGTTGTGTGGCCGCAGGGTGGCAGTCTGATAAAGCTCCATATGGGCGAACTCAGGCTAAGCATTTTTCTCATTCATACCTGGTAGTGAGTCAATAAGGAGGAAGCCTCTGGCCCTTACCTCCTGTAACTTTTGGTAGTAATTATAGTTTGCCATAAAGAATATAATACCTGAAACTGGTTACATTAGGTTTGTAAAAATCATACATTGAGCATCTCTAATCCAAAAATGCAAAATTAAAACTATTCCAAAATCTGGATTTTTGCAGCCCAGAAATGATGTCATAAGCAAATTCTATACCTGATCTTATGTAATCAGTCAATCAAAATGCAAGTGCAAGCTGGACACGGTGGTGCCCACCTGTAACCCCAGCAATTTGGGAGGCTGAGGCAAGAGGATCTTGAGGTCAAAGCCAGCCTCAGCAAAAGCAAGGCAGCAAGCAACTCAGTGAGACCCCGTCTCTAAATAAAATACAAAATAGGGCTGAAGATTGGCTCAGTGGTTGAGTGTCCCCAAGTTCAATCCCTGTACAAAAAAAAAAAAAAAAAAAGCAAGTACACTAAAAATATCGTGCACAATTATCTTCAGGTTCTGTGTATATGGCTGTGTATATGGTATATGAAACAAATTTTTTGTGTTTAGCCTACTTTATTTAGATATCCCAAAGATATCTCATCATGAATATGCAAATATTACAAGCTCCAAAATCTGAAATATTTCTGGTCCCAAGCATTTCAGATTATTTCAATCTCTTTTTAACCAGTTACCCAAAAAATGGACAACCCACAAACCTTGATTTTGAGATGTTTCTGGAACAAAGATCAGAAACCTTCTTGGAATGGTGATTTCAGGGTTTCTTACTAGGGAAACCACCCATAAGGGGTAGGGCTCCTCTGTTATTCACACAAGTAGGAAATGAGCTGTATACCACATGAAGTAACTGATTCCAAAGAGAGGGATGAGGATCCTTAAGAACTTTCTTTGCCTGAGGGTTCAGACTGGTCATGCTCCACATGTGGCCCTTGGACCAGTGGCTACAGCATCACCTGGAACATGTCAGACATGCACATTCTTGGCCCCACCCCAGAACACAGATGATTCTGATGTCTATTCAAGTTTGAAAATCAAAGATTTAGCCTGACTGGGAGCTATTTAGGACCTTGCCCACACCCTGAGGAAGCCTGTGATAAAGTAAAGTACCGAGACAAGATGGAAACAGCTGCCCATGGCCCAATGCTAAGAAACTGGGCAGAGCAGCAGCAGCAAGAGAGGAAGCAGCAGCCCTGAGCAGCACTGGAGGATGCAGCAGAGGCAGCACCATTAGGAGAGAATTCTGGGAGGTGGGAAGCAGCATCTTACTCTTCCCTTTCCTACACAGGGAGTGTGACCTGAGGAAGAGAACCTTGCTCCCTTTAGGGCTTCTTTATAGCCCTTAGCACAGTTCTATGTACTCAGGGCACAAATATGTATTTCAATAAGAAAATGTTTCTTTCTACTTTTATATATATTATACTTATTTGCTATAAACTAATCACTTCCAAAAAATTTTAATTTGCATATATTTTCTCAAATATTCATTTAGTATAGTGGCTATTATGGAAATCTGTTCTAATCTAATGCAGTCTTCCAATTCAGGCAGGAGATCTGGGAATAGAAGAAGAGGCAAGAGAGAAAGATGTGTTCCAGTCCATCCAACAATTCCCAGGAAGGTCCTCCATGTCAAGAGGGCAAGAGCAGAGCAATCCCGAGTCCCTCATCAGCTCATTTTTATGCAGGTGTGCTCCCCACTCCTCCACCACTGTGGCCAGGTCAAGACTAGTCCGTCCTCCCTGGACAAATTTATGACTGCATACACATACACTCCAGCCCCCACCCTATATAGGAAGCCTCATGACCTACATCACAAAGAAAAATGGACATCAAAAGGAAGTACCTGAAACTTTCTTCAGTCCCATCCTCAGTCTCACGTGTACCAGTATTCATCTGGTCACATCCATCTAAACCTAATCTTCTACCTGTGCTCAGGGTGCCAAGACCAAAGGCAGGAACAGGCAAGAGAGATGCAGAATCCAACTGCTTCTATAGATAAATATCTGAGAATTGCTGCTCTGGATAGGATTTATGGGTTAATCAGATTAGGTCAAAAGATTAGCCATGGATATTAGTTACAACCTACCTAGGTTGCACTGAGACCATTAACGGGGCCCAGCTTGGACAATGGGCTACCAGTGCACATGCAAGCAGGAAGTGAGCTCCATACTGCATGAAGTAACTAAATCCAAAAAGAATCCTGCCTCTTTGATTAGCTAAAAAATTTTTCCATGTTTTTTTATGGTTAAAATATAAACAAAACATAATAAAATGGCTGGTGAAGATGAAGAGCAACTGGAATGCTCATATTGCTTTGTAGGAATACAAAATGGTACAACCGCTTTGAAAAATAGTTGGCATTTTCATATAAAGTTAGACACTGCATCGTGCTGTTAATTCCATTCCTAGGTACTGACCCAAGAGAAATGAAAACTTAAGCTTAAAAAAAAAAAAACTTGAATATACATATTTATAGCAACTTTATTCAGTAATCCCAAACTGGAAACTACCCAAATGTCTTTCAACTGGTGAATGAATAAGTTATGGGGTGGATACTAATGACACCTAGTTGTAGTAAGGCCTTAAGTGTCAAGTCCAAGGCAAATATCTCTGACCCCTTGAAAAGCCAGCCCCAGCATCAATCATCTCTTCACAGTTTGATAAAAGCTTTAATTATCTTTCTGAAGGTGTACGCAGTCTTGATTAACTTTCAATTACTATTTTACAACTCTATAAACCACAGAAAATTCACCAATGCAAATTAATTTTGTCTGTCAGAGAACATGAATCTCTACAATACGAAATTCTCAGGTAAGCCGTTCTTAGCATCTTATGGGTTTCCTCATTGATTAATGAATTGTGTTTTTGCCTTTTGAAAATTATACACCAGTACTCCATTGCCTTAGACGTTTTCTGGTACAGCCAATGAAAGGTAAGTGAGTGCTGGGATTTTAGGAAGACTGTTTAAAGAAAGCTGACCCAGCTGGAAGAAGTCCCATTTTGCTCTTTTTTTCACTCCTTTTGGCAGGGAATGGGACATGCAGCCATGTCTTCTACCAATGTGAGCTTGTGTTAAAAAAAAAAAAAAAAAAACAACCTGGCGGACTGATGGAATGGGTCTCAAACATACGTCCATGACCTCATCTCGGAAACATGCAGCTACTTGATTTGGAAAGACAGTCTGTAGCTGTGATGAAATTAAAAACCTTGAGATGAGGGGACCATCCTAGATTGTGCAGGTAGGCCCCAAAGGCCATCGCACATATCTTTATTAGACAAAGGAGAGAAATCAGACCATTGCACAGAAAAAAGGTGACAATGTGAAGATAAAGTAGAGAATGGAGTGATACTGCAACCAATCCGGAGGCAAGGAAAAGATTCTACCCAAAGCCTCAAATGACAGGGAACCTGCTGACACTTGATTTTGGCTTCTGGTCTCCAGAACTGGGGGAGAACAGAGTTCTACTGTTTTAAGCCACCAAAGCTGTGATAACTTGCCACAGCAGCCCCAAGAAACAAACATGGATGATGAGCTCCAAGATGTGGGCTTGGGTCCCTGACAACTTGAAGTGACCAAGGCTATCTCCCCTTACCTCCAGACTGCTGACCAGAGGGAGCAATAAATGTTCATCTTGTCTAAACTACTATGTAGTTGGCTGTTCTTTACTTGCAGCCAAACTTAATCGTAACACTGTAACATGAATTACTAGCACTAACCTTACCTTGCCTGAGTTCATCTGTCTTACTAGTCATCCTAAAACCCAAGCTAGGTTCATAACAGGAGCTAAAATAAAGTAATCCCAAAGTATTGACACAACTGTGCTATATTTAGGAATAACATTTCATCTCCAGTAGAATCAGAGAGTATATTTAGTAGAGAAATTTTAACTTTTTAAAAATGTGGCATATTGGAATAGCTGACAGTAGCCTCTGGTCCCAATTTTAAGAATGTAATTTTTAGCTTTAAATGAAATTTATGTTAAATGACTTTAAATAAATTTATAAATACAGAATTGTAAATTGAACTTAAAGCCATGTGGAACAAAATGTTTTAAAATTTAACTCTAATATGCTGAAAAGTAATTTGAAACTCATTATCATATGTACACAGAATGTCTGTCTCAGACATCAAAAGGCTCATGCTAAAATGGTCTCTCCCCAGGGTAAAGTCAATCTCTTCCCTTCAAAGTGTTCAATGGAAGGAGCTCAAGATTATATCATCTAAAAAAAAAGATAGAAGTAAAGACAGATGATGAAAAAAGAAAACACATTCCCTTAGCTCCAAGTCCACCACTAGTCCTGACCAATCCTGCAGCTCCTAACCAGGTCCAAGGTCAGCCAGCATGTAGTTCTGGTTCAACTGATTCTGGAACCTTCTATATACTACTGTAGTCCTTTTGCCTCCACAGTGTGTATACTGCCAGCGTCTAGGCACTTACCATCATCCTCCAGTAGACTCATTCCTAGGTATCCCCAGCACCGGCACCGAGACAGGACCCTGGCCTAAGACACCATCTCTGAAGTCAAGATTTTATTGTACTTGTATGGTCAGAGGTACATTGGGCCACCCATGAATAGCCCCTAGCAATCCCCAGGAGTCTCACAACAGGCCATAGAGAGAGAAAGCAAGGGCAGAGTGTAGGCTGGGCTTGTGAGCTCAGGATGCATGTCCCTCTCTGACCTTGCTGTGATGAGCTTGCACTTGAAAGCACGTGCTTTCCATTATCTGAAATACCTCTTGCAAACATTAAGAGCAGCAGCAAAGTGATACTTGGAAGCTTAGCCATTATCTCTTTAGAGTCTGAACGGGACACACTGCACTCACAGATGGCATAGGTAACCCATGATATCACTGAGAGGAGCCAGACAAAGTGCCAGGGCCACAGCCCACCTCCTTATAACATACCTACCATTCTCCCCTGCAGAGACCCATGCCCTGTGACTTCTCCACAGTGTTGTTTGACTTCCTGCCACTGTTCTGGGTACAGGACACAGCAGAGGGAAGGATCTTCACATTAAACATGCCAGACTGTTTTACTGGTCAAACCAACTACAATTTTATCTTACCTCACTCTAAGAGCTGATTGCGATTACATTGAGAATTCCTAATTGCACACTGACTTGGGCTGTTTTTTACTTTTTTTCCTTTTTAGACCAACTGTAGCTGATCTGGCTTAGCACATGCCAACAGTCAACCACAGCCATATTAAATCATCCCACCAACGCCCCCATCTCTGCTGGTGCTGAAGATGCCCCCAGTGGACATCAGCATTCTAGGACATAGACAGCCACTCATCCCAGCCCTCCCCATGCTCCCATACTTCATGGCACCTTGGCACACACCTGGCTCCTTTCCACATGGACTTAAGTATCTTAGGCATGAGAGTGAAAACAGTCAGGGACAAAGAAAAATGAGCTATTAAAATAACTCCCCAATCTACTTAATCTACCAAAGAAGAATAGCTCCCTAAACTCAGAGTTTCAACCTGTTCTGCTTATATACCTCAATTATAAAATAATTTGAATAATCTGAGAAAAATAGCTTATCCACAGATATGTATTAGCAGTTAACAAGCTGTGCTTGCCTAATCTGCACAAGACTCTGGGTTCCATCCCCAACACTTGTGCCCCCCAAAAGATATTCCCCCCGACTAAAAAGAAACAAAAATGTTTTATTTTGAAGTGCTTATTTTTTGTGTAAACATGTCATGTTTAAGAAAGTCAGAGGTGCAGCCTTTCTTTTAAGACTTTGAAATATTTTTCTTTTACAAAGTACTTTGGTTACCAGAATGTTAACAGGTCAGGCCAAGTTGCTCCTAAAATGCAATGTTTGCTCGTTCGCCACAAGGTGGCGCTGCTTCGATGCTAATTTCAGGCAAAATCCAGAAGCACGAGCTCGTTCTTCACCATCAAGGTAACAATGTTTGCATTCCTTAGCAACATGAGTTCAGAAATGCTTTCTCTTTGAGGTTTTAGGTAACACACATATGGCTAACAATCTGTCCTGAGGAATGAAACCTCAGAGGCAGCAACTTCCTGCCCCCATTTTAAGCCTGACAATAGAACAGACTGAATACTCAACCCCTGAAAAAGCTGACCTCAGCCACACTTAAAAGTCAACAAGGCACCAAAGTGGGGCACAAAGGCCCTAGTCCTGAGTATCGAAGTGCAAGCCTGAAAGTTCATCAGTGCTTCAATATAGACCAATATAAAAATGGGAAACAGACAAATCTCAGGTGCAGGAAAAAAAATCCCAATTTATATAGATATTCCACTCTTGAGGACATAGAGCACAACTCCCCAACCCCATGTGTCTGTGCATAGTGACTTCCTTCCGGAGAGTATAATACTCTCCTTAGTAGATGGAGAGAGGGAGGGAAGGAAAAAAAAAAAAAAGTTAACTACCATGGAGAAACCTGGCCACCATTACGGTGGCCAGGGGATCAAGGTTAACCCCAACAGTGGCAAGTCCCATTGCTAGTACATACCGTTAGCATGTTGTAATGAGAGGGGCACTTCACCTCTATGTCCCTAACTCCAGCCTAACCATTCCAATAGAGGGTTATCCTATAAAATAGCAGACCAGTATCCCTCAAAGCTGTCAAGGTCATCGAAATGAGGAAAGTTTGAGAAATTGTCACAGCCAAGATGAGTTTACAGAGACAATTAAATGTAACATGGTGGTATAGATGGGATCCTGAACCTAAAGAAGACATTAGGTAAAAACTAAAGAAAAATGAACGAAGCATAGATTTTAGTAGCCACTGACATTGGTTCATTAGTTGAGTCAAATGTGTATCATACAAATGTTCTATATTAATACCAAGGGAAACTGAGCATGGAATATAAGAACTCTGTACCATTCTTTATGACTTCTCTATAAATGTAAAACTACTTGAAAATAAAAACCTAATTAAACTCAAAGTTCACCCAAGACTTAAATGGTAACTAAGAGGTGCCTTCATATACAGAAGAATCCCTTCACCTTCCATACTGAGGTATTTAGCTCCTTGATAGTCACCCTACAAGAGGCAGGTGAAGCAGAAAAGCACTGTTCCACTGAAGGTCACCTGAAGGACCGTGCAAAGCTTGATGGCTTCTGTATCATCCATCATTGTTCTGGGTGGAGATAACTCAGGCTTTGGAATAAGAGCAATTCAAATCCCAACCAGACATTTACTAGCTGTGTAACTTCTAGGAAAGTTATCTAATCTCCTAGGCTCTCTGTCAACTGCAGAGGGGTTGATACCTAAACCGTGGGATTAAAAATATTTATAATGTGTCTAGAACATGGTAACTATTGAATAAATGCTAAGTTTCTATTCCTCTAAGGCAAAGGTTGTTTTGGTAAACTATGACCGCTGTGTGTTTTTATAAATAAAACATACTGGAACACAGCCATGGTATTCATTTACGTATTGTCTATGGCTGCTCTGTGCCACAATGACAGAGTTAAATAGTCACAACAGAGACCACAGGGCCCTAAAAACCTAACATATTTAGTTATCTGGCCCTTGACAGAGAAAGTGTGCTCTGATCAAAGGTCATTACCATTTTTCCAAAAGCTAACAGGCACTTTTCATTCCTTATTGTACTTGACCTTCACAGCATCAGCCTCAGAGTCTATTGAAATGCCTCCTCTTCAAGCCAGGCCAGCCTTCAGAGCTGGGGCTGTGTACTACCAACCCTTTGGTGCTCTTCATAATCAATGCTTGGAACACCCAGAGCTTCATACATGGGAGGTCAAAGTGGTCCCCACGATGGTTAATCACACCAGTCCCTATACTTGCGGTACAACAGAAAGAACATCAGTTGGAATCTTGGGACTAACTGGGGTTGATATTCTTACCTTTCAGAACCTTAAGAGTTCTTACCAAAAAACACAGGAATACTGCCTACCTTAAAAATGCCATAAGAATTAAATTGGGAGTGAGGGAATATAAAGCCATGAGGCACAATTTTTTTTTTCTGAGTCTGGCTTCACCCAGAAAACCAAGCTGGAACCCTCAGCAACCTTCCCAGCTGGCATGCAAAGGATGAGCTCAGGCTCTGCCAAGGTGCAGATCTCCTGAGCTCTGGGCTGTTGGGCAGAGTTGGCAGCAGTGCCCCCAGTCGACAGTTCATCTGTCCCAATTGCAACACAAATATTTCCTGTAAAAAATTATATTAAAAAGTCTCTGCCCTGATCCATTCTGCCTTTTTGTCCTTCTCTAATGATGTACAAATACATCATCACAACCTATAGTTTCCTTTTCCTAAAGCATTGATGAAGTTTACTAAAACTCTGACTCCCCACCTCACTCACTGTCCTCTGCCACTGCAGGCAGGTAAGCCACCGTACTTCATTTGAATCATTCCAAGAGTCCCAGCCAGTCTCCTCAACTCCATGATGGCCAGTAGGAAATAGCAGATGTCTTTAAACCCAGACCTACTTCATGCCTCTGCTTCAAAACAGCCAAAGGACATCACTGCCAAATGCATAAATAAAACCCTTCCTGGCTCCAAATGCATTTCCATCTTCACCACTAATGCTCCCAACCCCACGAGACCCCGTGATGGCCAGCCATCCCGGCCCACTAACTCACATTTCCTCGTGCCCAGCAAGGCTGTTCTTTCCCTACAGGAAAGCCTCTTACCTAACTGGACCCCGGAAGCTCCTGTTTGCTAGGGGGTACTATGTTAAGAACCATCCCTGGCATCACACACATGGGAACCTTCCCAGCCTCCACCAGGAGATTCTCACTCCATTCTTCTGGAGGTCATGACACTTCCTAGACACTTCAGTGTCTTCACCTTCATCATGTTTCTCACTAAACTGGGAGGTTTACAGAGCTTAGGGTCAAGTATTTATTTACCTTTTTATTCACCTCATCTCTGGCGCAGAACCCAATATGGCTGATGCTCAGTAAACCCACATAAAACAAATGTTTATGGAACCTCATGACATCACTGAGCGAAAGAAAGACTTGAGTAACGCAGAGTGCCTCTGAGGCCGTTTGGAAAAATAAACATCACCACCCCTCAAAAAAACCACCTCCACCTCCAGTGTCCTCTCAGGATGAAAGGGATCTTGGGACAGCCTCCAGCCAACTTGGCTGCCAAGAAGTCTGGGGAGCTAGGGAGAGAGATCTCTTCAGAGCATAAAAAAGACACAGACACTAAGACTTAATCTCCCACAGAAAAGAAGAAACAGGGAAGTCAATCTCAAAAACAACCAAAGGGTGTTGACATGCAAGTAAAGATGGTGATTTTTTTTGAGAGATCTTCTGTATATTTCTTTCTTATTTCAGGGAAAACATGAGAGTCTCAACGGGTCTTTATTTCCTCCCCCTTGTATCACAGGGAAATCTGCAGGCAACAGATCCATACATCAAGGGGACTCACAGATTTCAGGCTACAGGTAAAGATTTTTTTTTTGTTCCTTCTTCAAAAGGACCTGTTACTTTTCAATTGCTCAGCAAGACATCACAAACTAAAAGAAAGCATACAGAAAAAACTAAAATCTAGTAAATATGAAGTTCTCAGAAACTATTTAATGAACACTTTCCTTGATGGAGCCTGCCCGTATCATTTCTCCCTGGCTGAGAACCTTATGGGGCTCAGGTGGCCATCATGAGGTGTCTTTTTACAGCCAGGACAAGTCTGCCTCAAGACAATTCTGGGTGGTTGTCCTACCCCAAACCCCCAAATCTTTGGTATGAGCTAGTTTTCTCATGAACTTCTTCTTACATGGCTCCCAAACTTGGCTACTTGTGTTCTCAGTGTTGATCTTTACCACTTTGAATTAAAAGTATAATAGGAACAAGAATAAATAAGTGTAAGGCTGGGAAAAACACACATTATAGGAGATGAAGATCAATAGAGCATCTGGCGAGACTCTTCCTACAGAAGCTGTGGATGGGTCAGCTCATCCACAAAGCTATGCCCAGAATTTACAAACCCAAAGCCAAATATCAACAATTTGCTTTGCAGAGTTTCATCAACATTTACAAACCCAAATATAAATATTAGCAATTAAGATGTTTAAAGTGCCTAATTTAAACAGTGGTGCTTTCTCTACTCTCCATTCAGGTCATAGAAATAGACTAAAATCAGAAGAGGACAATACATGAGGCCAACAAAGGGCAGAAGGGGCAATTTATCAGGAGTTAGACACAGTTTGGTGTGACATGGGGGCACTAGCAGTGTTTCTCCAGCATATCCTAGGAGCCAGGCACTTTACAAACAGTCCCTGTAATCCTCTCAAAGACATAATTCTCACTTCCAGGTGGAGACAGCAAAGATCAGAACAGTTAATTTAGTAACTTCCAAAGACAGAGCTACCAAGACAGGAACTTGGGATTTGAATTCAGGCCTGTCTTTCTGAACACTACATAGTCCAGGTAGAATTTTCCATTAAAACACTAAGAGAAGGTGGGGGGGGGGGCACACTGTAGTTCAAGTTCACTTAATACTGATAAGGTCTGCTTAAATTTCACAGCCACCTTTAATAATAAGTCACTTATTCTGAGAATTTCTTGCATGCATACATTCAAATGTTAATGTATACATGAGAGCATATATATTCATTCAAATCTCACACACACATCTGGCTCTAATAAAAACTGTAACTGAAAAAAAATGTTGTAAATTGTAGTAAAATGTTTCCAATAAAGAAAATCCCTATTGAATTTTTCCTATAGAGCTTGGGGTGCACAATAGTTTTCTGATTGACACAAGAGAAGATTCCTAGCATACAATATATTTTCTTGCAACTATCAAAAATCCTCAGTATCCCAGTGCTATATCCAGAGTTCCTATGAAACATTAAACTGTCCAAGACAGATACGTTCATAGTGCTTACTGCCTTCTCAAACACCTCCTTCCATCATCGTGGTGAGGTTGTGACTGGGCACAGCGACCTCTCCTGCAGCCCACTATACCTTCTCTATAGAAGAAGGAAAAGTGGCCGCCAGCTGTGGCAATCTCATCTGCTAGTCCCATGCCAGTCTCACCCACACAGGCCCCTCACATGACAGGATTTTGGCATACAGGTACATACTTCTGATACTGTGTAGCCTTATGTACAAGCCACCTACCTCATCCAGTGCTCATTCAAGTAAAATAGAATCTGTTTCAATGGCAGAAAAATACCAGCTGCTCCATCCAGAGACAGTGTTGTCTGTGCATGGCTTTTATGACTGACGTAAGGGATATTCAAGGGCTTTCTGACACAAAGGCTTTGGTCTACAGTCTGGGCTTTATTGATGACCTGCATAAGGAATATCTCTGTCTCTGCTCTCAATGCACAGCTCTGACCACCACAGAACTGCTCAACTTCTACTGGAGTTTTGTTCTTATGGCTTGGTGAGCGAACCCGGACCACTATGGAGCACCTATTCTCCATCAGCTTCAAGAGTCACAGTCTCTCATTTTGATAGAAAGCACACAAGAGCTGCACAAATCACCAAGGTTGGGTGCCACCAGGCATCCTACCCTTTTGCTTTACCTACATTTCTCTTTTCTGCCAAGAACCACTGCTTCCTGGGACCTTTCCACTCACATCTCCAGTTCCGAGAGGTGGCTTCCTCCGCAGGCGATTATACATACATAACATTTTAATCGCTTCAAGCCAATCATGTGCAACCAAGAGAAGATGAATAGCCGAGAAGTTGGTGGCAGAGTTAGAGGTGGAACGGGCTGCACTATGCTGCTTCCATATCCTATTCACAGGGAACAAAGCCTTGCAGGAGGGCGGAGCTGCACATCATGACGACACATGCTTGCCAGAAAACACAGATCTGAGGGTGGAATCCCACTGGAGGATAAAGGGTTGAGGAGACCAATACTAGAGGAATCCATCAAGTCAGATGAAGGACGCTGAAGATGGGCTCCAAGGCAGATGGTTACAAGGAAACTGCCCGACATGCTACAGTCTCCATCTCATTTAAGTCTTTGCTTGCCCTATGTTGTAGTCAGTCCAGGATGCTAGAGCAAAAATACCACACAACAGGTGGCTTACATAATTCATTTCTCACAGTTCGAAGGCTGAGAAGTCAAGTTCAAGGCCCTGGCCCATCCAGTGTCTGGAGATAGGCTTATGAAGAAGATACATTGGGAAGATCCTAAGGCGGAACCAGCTCTAGTCTCTTTCTCTACATATAAAATGGCAGTAATCCTATTATGAGGTCTCTGTCCTCATAAACTCACCTAAATCTAATTACCTCCTAGAAGAAGCCACACCTCCTAAGATTTCAACACAGAAATTTTGGGGTAACAAACATGTCAAGTACATAACTCCCCCCTTAGAAGCACCATACCCCTCTCCCAGATAAGGAAGTATAATCTGTGCCAGTCCACCAAGCTGGGAGGTACATACAATTCCAGCCTGCCCAAGATGGGCAGAGAGACAGACTGCATCTGTCAGGACCTTCTCTCTCAGGGAAAACCAGGGTCTCCAAGATTCCTGGTTTATGGTGGAGAATTAATTCTCTCAGGCTCTTCAAAAGTGGGAACTCAAGACCTGGGACCACCAACTAGGACTTTGCTGGTGGAGGCAGGGGTGAGAAAAATCACCTTTCCTGGGAAGGGTATGTCCTAAATTATGTATCACAGAATCCTTGTTCAGAGAAAGTGTGCCCCGAGTGGCCCTGCTTGCCACTCTAGATAAGCCTCTTACCCAGGTGAGGCGTCCTGGTTTCCACACTCAAGGCCCGAATCAGGAAGACTCTGGTAAGGTGCTCTACTTCTTACCAGTCTCCTTCTAGAAGTCCCCTTTCTACAGCTTTGCACATTCTTGTCCCTCTGCCTGGAACACAGCCAGCTCTTCCTATTGAGTCTCTCATACACAAAACAAAGAGTTTCACAACGAATTTGGGGATCCGAGCTACAACATCACTCTTTTTCTTTCTGCCTGTTTCTACGTTAATCTGATGTTCATTAATGTTGGATACAAGGTATAATGGCCTCCATGGGATTCTGTGCCTTCTGTGTTTCTCTGCGAATCAGAAATGATCAAAAAGAGGTTCCCACCATGACCCTGCCCCCACCTATTTTTCTCTGAGAGAAAACATGCATTTCTGAGCATGGCCCTGGGTTTGTTCCAGCTGCCATCTGACACCACCACAGGGTGCAGCTGACACTGCTGTAAAGTCTGACTGGATAAAACCTCCAGTCATCATTAACTGCAGGCGGCAGAAAACAGGCAGCAAAACCGAGAAAAGCCCAAGAAAACGAGTGTGGCAGGGGCAGAGGAGAGCAAGGATGAGAAGCTGCCAACAAACTCAGTTTAAGACACACTTAGCCTTGCTCACTGCCTGATGACAGCAAAGCTCTGAGAGGGAAGCTGGACCTTAATTATAAAGTGCCTGACTCTCCAGGTATGGAGAAAGGTGTGTTCCTAGGCACCATTAAATCTAAATTGCTTACGTATCCATGAGTGTTTTCAACTGATCACATGGAGCTGACGAGTACAGAATACATGCTAACAGTCATGTGTCTATGCCCCATCACCAGGATAAAGGAAGTGGTGGGATCCTGAAGGAATGACCAGAGCCTATTTTCAGGGTTCTAGACAAGACTCAAAGACAAGACTGCACATGGAATGTCAAGGCAAAGAAAGGCAATACAGGGCTGTGCAGAGGGAAGAGAAAAACACGGTGCTACAGGTGTTGCAACAAGAGGAGGTCATTCCTCACACAGGGCAAAGGAGAGATGGAAAGATGGATGAAACAAGGTGGAAGCCACACCCTGGGTCAGCTCTGAGCAGAAAATTCTGACCCAGGGCATAAGGAAGAGAATGAATAAGGTGGAAGTGTAGCAACAAGGCTGGTTTAGGGCTCAGCAATGATGTCAATCAAAGATTGTGCAATGAAACAGAAGAGTCTTTTCAATAAATGGTTCTGGTATAACTGGTATCCACCTGAAAAATAATAAAACGTAAGAGCTAAAACTACAGAACTCTAAGGAGGAAAACATGGGCATTTACTTTTGTGACACTGGATGAGGCAATAGTCTTAGACATGAGGTCATAAGGACACAAGCAAAATAATACAAAATTGAACTATATAACAAGGAAAGACTTTGGTACTTGAAACAATACTATCAAGAAAGTAGAAAAAGAATCCACAGAATGAAAGAAAATATTTGCAAATCATGTATTTGATTAGGAAGTTGTATTCAGAATATAAAAAATCCTTACAATTAAATAAAACTGCACCAGGATGGCTATAGTAAAAAGGCATATGTGGCTGGGGGAAATGTAAAATGTTGCAGTTATTTTAGAAAATGACTTGGCAACACCTTAAGAGGTAAAACACTAAACACAGAACTACCATATGATCCATTGCTTCCACTATGAGGTATGTACCCAAGAACAAATGGAAACATGTACATATAAAAATACATATTCAAACGTTCATAGTAACATTATTTGTAACAGCCAAAAATAATCTGATTGTCCATCATCTGAAGAAGGGATAAACAAAATATTTCAAATACGTACAATAAAATACTATCTGGTAGTAAAACAGAATGAAGTACTAATTCATACTACAACATGGATGAACCTAGAAAACATGCTCTGTAAAAGAAGCTACTCACAAAAGAACACACAGAATGTTTCTACTTACAGGAAATGCCCAGGATAGGCAAATCTGTAGAGACAGAAAGTAGCAGCTTAGGACTTAGGGGTAGGGAAATGAAGGGTAGTGAGGAATGTGGAAATTACTTCTAATGAGTATAGGGTTGAGGTTTTTTTGGTTTTTTTTTTTGGGGGGGGGGGATTTGTTAAAATTAGACTATGGCAATGATTGCAGACCCCTATAAAAATGCTAAAAATCACTGAACTATAAACTTTAAATAGATGAGTTATGAGGAATATAAATCATATTTCAATAAAGCTGTTTTTTAAAAATGCAATGGGATAAATTGTAATGGAAAAAAATATAAATTTAACTTCAGAAAATGAAAAACTTCTGTGAGTCATAAAACATTGTAACCTAATTAGGTGGGAAATAATGAAACAGGAAAATTTTTTTGCAGCATACTTGACCAATGGCTTTAAAACAAATATCAACAAAGCTATGATAATTCAGTAAGAAAAACAGAAAATGTTAGCCAAATTAAGTTTTGACCCAGCAATTCTACTTTTATAGTCTATGTGATGAAAAGAATCACATGTCTTTAGATAATAACATAGAAGAATGCTCTTTCATTGTTCTTTAATGGAAAACTGGGAGCCTCTTATTTGTTCAATGCTAGGGAGAATGGGAAAATGAATAATTGTTGTTTATGTACTATAGAAAGAATGCAAGAAAATATTAAAAGTGGTTGCTTTTGGCGGGGTAAAGGAGGAATCAAGATTCATTGTATCATTTCATGCAGTTTTAAAGAGACAGGGTCTCATATATATATATTGCCCAGGCTGGTCTTGAACTGCTGGGCTCAAATGATCTACTTAAGAAGATTGGACTACAAACATGAACCACCTCACTCAGAAATTTTGTCTATTTTTTAATGTATTTCTTCACTCAGAAATTTTGCCTGTTTTTTAATGTATTTCCTCCTCAAATGTTTCTAAAATTAAAATATATACATACATACTTACTATTCTCATTGAGTAGAAATTATATGAGCAATAACATTCTTTATCAGTGGTTTTTAAATTTGCTACATATTAGAATCCATGGACAACTTTCTAAAAATAAGAAATCTAATTCCCAAGTTATACCTCATATGCATCATATCACAACCTCTAAAGGAAGGACCCAGGCATTGGTATTCTTTAAAATTCCCTGGGTGATTCCAGGGTGCAGCCAAATTGTATGTAAGTGAACCAGGACTCATTGGCAGGGGAATACTGGACTCAAGTTGCTCAGGTTCAAAGTGGGGACACACACACAAACACACACACACACAGTTTCTATGTGTAGTCAACCATTTTTAGCAGAAAATGCTGTGTCACTTTTCACAGCTGGGCACCAAAGACTATCATGCAAGCTTCCAGGAAAAAAACAAGGAATGTCCTAGTCACCTGCCAGGAAGAGCTGTTCTTGCTGAAGGTCAGATCCCAACTGTGCTCTTAGCAAATCAGAAGTGAAAACAAGGACAAGAACTAGATGGTTGTGCAAGAAGAATTGTGCACTTCCTACATCATTCTCCACACCCGAAGCAGCCTCCTAGATGCATGTGCACAACCTTCAGCCTACAGTCTCCCTTGTGCATGAAACCAGGACATAAACTCTTGTCATTTAGAGCTCACCTGTCCACCACATATAGGTGCAGACTGACCACAGAAGAACATGCTAGGGACAGAGAGGGAGAACTAAGCTCTACTGATAACTCGCACAATTTTCGGACAAGATCCATAATGACTATGAAGTCTTTGCTACTACATCTGCAAAGACGCCAGGACGGGAAGTGTTTTAGTGGCTTAGATCCACTATGATCTCTATGAGCCTCACCCAACATTAGACACTGCAAATACAGATACAATTGGAAGCAAGCTAAGTGTATTTTCTGATCATGAACTTGATCTGAGTCAATTGTGATAATGCCCCTGACACAGTATCCTGGAAAGAAAGAAAATGGAAATTGTCTGAGAAATGCAGACAGACAGGAAGTTCAAAAGAGGGGGGATACAGAATGACCTCTCAGCCTCTTAAAATCCCCAGTAATCCACAGCCCAGCCGGACAAAGTACCATCCATTTTAGATAGTTCCCAGAAGATGTTATCTTCAAAAAAAAAAAAAAAAAAATCTTAAAGAATGCTGGAGAGAATGTGAAATCAATACAGCCTTTCTGGAAAGAATTGGGCAATATGTATCAAGATTCTCCACAAATGCAAACCATTTTATTCAATGATTCCACTGCTGGGAATCTGCCACCCTTAAAGAGGCATCAAAGGTACATAGAAAAATTATCAGACAAAAGTATTCCTATCAGGGGTTCTGGGGACAGGTTGCACAAGAACGTAAATGTACTTACTATTAAACTGTATGCTTGAGCACTGATTAAGATGATAAATCTTACAGGTATTGGACCACAATTTAAAATAAAAAATTCATAACAGAAATTTAATAGTGAAGATATTAACATGTTGGTTCATGCTGCAATTTTTAAAATATGAAAAATAAAGTAAACATCCAACAATTAGAAATCAATTTAAAAATCAATTATAGAACATTGAAACCACAGACATAACAAGTTGTTCAAACAAACTGGAAATTTCTCATGATGCAATCTGAAGGGGAAAAAAGCAGAACATAAAACCCTTATATTATGTGGTCTCAGGTTTAGGTTGCAGTTTAAAATAAAGACTAGAAAAGATAATATCAAAATGCTGGCAGTACGTCAATAATGAGATTTCCAAATTTTCTACAAGAAATATTCTTGCAGGGTTTGGGGAGGCAGCACCTTGTCAGACGTAAACTCACTGTCCAAGAATCAGGCAGGATGACTTCTATCTCACAACCTGTCAGTGTTCCCTTAAAGATATAGCAAGAGTGGCTTTCAAACATGCTACATGAGGTGTGTCAACTGTGAGACAGAAATGAACTGAACTGGGCAGAAGTGGAAATGGCAGCACACTCTCTAGTCTCCCCACACCAGCCAGTACAAGCAGAAGAGCAATATAGAGTTAGGATCTCTTATTAGAGATACTTGGGACCCAAAGTGTTTTGGATTTGGAAATATTTGCATATACATAATGAGATATCATGGGGGTGGGATCCAGACTAAAACACAAAATTTATTTATGTTACATATACATCTTATATGCAGAGCCTAAAGGTAATTTTATACAATATTCTTGGCATGCCTGCATTTTGACTGTGACCTATCACATGACATTAGGGGCAGAATTTTTCACCTGAGATGATATGTATGTGCTCAAAAAGATCCAAGATTTGGGGGCTGAGGATGTAGCTCAGTGGTAGAGGGCTTGCCTAGCATGTGTGAGGCACCTGGTTCGATCCTCAACATCACATAAAAATAAATAAATAAAATAAATGTCCATCAACTAAAAAAATTTTTTTTAAAAGTTCAAGATTTTGGAGCATTTCAGATTTCTAAATTATGGAGGTTCCATCCATATCCCTAATTTGTCCCCATTTTCTGTTGTACCCACAGTATTTCAAAAGGCTTCGTCTCATTAATGCCTGACTCTCTTGATTGTTTCATAATAGGCCAATGTGATCTGGGAAAAAGAATGCAAATGTGAAATAACTAATGATATTACAAATAAATACACCACAGGAAATGGGCTTTACTTTTCTCTGGAAGACAAAAGGATGCATTACAAATATTGATTAGTTCTCAATCCAAAAAGTATTACAACAGCCACAGAACTATTTTAATGGATGCTGGTCCTTGTTTTCATTACAGAAAATAGATTCCCCATTTAGAAAAACACAAAAATTTTGAAACAATACTCAAAAAATTAATTTTCTAACTAACAGTGGAAAAAATATAAATAGAGGAAGGTGGCAAAAAGGTTTTTTAAAAATTTAGAATTTGCAGGGAAATGGATGGCATTAGAGCAGATTATGCTAAGTGAAGCTAGCCAATCCCTAAAAAACAAATGCCAAATGTCTTCTTTGATATAAGGAGAGTAACTAAGAACAGAGTAGGGACGAAGAGCATGAGAAGGAGATTAACATTAAACAGGGATGAGAGGTGGGAAGGAAAGGGAGAGAGAAGGGAAATTTCATGGAAATGGAAGGAGACCCTCAGGGTTATACAAAAGTACATACAAGAGGAAGTGAGGGGAAAGGGAAAAATAATACAAGGGGGAGAAATGAATGACAGTAGAGAGGGTAGAGAGAGAAGAGGGGAGGGGAGGGGAGGGGGGATAGTAGAGGATAGGAAAGGCAGCAGAACACAACAGACACTAGTATGGCAATATGTAAATCAATGGATGTGTAACTGATGTGATTCTGCAATCTGTATATGGGGTAAAAATGGGAGTTCATAACCCACTTGAATCAAAGTGTGAAATATGATATATCAAGAACTATGTAATGTTTTGAACAACCAACAATAAAAAATTTTAAAAAAAAAAAACTCAATTTAAGGTGGAATGTAAGAACTCCATCACATAAAATGTAAGGCCACATTAATACAACACTCAGAGGCTAATCACCAATTATGTTAATACAAATTTTTATTAATACAGGTTATTTGGTTCCGAGTGCCTTCTTCAGAGAGGTTTTATAGCATTTGACCCTCACTAGAATAGAATAATTGCTCCCGTCTCCAACAGTTTCTTGATTAGCATCAATTAGTGAAGAGTTTCTATCCAAACAAGTAAAACAGGTTTGGTTTTGTTTTAAAAAATTAAAATTTAAATTAAAAAAAAGAAAGAAAGAACAACCCCAAAAGGCCTCTATTTTAAATGAGAAAAGGGTCTAATCTTACAAATCAGAAAAGTGATCAAGGTAATTTCAGAGCTGAGTCTGAGCACAGTCCACTGGAGTGGAGGGATGAGACAGGAGATGGGGAGTGGCTCAGTACCTTCTGGGAGCTGCAGATACACTGTACTTACTGTATCATTAGCAGCAACAGTGCAAGCTTCTAAAATAGATGGATATTTTTAACCCAGTGAACATTCACAGCCATATGTCAATTAAAAAACATTTTTTTTAAATAGGCAGGTAGAACATTAGAGCTCCAGCTATTTTCCCAACCACATGGTTTAATCAGAAATCTGTGCATTAGACACTGTGGAAAAAATACTGTTTATCATTTAATGTATTCTGAGTCACTGCCATTTTTAAGCAAGCATCTCTGACCCTAACTTTTCAAATTAAAATTACAAAGATAATGAAGCCAAATCACCACTGTGAGACACTAATTTGCTACACAAATTTGAGCAGCACACAAGAGCTGCTCTGTTAGAGACATACCTGTTTATTTCATTTGGATCAAAAACATCTAATATGGAGAATATTTTCTGCAATCCATTAAAAGTTGAATGTTGCAGAATTACTATTCTCTTCTATTCATAAGGCCAAGCAAAGAATTTAGCAAAAATAAATTTCATTCCTGTGGAGGAAAAACTTGAGAATGTTTTCTCAAAGCTGAAAATATCTAATATTGATTGGTCTGGGCATATAAGGAAACACGTCTCATCAGGGTTACCTTGGCCACAGCCCAAAACCCCTCTGGATAGGCATGCCATTCCTTGTTACCCAAAGTCCCACTAAAACAGACACTGAATTTGTTATAAATAATAAAATTACATCTGAAGTACAGTATTCCCTGTAGTCTCTTAGGTATTCCTTAGTCCTAGGCCCAAGCAACATCAATTCATTTGCAGTAGCACAGACAATCAGAGGGAACATGATCCAAAATATCAAATCTCTGTACTTGGAATTACCTTCAAATGAGGTCCCTTAAGGATACAGATGAGTTCAGAATTATCTCTATTTTACATACATAAGGTATACTGAGATAAGACATCCTGCCTATCCTCAAGGATTACATAAACAAAGCACATATTGTTAAAGAAAAAAAAATCATCAAATGATACTTGTGAAAGCACAGAAAGGCACACTTCATTCAGGTGTGGGTTTTGGGACCACCTGCAGTGGCATCTTGCAGTTGAGGAGAGAGACTGAGCTCAACTCTGAATACAGAATGGTTTAGTGGGAATTTATAGTCAAGGAGCAGGGTGTAGCTGGAGCACAGAATGTTACAAACATTAGGAGTAAGTGGGGGATTCTCATTCAACTGACCTAACAGGATCCTTGCTTAAATACTGGCCAGGGTGGTTAGGCATCACCTGTGGGCTGGTGCAGGGTGAGGAAACTGATCAGATTAGGGGGTAAGTCAGTTCGCTAAACTGACTTAGCAGGTTTCTTTGCTAAAACTGGATTTTACAATAGAATGCACAGATGAGCCTGGGAGAAGGTTCAGAAGCCTGAATAAAGTTTGATAGAACAAAGAATTTGTGTCAATACAAACACTAACTCAGAGAAAATGGGCAAATAACTTAGCTGATCAAAAAGCAAAGGTAAGATACCGTACATAATTTTTACAAAGAAAGAGCGATTCAGACCAGGGTAACCTAGCAAAAGAGGCAGTGTGGGAAATAAGATTTGAAGGAAGAGAAGACATCTGACATAGAGATATAGCAGCGGGGAGGGCAAAGAGGGAAGCAAGGACATTTCAGGAATTTCCCCAAATACTGATAAACAGGTCAAATTCCTTGGCACAGGAAATCACTTCATACCAAAAAGGTTTCCAAGTTCCAGCTAATGATTGGATTGTAAACAATGCTATCCAAAATAAGAAAATTCTAGAACAATAAAATATTTTTGGACACTCACCAAATTCAGAGCACCATTTCTAACATTCAAACCCTTGAGTGTTGGTCTCCTAATCAAATACCCACTAAATAATTCAGAAATAATGCAAATGTCATCTTAAGTAATACAAACATTTGGGAAAACAGAAAAAAACAGATAACTAGTTAATTTCAGAGACCCAGGGCACATTTTAGATGAATTCTGAATATGTTTGTGTGTAACTAAGAAGAATTTTTGTGCTTGTGCAGCATCAGCAAGGTCCCAAATTATCCTGCCTTTTGTAAACAAATACTCAGCAAATCTGAAAATATCAAAGAACTGTTAGGGTTCTGGTATGAGCATCTGTGAAAGAATTTCCTCACATCTGAATCATAATCTCTCAAAGTTAAATACCTGTGGTTTTTTAGGGCGGTTGGGGTTAACATTGAGTGTAAGAAGTTGATAATGGTGAGGGGAGTCCAGATACCTTATACAAGTCATCCATGAGTCCCAAGCCCCTGCCCCCTTTACAAGTCTGAGTTTTCACAAACAATTAAATTTTATATCTGTTCCAATGTGGGATGATGTAATCAAGTAAAACACATCAGTATATAAGGCCTGGTAGCTTGTCCTACGGCACTTCCCTAGATCTGTAACCTTCAAATGTACCATATAGTCCACAGAGTTCCTTGATTCAGTCGCAAGAAACCAACAGAACCTGTGCTTAACATCTATACTGATCTTGAATCTCTTAAAATCCAGCCTGGCCAGTCTGAACACTTTACATGGAGGTTGAACTAAAGAGACAAGTCTACTAAAACCATACTTTAAAACAAAAGGGGAGGGGGTAGGCTTTTTCCCCTTCTTCCAAAAGTTACTATAACAAAGAAAAAAAAAACAAATCTCCCAGAAGATTTCCTGCAGGCATTCAGTGTGCTTGACTTTGATCCCGTTTTATTACTTATGCAATCAAGACAGCTTGTTTGGATGCCACTCTATTGCTTGTTTACCTGGGGATTTTTTGTTTGATCTTGATTGCACCAAGTGAGACTGTCGAGGCAGCAAGGGTGATGAAGGCAGAGACATTGAGACACCTTTGGCCAAGCTCACCCGATAGGTGTCCTCTGCTAGGCTCACAGGAGCGTCAACACCATGACCAGGGGGTGGGACTGGAGAAGTCTCTTGACTGAAGTCACCTCCTGGAGTGGAGAAATAATATCTTAGGTTACAGCATTCATTACAAGTTGATGTGAATTTAATTCCTAAAAACTACATTTTTAAAATATAATGCCCATATGCCTTAACGTATAATGCCCATACAACTTGACTTTCTTTCAAATGACTTTCCCCATCACTCTTAAAACTTCTTGCCCTCTGGGAGATAATTTAAGTTTTACCACTCAAGCATCAATGAATTCTGCCTCTGATCCCTTTCTCTCCTTACCCTACTGGTCTAGTTGCTTCCTAACAATGGGTCCAGGATTAGATATAGAATGAAGGATCCACAAGCAGCTCTGATGTCAGCTAAGAAGAGGGCAAGGTGACCGCCTTCTGTGAGTATCACTGGGACAGAGTCCAATGCAAGAGCTGCTCCAGAACTCCCAGGCTTCCTGATGCTCCTTTCCAATAAGGAACTTCCAAGGAAGGTCTTGGCTGTTTCCACAATCCTTCCGAGCCCCACCCTGCTGCTCACCCATCCCATCTATTCCACATGCCCCCAAACCTGAGGTCCATCCTCTCAAACCTCAACCAGCCCCTACCCAACACAGGACTAGAACTATGGCTCACATACTAGGCAGGTTTCCTTGGTCCTTAACCCTTAAACAGCCTTGGAAACAAACAAGGTTATTGCAGATCCTCCAAAATATACAGGATGCAATTACAATGTAGGAAATATACGAAGAAGGGAGTATATTGGCAGGAACCATTCTCTCAAAAAAAAAAAAATATAGCCAGTCCTCAAGTACTCAGATACTGTGCTTCCCTCCTACGGCTGCTGCCTCTATCACATTCTCACTTAATCTGTACTAAGAAACACCTGAGGAAGTGCAGAGAGAGAAGGCAAATCATCATCCTGCAGATTAAAAAGCACCTTCAAGCTCTAAAGTATAGGCAGTAGAATCAAAAAGATACATAAAGTTTCCCAGAAGCAAAAGCAGACTCTGCTAAATGCCAACCAACTGGTCCTTGTCATGCCTCCCGACTCTGGGGGAAATAAAAAAATCAAGATTTGAAAAAAAAAAAAAAAGAAAAATGAAAGTTGTCTAGCCATGTGGGAACTCAATTTTTCCAGATCTTTGTGCATAAGGCTCAAAAAAGGGATGTGACCAAACCTATCAAGTTTCAAATACCATCACTGTGCCCTTTGTTTCATATTAGGAGCCATGGGGAAGGAGAGTCACTCCACCTCAGACCAGGGTTTGTGTTCATGCCTCTTACAAAGGCTACTCAAAACCAGCAGAGCTGCGAACAGAAAAGCCAGGAGCTCTGGAATGGACAAGTCAGCAAAGTCAGAAAGGTGAGTGTAGTCTCAGCTGGACCAGCCATGCTCCAAGGGGTTCTGAGAAACCCGATAAACTAAAAATTTATCACAAATTGCTCAACTGATTGCCACTTGAAGGAAAAAACAAAATCACCAGAAAATCTTCACTAAAATTACAAAAACAAGGACATCATTCATGGCAAATGCCTAAGAGTTCTGTCCCCAAGACAGGAAAGCAGGCAGGAATTAGCACAGGCTCTTGGCTCCTATGGTCCATGTGGACAACAGCCCTCAAACACTGCTTCCCTAGATGGCACTGTGAGGTGTCACTGTCATCAACCCCAGGATCACAGGAGCCATCCTGGAATCTTACAGACTGCACCTCCTGAGGCCATTAGCCAGTACATGAAACTTCATCACTGCCTTCTCTTTGGCAATGAAACTGGTCCTAAGGTGGGGCTGGGGCTGGTACCCTAATGCCAACTCCCACAGGACTGAATACCCAAATGCTCTGAAGAGACTCACAAGAGTAGAGTCTTGTTTTCTCTGATCCAGTACGGAGTTCTCATGATCAGTCCCTACTGCCACCGACACTCTAGTGATGAATGCCAGCAGGTGCCACGCCTGTAAGAACAGAGTTGGGTCACCTGATTCATGGACACTGACACAAGAAACACAGGGATATAGAGAACTTGGAAAGGGCTCAGGCAAGGCCCCCAGGGATACCCACACAGGACCTGAGGGACTGGAAGAGGTGACACTTGTGTTAGAAGAGAGATGCTCTGTGACTCTCTTTAGATCACTTGTCACAGAACGGTGTTGTGACTGTGAGGTGGCCTGACAGACCACCAGGCCACCCACTAACAAGGATTTCTGACCTATATGTTAAAAAAAAAAAAAAAAAAAACAGACTTCAAGCAACTTAATTTGGATGGGAACACAAAAGAAGAGATAAATAAAACACCACCAGAAATTTCAAAAGTAAGCTCATCCCTCAGAAAAGGTTTGTTGACTTAAATACCTAACTGTCCAATATAGTACAAGAGAAATTTGAAGGGTAGGAGATTTAAATTACAAGGTTTCCTAATTACAAATTCTACCCACAAAGTTTGTTTATATCAAGCAAAGCAAATATTTTCATTAACTGCAGATCTGGTGGGGATGAGTTTCAAAAGCATGCCGTAGCCATGAGGGCTGCAGCCTTCGGAGCAGCTGGGCCCAGCATTTTGGTTTTATACAGGCTACAATAAAAACAGGACTTAGAGATGGGGTTGGGGGAGCAGGGTTCTATTTCAACTTGGCTTTACTATCACGCTATAATATCTGCCCCAAACATGCTGTTCTGTTGGGGTTTTCAGAAACAAACTTCCAGCATTCTTTTTATTAGAAAGGCACAAAGCAGGGAGAGGAGTTTTATGGATGAACAGGAGGCACAAAGCATGAAGTGGGTGATCCAGCAGCTCATAAGCTGCAGTCGGCGCCCCGGAGCCTGCAGCTTTAGCTGTAACTGCACCAGGGCAGGGGGTTAAGGTCAAAGAAAGCTCAGAGGATCCCAAGAAGCCAGAAGCAGAAAGTGGAAATCTCTTAGGGGCGCCCACAGGAACAATGCAATACTAGTTCTGGACAACATTACACCAGAAATTCTCCGGTTGATTTAACATTCCGCAGCAGATGCTTAAAGAGGTTTAAGAGGAATTAAAGGCATTTCACTGCAACAACCAGCATGGCTGGCACATTTCTTTCAGCCTTGAATAGATGCTGTTTTCTTTTAACAGCAACCTATTCCATTCCCCACCTCCATCAAGGGATGGGAAACACACTTCAATCACCCTTTCCAGTTGATGCAGCACAAGTGCCCAATCCAGGAGGACAATGCATCCTCGCCAAGGTAGACCAGGGATTTACCAGGCCTGCCCCTGCTGCACGGGCAGCAACTTCCCATGAAATGTTTACACTCCACAGACCTTCCCATCCACTCCAATATGCTTTCTCTCCAGGAGCTTCTAGTCCAGTCCCACAGATAGGGACCTGGGTGTTAACTGGGAGGAACAGGGGCCACAGCCAGAATCTCCCCTCAACCAGCCAGTTCAGAATCTAACATATTCATTACCCCAAATAGTCAAGACCTTTGGGGGAAATGGAGATCCCCAAGAGAGATACCTTCTAAATCAGTTTAGTAAGTATGAGGTAAACACACTTTTGCAGAAAAAGTTCCGATAGTATATAACTTGCAAAACCTAAAATATTGACTATGTCATTCATACACACACACACACACACACACACACACACACAAACACACACACACACAGACTTTTATTTTTAAAAATCAGTTAATTGCATGGACACATATAACTACATATACAGAAGAGGTATAAATGTCAAAATCATAGTTTGCAAAGATAATTACCAAAGGGAATAAAGCCATCCAGTAAAGCATTTTAAACTGGCAGAAATGGCTTTTGATAATATTTTAAATTTTTTCCCCACTATTACAGACTGTGAAAAGGGATTTTAAATTCACAATGAAAGAAAATCTGAATCTGGGAGATGAATGCTGAAAGGGGGCTATGCAGAATAGCAAAGTCCGACATTGCAGATTAAAGTACATGGAGTGCAGGATTAGAGATGGCTTTAAAAAAACGAGGGCGATGAAGTCAGGGAGATGAAAGCAAAAACCTATTTCAGAAAGGGTAGACCTGATCAAGGCAAGGGTGAGCACAGACATTCAGGTAAACAGGTCTGCAGAGGCAGCAAATAAGGTTTCTATTTATCGTGCCACTGAAGTGGCTTGGGAAGGCAGGGGTGGGGGAGGGGAAGGTGGAAGCTTAGAATAGAAAGAGAAAGATGCTCTGTTTCTCCAGCTCCAGAAAACAGGGCTTGTATGATACATTTAACTAGGGCATTAAAGGTATTACAGCATCTTTTGTGCGGTCCCTGCCTCCAAGCACACTAATGTTTCTTAAACATATTTTCCATTATAACGTTTTATAACCACATAATGCACATATATCTACAGAAACCAGGAAATTGGAAACAATTTCCTCCATAAGATCTAGTATCCTTTTTGAACCCTGCAGAAGGCACTGTCTGCAACAGAAAACACTTTCAAGCATTTGAGGTCTTATGGGATCCTGTAGTTTGTAGGCAAAGCTACTGATCACAAATGTGTATATTCAAAAAGACAGATAAAATGCATCCAAGTAAACAACCTTCAAAAGCATTCACATAATCATGACTAATTCTCAAACAATACCACGAAGGGGTGAGAAAGCAGCTCACCTCCAGGGTAGGAAAAAAAACCCAGCCTTCGTTTGTCCCCCTTGTATTATTTTTCCCCTTCCCCTCACTTCCTCTTGTATGTACTTTTGTATACCTCTGAGGGTCTCCTTCCATTTCCATGCATTTTCCCTTCTCTCCTAAAAATGGGAGCTCATAACCCACTTGAATCAAATTGTGAAATATGATATATCAAGAACTATGTAATGTTTTGAACAGCCAACAATAAAAAATAAAAAAAAATTTAAAAAAAAAAAAAAAAAAAAAAAAACCCAGCCTATTGGACCCGTGTATCCTTTTGTCTTCAGAAATCTGCCCAGTGGGTTCTAAATACAGATCAGTAAATACTGTCCTCATACTCCAAGTTGCAGAATCAAATGTACAAATGTGCTTTCCCCTAAGACAGATGAGTAAACACACTGGCATTTCTTCTCTAATTGGACATTAATTTTTCCTTTAAGACATGTCACCATGCAAGAGTTTCTGTGCTTTATAAATATATGATCTCAGAGAAACTCCCATCCCCCAAGCCCCACAGAAGGGCACTTTAAAATAAATGCTTTATAGATGTAATGGGTGCCAGGACAAGGTGTTAGGTGCTCTCTTTATTTTACCTCATTTAATCTTCCCCAACACTCCATGAGAAGGTGCTATTACTAGCCCTCTTCTCAGATCAGAAAACCAAGGCACAGATCAAGCATCATGCCCAAGGGCACCAGCAAATGTCCAAACTCAGGGTGAACCCAGGCAACTGGACCCAGAGTCCATTTTCTCAGTACTGCTTCCTTTTGAGAAGGCTGTCGAGATACGTTTTCAGCATTATGTCATACTGTATACTTAATAGGGAAAACCAAAAATAGTATATGTAGGTCTACACGCAATACAGGCCACTGTAAAAAGAAACCTGTTCCCTCATCTATTTTCCCGTTCCGTGCTGGCTGGCTAATTAGTTCCACAACACTCCTGGAATGCTCCCCTGGGGAGGCGCCCAGGCCCAGTGATCATTAATTTTCTTTCAATCACACCTTATGCTCCCACCATGCAAGCAAAGTGGATCTGTGATACAGGTGTTTAGTCATCCAGCACCCTAAATAATTTCTTGCTCTTTCCTGTGTTACTATACATTTGTTAAATCCTGCAGCATTGGGCCTGCTATTTTTACTACACAGATATGCCTGGAGCCATTTCTTCCAGGAGAAAGCCAAGTCCCACTCCTCTGCTCAGCCAGGACCAAAAATGAAATAATGGATCAGCTGTGGTTAAAAGCAACCTTGAAGGGTTCATCTTACACCAGTAAGGAATTCATTATCCTAAATTTCCTTAGCAGCAATATGGACATTACCCAGGTCCACAGGTCTGGGGGACCACCCAGCAACTGGGTCCATGGCTTTGCCAGGCTTAGTGCTCTTGGTCACAGCAGCAGTTCCCTGGCCCCTCCACATAGGAGGGTGCCCAAGTCCTGCCCAGGAGGCTACTTTACCTGGTATGGCCCAGGTAATGGTTTTAAAGCTCACCAAATAATTCTGCTATGCAGCTGGGATGTAGAACCATCACAGCAAGAAGATGGTCAAAAAGATCTGAAATGTTTATGTTCCAATTATTATCGAAAATTCCACTGCTCAGCTCTCGTTCAATTTGGGAAGCAAAGGTTGGTGAAGATAATAGGTTTATTCAAAGCAGAACTTGAGGAAGACAGAGATCTCTTCTGTCTCAAATCTCCATCTTTTGGGGACTCAGGGATGTGAACAGCTTTTGTCAGAGGGCGGTATAGTAAAACAAAAGGCAGGAATGAGATATCTGTAGATTTAGCCAGGCTGTGCTAGTCAGAAACATGTCAGGTCTCAGTTTCCCTGGTGCCCCCCAAAGCCAGGGGCAGCTCCTCAACCTCTACTTTCAGCAGGAGGAAACTCCAGACCCAGGAAAGCAGTTATCCGGAAGTTACCTTTAATTTTAAAGGGACTGTGTTTCAGTATCACAAAGAAAGGAAAAGAAACCTCAGGGAATGCTCAATGATACAGATGATTAAAATTAAAGCTTCCATTATTCAAAATGTGCATTCCCTGAGTGTGTATATGTATATTGTATATGTACATATGAATATGCACGGGCACATACACAAATGTTTACATACACAAAATGTATATAGACATACATAATTGTATGGAGGGTCTCCAGAGAAACACATGGAGCCAACAGTAGTGGCTGTGGCCAGGAATGGGAACTGACCAATTAGGAGCTCAGATGGGAGGTTGACATTTGTATATGGTTGACATTTTCTATGTGTACATATTTTCTGTAAATATTTAAATTTGTACTCCCTAGGATTGGGCCATGTATAGATTTGACGGTCTTTAGGCAAAAGGGCCACCACCTGCTCTGGCCTAACTGGGTGAGTGAAATGAAGTTCTGTTCCACAAAGTATATGCACAAAGATGTGGGTGGTGCTTACTGCTCAAAGGTGAGCTTGTCTGTAGCTGGCTGCGGAACACAGACATGGGAGGAAGAAGAGCAGAATGCACTGGTCTATAGGGCTGGTGGCAACGCTCCACCAAGGACGGGTAGGTGTTTTTGCTGTTGGCACCCTGTCCCATCCCCCTCCAAATCCTCATGGTCTCTGCTGTTGGTGGCATGAGTGGGCACACCTACAGATGCATAGGACACTGGGAAAACATCAGGTGGCACCCGAGGGGAGTGGGAATGACAGGAATGGGCATGGAATGGGGTGAAGGCCAAGAAAGTAGCGGCTTAAAAGAAAAAAAAAATATTGAGGCAGGACAGAACCAAGGAATAAAGAAGTCAAAGGAAGAGGAGGAATAGCCCCGTCATGGGGAGGGGCAGCTTGGAGATGGGGGAAGGTGGTCAAAACATGAGAGTTTAAAACTGCATCTGGTAAGCAGTCCTGGCAAAGCCTCTCCCGGCACCCTGGTAAAATGTCTATAACTACAAAGTAAAAGAAAAAACTCACAAGTACAAAAACTATACCATACAGCAAAGGACTGCCAGAAAGAAAAGAAATCCAAGCCACTGAAAGGAAGACAAAGAAGCATCCTTTGCTGTTGCAACAACCGGTCGCCTAACCACACTGCAGTGTGTGAAGCAGCAGAGCCCACTCTCCAAGCAGGGCAGAGGCTGACACGCTCTCCTCCTCCCGTGACTCCACCCCGCGACTCCTGCAGGAACCCACAGGTCCTGAAGCTTAACACATGGCTGATTCCTTTTGATTATTATTATTTCTTGTTCCGTGAACCTTCCCCAAAACCATCAGTGGTGGAAGTCTGAGAAAACTTGGTTTATTAGTGCAAGGAAACGGAACATCTTCCTGAACACTCAGACAAAGAAAACTGAGAACAAAACAGGGGGATCCCGAGGGAATCCAGGATGGCTGGTCTCCCACACCCTCCTGTGGTGTTCCTTTTCTGATTAATCTATACTATAGACTAAGATCAATTAGCACTATAAAAAAAAATCCAGTCAATGACAAAGAGAACAACCTTGAAAGGTTCCCCCAGGATACAGAGGAAGGGACAAAATTTTTAACAATATATAAAAAAAAAATTATACATACGGAAAATAAAGGTTGTTTCTGAGAAGAAAAAAAAAAGACAAGATAAAGTAATTAAAACACTGTTTTTGAACTGAAGAATGCCGACAAAAAGGGCCCACCATGCACTGAAGGGAGACCCACACCTAGACCCATCTCCAAAAACTTCAAGTTGAAAGTTTAAGACAGGATTATCACAGGCATCCAGAGTAAGTATTTAAAAAGGTTTAATAGGACACAAAACCACAGGGGACACTGAAAGGAACCAGAACCCAGCTGTCCTTAGATACCCTGCATTGGTTTCCTAGAGCTGCTGTAACAAAGCACCACAAATTAGATGGTTCCAACAGCCAAAACTTATTTTCTCATACTTCTGATGTCTACAGGCCCCAAATCAAGGTGTGGGGTGGGGTGTGCCCTCTCTGGAGGCTCTGGGTAGATTCTTTTTTTTTTTTTAATATTTATTTGGACACAAAATCTTTTTTTTTTAATATTTATTTTTTAGGTGTAGATGGACACAACGCACCCGTGCTAAGCGAGCAGCTCTGCTGCTGAGTCACAATACCAGCCCAACACAATATCTTTATTTTTATGTGGTGCCGAGAATCGAACCTGGTGCCTCACGCATGCTAGGTGAGCGCACTACCTCTTGAGCCACATCCCCAGCCCATCTGGATAGAGTCTTACCCATGCTTCTTTCTCTGTTCCTGGTGTGGCTAGCAATCAGTGAGGTTCCTTGGTTTGTAGACTCCTCACTTTAACCTCTGCCTACACTATCACCTGTTGAACTATCTGTGTCCTCTCTTTTAAAGACACCAGGCATATGGGGTTAGGGCCCACCTAATCCAGTAAGACCGTCATTTTAATATGATTCCCTCTGAACTGGATTTATGTCTGCAAAGATTCTCTTTCCAAAAAGGGTCATAGGTTCTGTATCAAAGGTTGGAACTTCAACATATCTACGCGGGAGGAGGACCACAATTCAACCCAAAAAACTTCTCTCCAACACCACAAGCCAGAGGTCAAAAAGCAACATCTATAAAACTTAAGGGAGAGAAGGGCATGACTAAGTCTTATAAAACTGTACTAAGTTTTCCAGTATGTGCCATACCAACCCCCAAACATTCTGAGATACTCAAAGGTTCAGAAAATGCACAGTACATTTTTCCTTTTGAAGGAAATATAGGCTACTTAGGCTACAATTCCAGAGGTTCAGGAGGCTGAGGCAGTAGGTTCATAAGTTCAAAGCCAGCCTCAGCAACTTAGCAAGACCTTATGCAATTTAGCAAAACCCAATGTCAAACATAAAAAGGGCTAGGGGGCTGGGGTTGCGGCTCAGTGATAGGGCACTCGCCTACCATGCATGAGGCACTGGGATAGATCCTCAGTACCACATAAAAATAAAATGAAGATATTGTGTCTACCTATAACTAAAAAAATAAATGTTAAAAAAATATAAAATAAAAAGGGCTAGGGATGTGGCTCAGAGGCTAAGCGCCCCTGAGTTCCATCCCCAGAACCACCTCCCCCGCCCCTGCCCAAAAGCAATAAACTCTATAACCCAAGCCTTCTAACACTTCATTCAACTATCCCTCTCCACTCCCTTCTCATTCAGGAAATGTGTTTTTTGAACCATGTCCTTCATCCCACAGTGCAGAATCTCTTACCTTATCTGGGTGACCTCTTGAAATAATAGCTCATGTTGCCCTGCCAGAACTTGCTAACAATGGCTCACATTTTTTACATGACTGGGACAGGGAAAGCTTTCTCTGCCCCCACCCACCCCTCTAAACAAGCAAAGAAGCACAGAGCACTACAATGACCATTTTCATTGCCAAGGAACAAATTACAAAAACGACAATGAAAAAAATCAGTTTACCATATGATCAACATTTTTTAAACCATGTGGAATAAACATCTAAGCCAGTATACACAATCTTTTATATGCCACATGACAATAATGGGGAAATAATACACACATCCAAAAGCTTAGAAGGTAGTTTAGTAAAATGTTGACAGTGGTTGCTATTAAGTAGGGCTGGGATATGGATGGTTTTTCTCTTTCTTTCTGATTTCAGTTTGACATATTTCTGACAGTTTTTGTAACAAAAATATTTTATAAGATAAAATACACTATTTTCTTGCACATACTTATTGGAAACATAAATCTGTATCTAGCTCCTTTTATTTCCCCAGGAAGGAGGGCTTACTTTTCTTTTTTCTAGGCACTTCCAACCATGCCCACTGCTTTCATTCAACCCATCTGGCTCAGACTTGCCCTATTCCAGCCAGCCTGAACTGCCCACAGCCAGCTCTTACTGATGTCAATGGTTTTCCCTGTGGATTGTTCTCACAATGAAGGTCTGGACTGGTTCCCCTACAAAGAACTTAGAAGGAAACACACCACCCTGGTTGCCTTTACTCCAACTTCCCTGCCTTTAGCCTTCAATCTCAACCAATTAATGACTTTTTTAACATTAAAACTTCCTCAAAAACAACCTAAATATTCCCTCTTAATTTCTAATAATATAGAAAACTCCACTTTTTTTTTCTGCAGGTCTTTCTTGGAGGTGAAATGAGAAAAAATAATAAGACCATGGTGCTGCACATTTCATATCTCATGTCATGGGTGCCACCAGACCCAAGCAACAAGACAGCCTGGAGCTGCTACCACCCCCTAGACATTCAACCACTTAAACCATTCTCAGTTACACACCAGCACACAATCACTGCCAGAGTTCACATTTACCCTGGAACTTATATTAAGGAGGTACGCAAGTAACATGTCAGAGCCGGTGAACTATAAATGTATGCTCATTGAGTGTATCTGCCCTGATAATAACTAAGCTAGCAGTCATTAAGCCCTTACCACGTGCTTGGCACCTTCCCAAGGACTTTATACACAGTAACTGAGTCATTCATCTTGTTCCATTTGAAGTAGATGCCGTCACTGTTCCCTGTTTCAGCTTAGGAAACTGAGGCATGGGGAAGCTAACGTAAGTTGCCTGGGGTCCCACAGCCTGTAAGTGGCAGACCCAGAACAGAAGCCTGGCACTCCAACTCCAGTCAGAGCTCATCACGCCAGCCTATTGCCCCAGAGGGAGGATTCCCTAACTGAGGCCTACTGAGCATGGAGCACTATTTGGTGCTTAAGAAATTCTGACTGTTTTCCACAGATAATTTAGCAAGTCATGTTTCTTTGAATGATAATCATCAAGAACATTCTGTCATATTGGACATGCTGACATTTTGGGGGTGGAAAAATAAGTGGAGGGAAAAAGACTTTTAGAACAATACCATAACCAGTACACCACCCCCTCACTAACTACTCAAATCCAAACTCTGGCAGGCCCAGCAGCAAAGCTGTCTGCCAGCAGGCCTCATTACCAGAGAAAGGGAGAGAATAAAAGGGACCTGCTACCATTTATCTAACTTCAACTCCTCACAAGGAAAATGGCATCTATAAACACTTTGGAAAAAATACCTTAAAGTTTCTAGGTAGCATGTAAAGTTTCTTCCCCACAAAAACACATTTAAAAATGTAACACAACCAAGTCAGTTCACATTCTGGAAAGAAGCAGACTAAATCAACTGTGTACATGTGGTTGTGTAACAAGGTCCTTTTTCAGGCTGGTATAGGCGGTCAGGAAGAGAATGAGATGACTTCGCATTTTCTGTATGTCTGTGTTTTATTTGTCATATTCCTGCTCCATCATCACCACCCAAAAAGAAGAAAGAAAGAAAAAAAATCTGCTCAGTTTTCAAAACAGCAGCCTCAATGACATGTCTGGTAAAATATCTTAGCAACAATGTCAATATTGTCTCACTGCAGCTAACCATATTAACATTCCACTCCAATCATGATTTCTCAAATATAAAATGGAATGCAAGTTATTCACCTCATTCATTCTTTGAGTATCTCTCTGGGAAAAGAGCCCTCTAACATCATGTAAATTAAACATCAGAATTATATTCATTTGCTATTAGTCTTTGTGTATCTAACTTGCAAGTGTGAGTATGTGAGTAAGCAAATGTTGACAAGGAATAGGCATAAACATAAGAACCAAACAAAATATACTGACACATTACTTTGATCAAATACTATCCCTTTGTTATTTCTGCAATGGAATACTTTCACTTATCTGCTTGTATATCTTTATTTCAAGTTCATCTTTATAGGATTGCCAAGAACTAGATAACGGGGAATCTGCTTCCAAGAGTTTATATGCAGATTTGCATGGCTGGTTGGAACTGTCCCTGCAGTGACACAGGAATCAACTGCATACTAACAGTTCCCAAATCTAACTGTTCAAAAAATCACACACACCCCCACACACACAAAAAAAATTACAGATGTTAGGACTCCATTCATGCTGAGTGATGTGTAGGTCCTCCAGTGGGAATGCGAGTCACCAGGGCCTTGGTGAACTGGAAAGGTTAGGAATCACAGCCTGGCACAGTTACCTCAGGGCCCCACCTTGTGAAGCCAAGGTGAACAACTCTTTCGTGCCCAGCCCTTCTGAATGCACACAAATCTTAAAAGATGTCCAAGCTTCTGATTTCAGCTCCTTGCATCACACCTCATATCCCTGCCCCACCCCCTTTCTCCTAGCAAATGCGTGCCCTCCCAGAATGTTTACTGCAACTGTCCTAGAGCACTCTGCTAAGGACATGCCTATCACCACAGCTCTGGCCTCCATCTGCACCAGATGGAATGGTGAGGGTCATATCTGACCCTCACCATTAGCTCATTTAACCTCACATTAGCTCAGATAAATGAGCTAAGGAAGCAAGAATGTCCAAGATGCCACCATACTAAAGTCCACAGGAGAGTGACAGGGACAGAAAAGCAAAGAGCCTGGATGGTATAGAAATGACTACAGACACTTACTATGATCCAGGCTCTATTATAAGCACTTTAACCCATTTAATCTTCATAAGAACCAATAATCGAGGAGTAGGTAGTAATCCCTAGGTACTGGCCAGGGCGTTGATTCCAAGACTCTCAGTGGATAACAAAATCTGAGGATGCTTGGATGCTCTTATATAAAATGTCACAGTGCTTGCATGCAACCTACACATATCCTCCTGTATACTTTAAATCATCTCTAGTATAATGCATACCTAGTACAATGCAAATGCTATGTAAACCACTGTTGTGCTGCATTGTTTAGGGAATGGCAAGGGAAAAGTCTGTCCATGCTCAGAACAGATGCAATGTTTTGTTTTGTTTTCCTGAACAGTTTCAATCAACAGTAGGTTAAATCTGCAGATGTGGATCCCACAGATGCTGAGAACAGTAGTGTTGTTATCCATTTTACAGATAAAAAACAATGGAAACACAATAAGATTAAGCAATTTAATATGGGGACTGAACCCAAGCTGTCTGGCTACTGTACTGCCCAGATCATAGGCTTTGGAGACAGAAATTGGTCTCTAATCCTGCCTCTGCCACTTTGTAACTGCATAGTCTTAAATTAGTTCTTCAGCCTTTATTTAAAAAAAAAAAAAAACAAAAACATGTGAGGTAGCTATTCATAAGCATTTAGTACACTGATATACAATAAGCTCTCAGTACAGAGAAACTTTTCTTAAGTACCACTACATATTTTCTCCAGAGAATTAATTTTCTAGTTAACTGTGTTTCTTTAATATTTTGAGTAGGAAAAAGGTACCTGTTTCCTCCAACATTTAGTATCCAAAACTACTGATACAAATTTAAATATTTGTGCAAGGATACTTTATTTCTTTGCCCTATGAGTAACCCCAAAATCAAAAATACCATGTAGTTTCTTTCTTAAATCCTTACATCTTTAACCTGATGAATTCTTTTAAAAAAAAAAATTCATTTGACTCATAATTGCTCATAAAACATGGAGATCATCACCTTTATTTTATAGGTAAGAAAACTAGGATTCAGAAAAATAACTTGTTCTAAGAGAATAAGTACATTCAAATTAGTAGGTACATTTTACAAACCCAAGTTTTTTGAAGCCAAACCAGAAGAGCTCTTATTTATCTTTAAAATACTACTTCCATAAATCGGAAGGGGTTTGAGATACTGCTTGGAAGTCTAATAATCACGGTAACAATTTAATCGATTGAGGGGACAAACCCTCCAGAATCTCTAATCCTCAGAATCTTGGAGCTAAGCACGCAGTTCTGAGATTTTTAATAAGGTTCTCAACAAATTCACACTCAAAACAGAAATAAGAAGTCTACCTCTCCAAAAAATGATTTGTAAATTCCCCATCAGTTTTCAACAATGAATTTAAAAATTAATATAAAATCCTTCACGTAATCCTACCAAAAATAAAGGCGGATTTACATGAATCTTTTTAGGCTTTATTATTCAAAATTAAACAGTAGATATGTATGCCTTGCTTAGAACTTTAACCATTTATCAAAATATGAAAACAGCTACTAAGCCCAACAGAAAAATAAGTAAGTGGGACAACATGAGAAAATTTTTAGTTATTATTGACAAATACCTCTAGTATAATGCATACCTAGTAATATTCATTTAATCCTAAGTGAGCCATAGGGGACAGAGAGGTTAAGTAATTTGCCTAAATTCACAAAGCTGGTAAATCATGGAATCATGATACAAACCTAGGCAGTATGGTTTCAAATGGTCAATAAACACACAAAAATGTGTTTAAATTTATAATAAAAAACTGCCTAACTAAAACAATAAAATAATTTTTACCTATGACATTAGCAAAAATGAAACTACTTGGTTACAATCCTTAAACAAGTATTCTGATATATCATTAAAATTGTAAATTTAATGCTATTTTTAAGGGCAATTTGACAAAATCTAGAAAAGTTATAAATGAAAAAAACTTGTTACCCAATTTTTCTTATACCTATTCTTATGAAAACACAGGCAGTTATATACAGAGATTAATCTAGATTTGAAATAATGATCCCCAAAAAGATACAACTTAAGTATCCATCAACAGAGAACTAATAAAATAAATTACAGTGTATTTGCCCAATGTAATACTGAGTAGCTTTTAAAAAGCATAATTACATATTTGTTTGGGTGAATATGAGAAAATATTTTGGAGCTAGGAATGCAGCTCAGTAATAGGGCACTTGCCTAGTGTGCTTGAGCCCCTGGGTTCATTCCCCAGAATGGCAATCAATCCATATCTAAAAGTACATATATGATCAATATTGTAATTATTTCATAGAATAAAATGCATTTAAAAGTCCATGTGGAGCCAGGCATAGTGCCTATAATTCCAGTGACTCAGTAGGCTGAGGCAGGAAGACTGCAAGTCTGAGACAAGCCTTAGAAACTTATTGAGGCCCTAAGCAACTTAGTGAGACCCTGTCTCAAAATAAAAAATAAAAAGGGCTGGTGATGTAGCTCAGTAGTAAAGTGCCCCTGGGTTCAATCCCCAATACCTCAAGAAAAAGTTCATATAGGGTTTAAGGATCTGTATATGTACTGTGTGTGTATGTGTGTGTGTGTGTGTGTGTGTAAAATATATATTTATTTATGTGTGTGTAAAACATTTTTATATATGTGTATGTGTGTGTACTTATGCATACATATGCAAAGAAAATACTTGCTAATATCATAATAAGAAACAGCAACATTAATTGTCTTTAGGGAGTGAAAAAGAAAGCAGAGGAGAAAGGTGTTATATATGTACTTTTCCCTTAATACCACTGTTTAGCTTTGGTTTTCAGATTGTATAACAGTTTTATAGGTATGGAGCAAAACTTGGCTTTAAGATATAGAAAATTAAATACAGGTATTAGTGACCTGAGTATAGATTAAAATCATGTAAGGATCTCACAACTAATCCTCCTAAGAAAAAATAAATAAATAAAAAAAAATATCTAGAGGAAGGAAAAAAAAATCCCTAAAGGGAGAAGTTATAAACAGAAGAATCTACCCTCTTCTGTCTAGGATAATGGTCTAACTAGAGATGTTTTCCTTTATAATTATTCAGTACAAGAAATAAAAATTAAGAAGGCCAGCCAGAGACATAGTACAAACAACTAACCAAACAAACAAACTATCCTTTCTTCTTGTATTTAACTAGCTATATCAGTTTGGATGGTTGCTTGTTACCTCTGAAATTTAACTCAAATTCTAGGATCCTTCTTGATCGAAAATTTTTAATTATTTTATTTTGGCTTGAAGAAAGAATTCCCACATATCATAACCTAAGAATATGCAGCCACAGATAAATATGTACTAATGAACACAGCAATTTATTAAGGAGATGTTGCTGGCATGACCTCTGCCTTCTGTTAGGAGCTCGCCAGCCGTCAAGCTCCCATCACGTCCAGGTAGAGAAGGCACGTTCTTGGCTGTACACAGAGACAGAATGCTGCCAAGTACTAAGAACAACCAACAGCTCATTTTAGGTGCTTTCATTTTTATTTCTCTAAGAATTTCTTGAATACAAGCCAATCAGATCAGAGGTCTACCAAATTTTTTAAAATGCTAACTTGAAACAATATATTTTTCAATCTGTAAAATTAGCCACAATGATTAAAATCCACAATATACCCAATATTTGTGAGAATTGTGCTCCCAAACTCCCTTAAGAATGGACAACTCTGTGACAAACACTCTAAGAGTGAAGAATTAAAACCATCAGTTCAGGTATTTCATCCCTAGGAAGCACTGTGATCACCACTACATAGAACAAGAACTCAAAAAGAGTCTACACAGCTACTTTAAGGGTTGACGCATTAAGACTAACCAACCACCAAAGCAAGGGAGGGTGTGGGAAAGTGGAGAGTCACAGATCCTACTTTCTACTGCCGTGACTGTAGATGTGAATGAAATCTCTCATGTCAATGCTCTATGCTAGACCCAGGCCCACCCACTGGATACCCCTGAGGGCCATCCTCCTCAGCTTCAGGCACCTACCCAGTCAAAGCCTCCACCTCCTTCAGGCTGTTATGAAAAATAATATAGCACATCCTCTACCCAAAAAAAAGAAAGAAAGAAAAGAGTAGGTCTACTTTAAAATTTCCCTCTCATGAACTATAGTTGCCTGTATATGAAATCAAGTTTTTTTTTTTACTTTTCTGTAGAATAGAAATAAAACCTTGGAATTCCTCTTTCACAAAGGGCAAACAAATCATCTAGTAATTTTTAAGCTCTAATTTTAAAAAAAAGGAAAAAGAAAACAAATTCATACATAGAGTTTTTATGGGAACTCGGCTATATAGAGATGAAGCTCTATACAAAGACTATCTTTTTCATAGACAAATACATTTATTTAAAATTATTTGTGATATTGGATTCAATTAAGAGTACTATAAATTTATAATCTACAATTTCCCTATTATAAGTCTCCTTTTCATTGACACATATACGTATAAAAGGGGGCCCAAGTAAAAAAGTGTTGAGAGTTTTGCCACATCCTGTATGACAGCTCTCATGGGGCATGTTGTGTGGAAGTTTTATTGGCTATACGTAGTAGAAGGTCCAGGGCAACTGACTTCCCTTTCCTCTGACTCCAAAGCTTTCCATGCATATGCGCCTCACAGTAAACAGGAAGTTCATCATGAAACCAGTATGGCCCATATGTAAAGAATGCCCATATGTAAAAATGCTTCGTATGTGTTTCCTTCCTCTTCTCTTTCATCCTTTATATTTCCTTAAAAACATACTACAAAAAGCATGGGAGTTGAGGGCCCACCAAATACTAAGGTCTTCCTGAAAGAAGAATATGTTGAGGTGAAATTTTATCAATTGTATTTAGAAATCTATTCTTGAGGCTGGAGATGTAGCTAGCTTACCTAGCATGCATGAGACCCTGGGTTCAATCCCAGAAATGCAAAGAGTAGGTGTAGGGAGGAAGAAATCCCAGAAATGTAAAGAGTAGGGGTGTAGGGAGGAAGAATTAAACTACCATCTGACTCACAGCTTGCCCAGGAAAGGATAAAGATGGGAGAAGTACCTTTTTAGTACCCAAAGTAGATGGCAGGCTCGGTATTTGGGAATAGAATCATAGAAAGAAGTTTCTAAAATATCACTCTTTGCCTGAAATCAGCCCTGCCTTCTCTTCAATAGGAACAAGAAAAAAAAATTTTTTAAAGAGTTTCACTTATTCTTTAAGGTACCACACAGTTTTCTCAAGAAAGAAGATTAATGAATTATCTAAGCAGAAGCCAAATGTCAAGCTAGACAGTTCTGCAGAAGGTTCTCTCATTTAAAGCTGACAACATCCCTGTAAGGTACTTTTGTGATGTTACAAAATTAGTCCAGTAGCCCAGTGGTGGAGTATTTGCCCAGCATGGGTCAGGTCCTGAGTTCCCTCAAAAGGAAAGGAGAGGAAACTTGTCCAAGTTCAAGCTGAGATGTGAATCTGGTTCTTCTAATTCCAAAGTCTACGCTTCTTCTAAACTTTACAACTTGTAAGAGGGACACCAAAGTGAAAAACTGATGAAGGAACCAAAAAAACCAAAGGAACAAAACATTCTTGCTCCCACTAAAAAGCAGCCTAGTTCCATTCTATATTTAAATCATGTCCTAATATTTTGCAAAATTTGCTTTAATGCCCTGATAAAGAGAAATACATTACCTTTAGGGTAAATTATTTCTGCTTATTTTGTTGCTTAGGAAACATTTTTGGAGTCTGTTAACAGGATACCAAACATCTATAGCTCAGCAAGATAGTCACTGCACTAAATTCCTAAATAATAGTCCACAACCACAGAAAACAGGCAATGCGGCACAGAATAATGAAAAGCAGCTTCATATTTTCTGGATAAAACAAAGCATCATTTGTATTGAGGCATTTTTAGAAGGTACCACTAAAAACCAGACTGCAGCCTGGAATGGCTTAAAATACCAAGTTTAACAATCACATTGATGGCTTTTAAACTTTAGAGGCAAACAGCTTCCTTTTACTTCAAATTCAAAGTGAAGCATTAGATGCAAAGCTAACAGATTAATTCAGTGCACACACAGGCTTACAGACTATCCAGTGCCTTAATTAACACCATTACAAGTGTATTTAGCCAACCACCTGGGTTTTAATGATGGAAAGGTGAAGGCCAAATGTTTTTAATAAATTGCTTGAAACTAAGCTTCCCTGCTTAAAAAAAAAACAAGCAGAAAGAAAGACTAATAAATAGTTATCATTTGGCATATTAAGGAACTGTTCCTTAGTCTCCATTTTAATTGAGACAGTACCACAATTAAAAGTTTACAGATTTTTGCTCTTCTCCTCATCTTGGGCCTAATTCCACAACTGAACAACTAGGAGAGGGAGAGAGAACACAACATTATGGACTCAAGAATATCAAGAAGGCAGAAAAGGGGACACAGAGATGAAGAGGGGCCAGCTCCCCCGTAGGGAAGGCAAGAGGGCTTGCCTGCTAAACTTCAAAAGGGAGACCCAAATCTCCAAGTTCTAAAGAAAAAGCAAACACCATCCACTGTGAGCTGTGATTACATCGCAGACATTAGATAAAACTATGTTTCATTTCTTGAAGAGAAAAAAAAAAATCAAAGAACTAGCTGAGCCATTTACTTGCTGTGCGGAAGTAGTAGTTATTATCACCAACCATACTAGATATCTGTGCTTTGTTAGTTTTTGAAGGGGAGGAGACCTGAGCAGTATCTATAACTGAAGAATCTTCCAAGATGCACATGATGGTGGGAAGCAACATCCACCACACCCAATAGAAGGAAGCTAAGAAATCCCTATGCACTCTTGGTCACTCTTGCAGCTAGAACTCAGGTATGTGAACCAGGCTCAGCCTTTTACAAGCACCTACCTCACATGTTCTAATTTTTCTTGGATATTCTTTTTTTTTTTTTTTTTAGAGAGAGAGAGAGAGAGAGAATTTTTTAATATTCATTTCTCAGTTTTCGGCGGACACAACGTTTGTTTGTATGTGGTGCTGAGGATCGAACCCGGGCCGCACGCATGCCAGGCGAGCACACTACCGCTTGAGCCACATCCCCAGCCCTTGGATATTCTTAAGTGTTTTTTTTTTTAAGTTAAATTTTTATATGCATTTTATGTAGTGTTAAAAAAATGACAGAACTTTTACAAAAGTAAAATACTCTGAATGAACTACAATGTCATTATATATTTTATATTTTTCCAAACCCCATGAGTTGCTCAACACTGAGTAAACAACAATGTAACTACTGTCTTTGGGTGATAATATTGTGTCAATGTAGTTTCATCAACTATAATATATGCACCACTCTGATGGGGGTGGTTGATACTGGGGGAGGTCATGTCTGTGTGGGGCAAATCTCCATACCTTCCAATTTTGCTGTAAATCCTGAAACTGCACTTTTAAAAGAAGTTATTTAAAAACAAAAGATTGGGGGGCAGTGGGATAATAGATCAGTGGTAGAGCACTTTATTAGCATGTGTGAGGCCCAAGGTTAATCCCCAAAACCACACACACAAAAAAAATAAAATAAAACACAAAGGAGGGATCTCATTGGAGATTAAATAGAATGTAAGATAATTTTGGAAAAAAATAGTTAATTTAAAATAATGATATATTTACCTATTCAGAAATATGGTGTCTTTCCATTTATTCTTATTTTAAGACTTTATCAATAAAGTTTTATCATTTGTTTCAACATAAAGTCTGTGCATTTCTTCTTAAAGTTTTGTTGCTACTGTAATAGTTTTTGAACAGTGGCAAGGTACCAAAAAGATGCCAACTTCCTATGTTCCTCTAGTATCCACTCTAAACTCTCGTCAGCTCCAGATTGGATATCAGAACTCAGTATTTAATTTTTAAATTAAGTAACAGTTTAATAATAGTAACATGAAAGTTTTCTGATAGGAAAGGTCAGTTAAAATAAACATGTGGCAGAAGGTTGTCAACCTCTCTGGAGAGCTTTAAAATCAAGAGAGTGCCTCATATGCTTATTTTAGATCAAGGTCTTAGCATAAAAGAACAGGGAAAGGGGAGAAAAGAACCAGATGCCCTCATCTGGTTCTCCCTGCATTATGGTTTAATACCGATTTTTGATCACTTGGGTCTACTCAAGGTCAGGAGAAATACACAGCTCACTTGGAACAGTGGGAACAAGGTGAATGTGTTTCCTGAAAAAAACATTTTAAAGTTTTTAATATTGCATTCTCCAACACACCTCTATAGCCTCCAGAAAACACTTTTTGCCAGCTATAAGCATTTCATAAGTTAAAAAAAAAAAGTACAATCATAAAAAGAGAATTTTGTTCTTTTTGGAGTTTAGTTTACTCAATGGCTTTCAACAGCTTTAAATCACACTGTCTATAATATTTCAAATATCCTTATAAAATATAACTTGAGTTTCAACACCTGCCAACATTTTACCAATACTTTAAAGTAGATACATAATTCTTTTTAGGTACAAGAGAAGAGCTGGGGGGATAACAACTTTTTGATGCTTCTGAAAAATATTTGGTTTCTTTTGAAGAATGCTAAATTTAACTCTATTTTCCAAATTCGCAAAAAAAGTTCAACATAAAAGTACATATAGTAAAATATTGCCAGTGAAAATCTATAAAGGATGAAAAGCTTAACTCAATTTTTAGACATAATTTATATGATTATGAGTTCAAGCACAAAAGATTTTTCTTTTGTCTTTGCAACAAAGATTGGTTTAATTGGAAACAGTAGAGCAAAATTTTTCCATATTGAAGGAGAAATTATTACCCAAGTTTCAGAGCAGGCTTAGTAGATTAACCAGCTTTAATTTATAGAGAAATCTAGTTCTGATTTTTCTTAATATAATGAGCACTGGTACAGAACAACATACAAATGGTCAAATTTCAAACATTTTCCCCAGTCATCTTGTGACATAAGTTCATCAGGATTTAAAATCCAGTCTTTGTTCCCAACCTCACACAGCAAGATTCTAGTTAAGAGCAAACAGGCACATACCATATAGATGCTTTATGAGAAATGTTCCCATTGCTTTTCCAAGTTGGTTTACGTTAGTGAAAAAGCCATAGTGTGGGAATTATTATGAAGACAGGATTCAGAATAAGCAGTAGTTGCTCTTAAAGACCAAAGGGAGACATAAACCCAAGTCACATGCTCTGAAGCTGGAAAAGTTTCAAAGGCAAACTGTGTTCGCCGTCTGGCCTGTCTGAAAGGCACGAGTGCCTGAAGTCATTAATACTGTATTTCCCATGAGCCCCGCACTGGTCAAAGAGGATGGTAGGTCTATTTTGAAAGACTCCCTTACTGTGTAGGGAGTTTGGCCCTGAGTGAAAAACCTGCTGGTTGACAACTCCAGTCCAACAGACAGCTTAGGACCTAACTTCATGCTAGAAATTACAAAGGCTTCTAAAGAACAAAGTTTTAGAACTGGTGTCAGATGAGCCAATGCTTAAAAAAAAAAAAAAAATTACCAGCTTTCAAGGAACTAATGAGAAAGACATTTTGGCCTTGACCCAGAAAAGGATGAATGTACCCCTGGACAGAAATGATGTGAACTAAAATTTCTCCATAGTAACAATTCTAATTAATTATTCAAAGCTAGGAGTTGATTTTCTAAGGTTATGAGCTAACTACAGTCTCCTGTTTATATCATTAAAATCTGGTTTCTTCTATTCTTTGTATCTGCTTACCCAAGCATTAAATGAGAAGCTTATAATGAAATCTTAACAGCAAACCTATAATAAAGGCTCTACTTTTAAGGTGAGTTTGCCATTTTGCAGACTTGGTTTAAGAGATAATTAGCAATAAATAGAAATTTTGTCCAGGTTCCACATAACCCAAACATTTATAAGACTATTTACTATCTTTTAGAAGTACAGAAACAACAGATATTAACAATATTCTCATAGGGCATTGTAAGATCTTTCAAATTGAAGAGTTAACCATAATTTGATGATGTTTCAGTAAAAAGTACTTACCTGTACTCTTAACAGAAATCAAAACTGAAATGTTATTTGATATATAGTAACTCAAAAAAACAAGCCATTCACCAACAAGACCAGATTAACATGAGTTTACAGAGTAAAATGTAACATTTCAGTGTAGCTGATTCCTGCCCCCAGACTTGTACAAAACAAGCAGACATCACACAGTTTTTCTATCAAGAGAAATAGAGCATAACACTGAGTGGTCACCAGAATAACCTTGAAGACATCACTCAGCATGTAATGCCATTAGGATCACAATGACCACACATGCACCAGTACTCTATGGACAGGAAAGAAACCCAAGCCAAATTAAGCAGCTCTTCTCAAAAGGAAAACTAGCAGTCCGGCAGTAAGTGGAAGTACACCTGTTAGGAGTAAAATCTGATACTCAAAAAGATGAGACTCAGTCAGCCAACAAACAGTTGGTCAAGCATACAAAATGCAACTGCATGTGGAACATGGGAAAGAGCTTTCTAGAAATCAAATCCCTTAATATCTTTAACTCTGACTGCCTCTGGATCTGAATGACCTGCTAAAATGATGAACATTTAAAGACTTCTGGCGGGGAGGATTTGGTTCATAACCCAAATTCAATTTTTCAAAGTCCCACTTTTCACAAGAAAGTTCGGGCATATATTGAGTTTCTCATAGCCACCAGGATGCTATTTGTTCTAACCCTGTCTGACCCACTCCCCAGAGAAGCATCCACCCGGCCTGAGCCAAGCTACCCAACACTGCCCACGGTGCTTGCCCAACCCATTCCTAAACACATACCCGTTTCCTTCTTGTTTCCCTTTCCTCCCTCTCGGCTCTTCTTCAGCACAGCCTTTAACATTTTCAACACTCTTTGGTCTCTGAGGAGAAAAGGAAGGGAGAGGAGTTAAAGGTTGGAAAAGATGGAATACAACTTGTGTACTGACGTTAAGTGGTAACCTGTGTTTATACAGATCACTTAGATAATACAAAAGCACCTATAGTTTTATCAGATTCCTGTTAACAAACTGGTGGGAAACTAAATATGAAGACACAAGAAATGTTTAACGACTTTTAATGAAGTGATCAGAAGTTTACTGTCTTGTATATGTAAGTTATGAAAAACACACTAGTGCATTCTCAGCATTCCACATCTGATTAAGGTTCTGAGGCTAAACCTGGGTACACTACTATAAGATATCTGGCGTGGTAATACCATCTTCCAACCTTAGTTCATCAAAAAAAGGAAATGTCAGAAGATGAAGTCAAAAAGATAATGGTTCATAAGGATGCTCTGTGGCCTAAGGTAATGTTTTACATGTACTACTCACTAAATAATCACAAGGAAAACATTTTGAAAAGTTATTGAAATGGAATAATAAGCATTTGCAGAACAAATACAAGGGGAGCACAAATATTAAGGGGAGCACATTTTAACCCTAGTGTTAGGCAACATGTCTAAACAGCACACACTCCTGTATGTTTTTACTATATATAGTTAAGACTTTGGGATGGGAAAGGAAGGCATGTAGAAGGGGCTGTGGCATTATGATCAAATTCTTTATCAGAATGAGCTGTATTTTTAAGCAGGGCTTTCTTGGGCTTGTAAACACAACACAATAGCCTAGGCCTGAGATGAAACAGGAAACCATCCCTATAGCAAGAGGCAGACAATAAGACTATTATTTCATCATGAAGCTAATGTCCTTCAGCTCTCTCTTCGCTCACTAACTCAGATGATGGCTGGACAACCCCAAACACTAGCAAATCCTGTGGGTCATGTTACCATCCCAACTTTGCTGATGCACTAAGTGAGGAAAGTAGAAGGCAATCAGATGGCTCTTGAACAGCTGGGGGAGTGGAGGGCAGGGAGGAGCTAAGTAGAAAAAGGCTCCTGAACCTGCCTAGCTAACTTGAATGCTTCAAAAATGCCTCAGTAACACCCCCTTCCACCTCTCAACTCCTGGAGGAAAGCAGAGGTTTTGTGGGGTTCACTGAGAAGGATAAGGAGCCCCAATGTGCTGCCATTCACAGAACCACACAACATAAGCAAGCAGAGTGACCTTTCTTATCATTTAGCCCAGGCTTGTATTTATTTTTCCAAGTGCTTTGTTTTATCGATGAAGAAACAGAGACCCTGGGAGGCGGACTTGCCCAGGGGTCACTCAGCTAATTACAGCAGGGCCAGAATCCAAATCTGCAGAGGCCCAACAAGGGTTTGCCTTCCTCTGCTCAACTGGCTGGCTGGCTGGCTGGCTGGCTGGCTGGACTCTCCTCTCAGATGAATAAAAGCTTCGGGCAAACACACAAACAAAACGGAGGGATACTAGGAAGATAATATCTTAGGGAGAATTTGGAAAAAGCCATAGTGGTTATTAGGGTTAAATCGCCTTACAAACAAGTCTACACACAAAGAGGGTGGCTCATAGCCTAATTCTGTTTTTTAAATGCTACTTAAATGGGTCCTAGTGAAAAGACCTAGGTTTCAGTAAAAAGCCAACAATGAATCTGGAAGAGGGCATGTATGCTTCCATATAGGGCACCTGTGGCAAAACAAACTTCTCCTGCTTTAAACAAACATGCAAAATGTTGTAATATAAAAAAAAAGACAGGAGAAATTAAACACATAATGCCTAATACACACAGACATTTTCTTTTTGTAATCAATCAAGCTTCAGGGTTTGTAATAAGCAAAGACTACAGGCTTAAAAAAAAAAAAAAATACTGACAGCCATGCCATCAAGGCTTCTCCACAGCCCCTTGTACAACCTGTGGTGACTCTTCCAGAGGCCTGTATTTACCTGGATGTCTGACCAGCTAAGCCCCATCATGTCCATGAAGCTGCGTACCAATTTGCAGCAGATCTAACCTGTCACTCAGAACATCCATGCCACACAGCAAGGACAAGGTGACACTGACTTTGGTGTCTCGTTCCAGACAACTTGCTTGCTGATTTGGAGCATGTCAACTGTTTTCAAGATAGTCGCATCTTCCACATCTGTGGTCTTGAGGTAAGTGAAAAAGGATATTAAATATCTGCTGATTTTTTTCTTCCAGTTCCTGCTTTCCTCCATAAATAGCAACTCTGGGGAAAGAGCTTGAATTGTATTCTAAAAGTGTTCAGTTACCTAGAGAAACTCACGGATTATACCTAGTGCAAAAGCAAGGACCCTAATACCACTACAACATGTACACATGCACTTACACAAACACACACATGGGAAAGGAAAAAATAAGACTTCCCAGAAAGTTCAGTTCTGAAATTAGCAAAGATCCACATGGAGCTATTCAAAGTCATTTGGAAGTCCCAATACTCCTGGTCTAGCATCCATAACTGGAACCTGATATTTATGAAAAGATCTAAAGATTGTGCCCATCTGAAAGGGAATGGTTAGAAAGAGCAGCTGTAAGAAAAGGCTAGAGGCCAACACTGTATATTCCAAAGAAGACTATCTAGCACACTTGACAGCATCTATGAACTTATGAACATACACCCCACAGAGTTCTGGAAATGGATGCAGTGCACTATCAGAGCCAGATACTCTTAAACATTGGTGTGACACAACTACTTCCCCTTGTTCTGACTCTGTAATTTGGTTCCTTTCTTAAGCTGCCAACAGTGGGGAGAGAGTGTACTGGTCCAGTCACTACAACTGTGTGACCTGTGCTAAGATTCAGGGCATAAATTAATAAACCGGTACTCTGGCTTTAAACAAAAGCTTTCGTGAGCTTTGTCAAAGGGAGTCACTTTGCCAACTCCCATCCATTTAAGACATTCAGAATACTGAGTTTATGACCCCAGTTAGGAGACCAAAAATAAGACAAAGGTAAATTCTTCAGTGGCAATGCCACCATGAAGCAGACCTGTGATGGCAGCCAGCAAGGGCTCCCTAAATACACCCTCTGCTTTCTCTCACACTTCCCTTCCAGCAGTAACTTCAACTACTGTCACTTTTCCCCTGAAAAGGTCAACGCTGACCTGTCATGAACAAGAACAAAAACAAGAATGATGTAAACCAGCCTTCCAGACACAGTAATTCAGACCCAGCTGATTAGAGCCCCACACATCGAACAGAAACTGCCAGAAGCTATCAAGTTGCTACTGGAGAACCACGCAGATGATGAGAAAGAACTCAGGACAGTACTGAGGAAGGTACTTAGGCCTGTTTGTTTAGATTCTTCCTGGCCTCTTGGTACAGGGCAGGACTCCTTGGAATGAAGGTCTTATGACCTACTTTCAGGCAAGAAAGTAAAAACCTCCTTTATGACAATGCTCAGGGGAAAGGGCAGGAGGAGTCAGGGAGATCTTCTTGCTTCTTCAGCTCTCAACTGGTAAAGGGCTGTATTTTTAGGCTATCAAGTTATGAGTTCCAATAAGAAGAAAGGTCAACCTCTAGGTTATTGCAACTGAAATAAACTAGAAGAAAATTTCCTATGAAGTTCATTTAAAAGAAAATAAAAGACAGGTATGATGGCACTTGCCTATACTCCCAGAGAGTGAAGCAGGAGGGCTGCAAGCTATAGGCCAACCTCAGCAATTTAAAGAGACCTTGTATCAAAATAAAATAAAAAGGGATGAAGAGGTATCTCAGTGGTAAGCTCCTCTGGGTTCAATCCCCAGTACCACTGGTGGGTGAGGGGGTTTTAATATGACATTACCCCTGGAAGGCTAATGACTTGAAGTCAACTAAATGCCCTTATTTTCTATTATCACTCCTTATCTATGTTTCCCAGATGCCACAGACTCTTCCTCTTAAAACCTCCAAAAGTTAAATAGACCATTAAAAGCTTACTTTCACTTCTGATATTTCTCCTTTAGCATATCAAGTTTTGGGGAAAAGGTACCATATCTCTGTCATGTGTCAGAATCCTGCACAGCATATTACATTAGCATCTAAATTGTAACTAAAATCACCCCAGGTAAAAATGACAAGATAATTTCAAAACACAACACAATCTACCTAAGTTTACCATCACAATGGCAAATATCATAGCTTGTCTGAAATCACAGAAGAGCACTAACATTAAGATTCTCCTTTTTGTGAGTGCCATACTGCCACTGCCTATCTACAATTTCAAGTGCAAGCTCAGAGCTGAGGACACTGACTATGTTTATTCTTTAATACATACAAACAGAAGCCATAACACAGGCTTTGCACATACTCTGTTCTTAATATTGTTGACAGATTTAACCAGGCTGCGATGAACACAGATGAGAGATTTCCTCCTGAATCAAGCAGTCAACCAATATTTACAGCACTTTATAATGGACAGAGAGCATTCCTATATATTCTCATTCACCAGGAATGCAAGTAAACTCAGTTAAATCCAAAGTGACATCAGGGAATCAAATATGAGGGAAGATAAATGCTGCATTTCATAATATCCTTTCCTAACCACACCTAAAATAACTTTTAAAAAATCAGACCAGTTATCCCAAATACCTAACTCTTATACTTTTTAAGAACCATCTCCCATTAAACCATTCATTGGCCTTAGATCAAAATCCTGAAGATGCTTTTATGTAACTAAATAAAGCCATAGTAGTAATATTTATAAGTGAAACCCTGAAAATTATGTTGCATAAAAGTATTAAGAACTATTTTTTACATCCTTAATGTTAATCGTTCATAAGGTTTCTTTAAACCTAGTTAATTCAATTTATCTAGTTGTAAGCATGTCTTCTACAGGACTGCCTTTAGAACTTTGTATTAGCAATATCCATTGTTCACCAAAAGAAAGGAAATGGGTGGTGGCAGTAGGTCTGTAGCAGCCTACAAGATAAATAATACAGAATAGAGCAAATAAGAGAAAACAAAGCCAAATACAGAACACAAAAGGGGGCGAGGGGACACCCCAACTGTTGGCTGAAGTTTATGGGAAACCTTGCAGTTACAGAAGGGCCCTGAAAGTAAGTGCCACTTCTCCAACACTGAAAGATCCCAGGAGGTTGGGGGAGCTACCCATGGATGAATGCTTGAAATTCTAGAATCCCTCTCACATTTCTGCCCCCTGTGGTAGAAAAAAAATCTAGGAATCAACAGACCTGGTCCCTCAGCAATGCAACTGGGAAAGGTAAGGGAACTTCTCCAGGATGCAGAGGCTTCGTCCAGAAAGGAGTTAAAAACATCCAGAAAAACAATTACAACAAGGAAAGAACTGGCTTTCAGGTTTTCTTATCTTGCATAGCCGGGAAGGAGGGTACCAGCAAATTGTAATTTACTCTCTACTAACACAAAAGCCCAATCATTCAGTCTTTATTCAAACCCATTCTATAAACTGAAGCTCCAATTCTACTGTTCCTTTCGGTATTGTTAGATTTATCTTGGGCAAAAAGACCTCAGATTTAAGTCATTAAAAATGAAGGCACATTTACATTCATAAATAATGTGAATTTTTAAGCAAAGTTTTAGGCATGAAATTCAAACTCAAAATTAGGTGGAAACTATTATGATAAAATCACTTTTGACCTGTGATTAAAATATTCTGTAGTAAGATATATGTAAGTTGTTTCAGACAGAGTTTTTTTTTAAACAAAAACCTCTGACTCTTTAAAGTCATCATTTAAAGTTGCTAGAATATTACTACACAACTTTGTTGAAAGAAGTCCTCATTTTATAACTATCTTAAAGAAATTTCATTTTTAGAGGAAAATAAACCTACTTTCTTCTGTATACAAAAGTCATTTTTTATATACTGTGGAGGGATTTATTCAGTTCAACTTTTAACCCTGCTTCCTCCGTAAAGCCTACCCAGGCTCCAGTGACTTAAAAGATGTATTTTCTCCAATTCTGTATCCCACCTCATACTGATATATGATTATCAATCAAAATTATGGTAGAAAAGGTTGAACTCTACAAATCCCCCATAGCACCAGCAATGTACCTTATATGCAATAAGTATCTTTAAATAAATGTAACGAGTTTACTGTGGAAAGGAAATCAAAATCAATGGCAAGAGATTTTGATTAACAATTTAGGAATTCTTGCTGAGAGCAGTGGTGCATGCTTATAATCCCAGCAACTCCGGAGGCTGAGGCAGGAGGATTGCAAGTTCAAGGTTAGCTTCAGAAACTTAGTGAGACCCTGTGTCCAGACAAAAAAATAAAAAGACCTGGGGGTGTAGCTCAGTTGTAAAGCACCCCTAAGTTCAATCCCGACTACCCCCCCCCACAAAAAAAAATTAGAATTCTTTTGATACCATGAACTAATTTGCAATTTTATGGTCAAAATTATCTAGTTTATACATTAAGAACAGGACATTTACAGAACAGCATCTGTTCTGTGAGGACATCTGAAGCACTGGCTACAGGAAGGTTTTATTTTGGTATTTCAAATATGCACCCAGAAGGGATGGGGCAATGACAGAAAAGCCAAAATCTAAAATCAGTACTTTCCCTCTCAAACCAGGATGGGCTCAGACAAGGAAGTAACAAAGGGCAGCATTTCTGGCAATAATCGCTGTGCCTCTGAGGACAGTGGCTGTTGTGGTGAGCTCCTGCTCACCATAGGCTCTTGAATTCCCTCTCACATATGCTCCCACCCAAGTCTTACCTTCCTTCCCTAACAGGAGACAAAATACCTGCAAAATTATCACTATTGTGACCACTCAGGTATCACTTCTATTAGAAAAAGCAAAGAATTTCATAAGCCACCTCGACACTCACCTTGCTGTCTTCTAGAAGCCTTCTACCATTTTACCTGCTTATCACCTGCTCCCCACAGCTGGGAGCCTCTGGAAGCCTCAGGACTTTCCCCATCCCAACCCCCACAGTATGTTTTCTCACTTTAACATCAAGAATGGTTGTAGAGGGCTGGGGCTGTAGCTCAGTGGCAGAGCACTCGCCTAGCACTTGCTTAGCACATAAACAAAACAAATGTATGCTGTCCATCTACAACTACAAAAATAAAAACAATTAGAAAAAAAAGGAATGGCTATGGAGGAACATAATTTTAATCGATCTATAATTCTCAAAAGGAATGGTTGTGCCTCAAAACACTGTTATTCTTCAATGAATTAAAGTAAGTTCAACATCCTCAGTTAAAATGCAAAGCCCTGAGCAACGGAGAAGCTTGCCCAGGCTCTCTGGGGCTAATAAGAGACAAAAATGGTAACAATCTGATTTTCTAATTGAGGAATGAGCACTGAGCTAGTGTTGGGGCTCAGAAAACAATGCCCTAGCTTTGGCCTGCCAAGTACTTTGAACTGAAGGAGAATGATAGGCTTCAGATGCAAAGTCTCTCTGACCTTCTGACCTTTCTCCTGTTTCGCTTTCTTCCCCAAGGGAAACCAGAATTCCTCCTTTCCTAGGTGAGTCATAGAAACTGAAAACCATTTCCCCTAAAGAAAGCCATAAAACCTAGAAATTTTCCCTTAATGTTTCCCTGCCACCCCCTTTATTGAGGGGGGCAGTACTGGGACTTGAACCCACGGGCACTCAACCACTGAGCTACATTCCCAGTCCTTTTGAGACAGGGTCTCACTAAATTGCTGAGGCTGGCCTCAAACTTGCAATCCTCCTGCCTCAGACTCAAATTGCTGGGATTACAGACCAGTTGCTGGAATTATTACACCAGTTCCTTCCCCTGCCTCTCCATGGAGGAGTTGTTCATAGGGAAATTCTCAGACCCACTTTGTCTGATACACAAGGCTTTCATACCAGGAGGGCCCTGCCCCACACCAGGAATAAAAATAAAAATACTACAGAAGCAGTACAAGAATCTGAACACACAGGACTTGCTGGGTGCCCCCCTTAGTCTATTACCATCATACCCTTTTGTTCACTCAGTTCTGCTGTGGTACTTTCTTCAAACCGAAGCATAAAAGTGGACAGTTATCCCCTGGTCTTTGGGTCCTCATTTCTGAAGACCCTGTTTCACATAAAAGTTGGATTCATATTGTTGAGCTCGTCTCTTGTTAACCTGTCATTTGTTATAGGACTCTCGGCTGTGACTCTATGACAGCTAAGAAAAGGTATCATTCCATTCTCATCCTTGCACCAGCAATGGCAGTGTTTTCATTCTACACATGTCCCCAAAGTATCTACTCTGCCAAGCAACAAGGGACAAAGTCAAGATAGAGGAGGAAGACAACAATGTCTGCAAACATGGACAGGAAGCTAAGAAAGTTCATGTTTCCATCTCCTCAGTGAAGAAATAAAATAAGGAAAGAAGTGAAGGTTCAAAATAGCCCTGTAGAAAAGGAGAGGAAGGCAAGTGCAAGACCAAAGGACAGCTGAAGAGCTCGGATGGGCCAGCCCAGGCGCAGACCAGGGTACAGACCAAACGATGCAACTGCGGAGCCTCCTCTGATGCTTGGCTCCAAGAAAGAACCACCCAGAGGATGAGAGGACTCAGTGATGATCAGAACGTCTGCAGCACAGAAGTGCTCGGAGTGCTGTGCCACGGAAACAAGATGGACAGGAAGAGAGTGACACCCTGGAAGAACAGCCAGAGAGAAAAGCAAGGGTATCTCTAAGAGATCAAAGAACAAACACAGTTGGAGCAAATAAACCAGGAAGCTGGAGAGTCTGGTTCTTTTAAATGAATCTTAAATTTTGGATGTGGGACCACTTCAAAGGATGGTAAAGCTCACAGAACTGAGGAGGATGAGCAGGGACTTGAACCCAGATCTGACTTAAAAGTTGAGGTACTGAGCGGCTGCCTCCAAAATCCTTGATGAACTCAGGGGAGAGAAGACAGGAAGTATCCATGAAAACACAGTGTACAAGCCACAAAAATGGCTTTGTACCGGAGTGACAATATAGAAGTCACACATCCAGCCAATGAGGGCTCAGAAACTACCACCAACACGGGGTCCCAGAGACCATGAGGACAAAAACTCAAGAACACACTGGGGTTTGAATATGGACCACAGTCTTGAACACAGTCTCATTCTCACTCACACATAACGTGGGCCACAGTACACCTCCCTGAAGATCCAGATTCCAAGCCTTGTTACAGCCCTGAGTTCTGTAATTACCACACTGTGAGAATGGCATTTTCTCTGTCCCTTCTCTTTCCTGTTACACTTCCTACTTGTATCATACAACAGGGCTACAAACTCCGACTTGAACTGACCACCTTCTTGATGTATGGAAATCAACTCCCTGAACAAGAGACAATCCGCACACAGTGATTTGGGGCAAGCTATATCACCTTTCAAAGGCTCACCTGATGGGACTGCCGCTCCCTTTCCTGCTGGACTGGGTTACCTCAGGTCTCTTCCACCAACATGTGCTATCACTTTAAGTGCAAAACTTTATTTCTCATGAACAAGACCAATTAAGTCACAGTAGCTGATAAACCATCGCCAAAGTAAAAGGAACCCCTCAGAGAAGGCTGTGGTCTGAATGATAAGCTTTCAGTATGAAAAGAGAAGAGAACTTGAAGACATTTTTCAAAAGTGCTAAAAGGCACTCAATCAATCAGTGCCAGCCAAATGAACTCTGGTTTTATAAATCTAAAGGAATTAAATTTTTAAAATTGCACTGCATCTGGCCTCAAAGTGAAAATGGTCAGACAACTTCAAAGATGCCCCATGAAAGGCAGCTATTCATTACAGAAAAATCTCTTGCTTATGTAGCTGACAGATGAATCTTTCACTTAATGCCCCCGAATAAAAGACATCAAAATCCCCTCCTCCTCTTCTGTTGGTGAATTGTAATGCCTATGAACAAGGTTATAATCTCTCCAAGACCTAATTTCATTAGGATGGGAGTTCCTAATACCCATGTAGTTTTTTTAACCTCCTCCAGATGATTTTAATGTGCATCCAGCAACCCTTACCACACTTGCCAGGTTCTGTGCTGAGTACTTAGCACCTAAGTAGTTATTTAATCCTCACAACCACTTTGCAGAGGCACAGACAGGCTAGTGACTTGCCCAATGTCACACAGCTTGTATATGGTCATCAAGGCAATCTGGCTCTAGAGTCTGAACATTCAGTCTCTATGCTATGCCTCCTTTTTTGGATAAAAACCAGAAAGACTAGTTCTCAGGGACTTTGTGAGGAAGTATAAAACATTAGCGGATGGGGGAAATTGCCCAAAATGCCCCCCCACCAAATTTAACTTTTGACCACATACCCAGAGCAGAACCCCATGCCTCAAATCTGTCCCTCAAGTTCTGCTAGGGGTCCAACTAATCTGAATTCTTTCAAACTACAGTGTTATGACCTGGAGGCACCATGCAACAGAATACATGCTAAAGGAGCGAGCTCTTGAGTTCATTGGCCCACAGGGGAAGAACACTGGGAGCTGGGCCAGAACCCCAAGGGGAAGAATTATCTGCAGCAGAGAACTTTGTGTCACATGCGCAATGCTTCTCCCATTCTGAACACTTGGCCACTTATCCTCTTATGTTAAAGAGGAACTCAAAAAGCCACTCCATTTCTCAGTGACTGAATTGTATGACAGTTTAGATGTGACAGAATGTGCCAAAAAAATAGTCTGATGCCCTCTATTTCTTTCTCTAGGCAGTTTTACATAGTCTAACAAACTTAGTAGGGTTTTAACCTTGTACACCAAGTTCTAAATTTAATTAGGGTATGCCTGCAGTGATAATGCAACGGAGAACTGAATCAAATTCATGCAAGCCACACAAGCATCCCCTCTCCCCAGAGCTAAAGCAAATATAAGCATATGCATTGCTGTCCTCATCTGAGATTTATAAGGGAAACCATTTTTAGCCATAAACATTTGGTTGCAGGAAGCAATCTTATAGGGAACTGCCACCAGGGCCCCTGAGACAGATCACAAGGGTATGCATGATGGCTTTATTTTTAATTGACTCCAACAGCCCAGACGGGGAATACCAGAACTCCAGATGACAAAACTCAGACGTGTCATGCTAGAAAACAAAAGCCAAAAGTGATAAGGAGATTTTTTTAACGTTAACAAACCCAGGTTTCAGGTTAAATATTAACAAATCCAGTCTTAAAACAAGGCAAGAAAGATAAAAGGGTGCCATCCTTTTTTATAAATTTGTAACTTGGGTGCTTCAGTAATCTGGAACCTCTAACCAGAATAATGCTTTTGAAGAGCTGGGGGTTACCTCAGTGGTAGTGCACTTGCCCAGCATGTGGAAAGCCTGGGTTTAATCCCCAGCTCTGCAAACATAAATAAATATGACAAAATTGTGGAATCATGTTTTTTAATGTCTTTTGAGTAGAATATAACAAAGAAAATGAATCATATTGAAACACCGACATCAAAATACTTGAAAAGCAATGTTGGGATGGTAATGGATGCTTCTCAACACAAATAAGAGAGCAGCAGGCCTAATAATTACAACTGCTTTTAAAGCAACAAATGGGTATGGCTGTTCAAACTCTCTCCAACAATGTGATACAAAAGTCTGTAACTTCTACATGTCAAAGTGACAGGTGCCGATGTTATGCGTTATGTGTTTTTATTGACCACATTTTGGCTAGAGGTTAGTGGAAATAAAGTTGTGATTTCTTCTGTTGTTATTCCATCCACCCAAGAGCACAGAATACCTCCCACCCAGTCTAATCAATAACCTCAAAGGTTAAGGACTCTATCCCAGAGCATCAGGCTTAAGACTTAGGTACTAAAAGCTCGGGTGCTTCTCCAGTAATGGTAGCTCTCCCATTTTTGGAGCCCCTGAAATCCAGAAAACAAAACAGTCATTTATAGATTGGCACACTTCAACAGGATCAGGTATTCCTCATATGCAACATGGCTAACAATTAAATTTCAATTCCCATGATTAGTTTTCAAAGTAGTCTGTAAAAGGTCTATCTAACAAGAACGTCCATCACCACCAAGATACTAACTCATCTGCGATAATCAGGCCTGGCACTGCAGGAGAAAGGCTCCTGGAAACTTACATTGTAAGACAACATACAAAAACGAGAAAGCCACATCTCATATTTGGGACAAGAGTATTTTAAACACACCATTGGTTTTAATGCTTTCTTGGTGCACTCCCCTTTTCAAAAATATTTATGGCCTGGCAACTACAGTCTCAGTAAAATGAGTCAAGCTTCCTTCACAGTGAGGTTGGTACCTGAGGCACCACCTCTCCAGCCCGCTGCCTCATACAACAGGCCATTCCCCAGCTGTACACCCTCAATCAGGGGATTCCCACAGGAAGATAAATATAATTTAGTCTAAAATACATGGACTTACATTGGGCCAGCGCCAATTTCTCATGGATCTCGGGTAACTGAGATGGTTTTTGTTCGCATGGTTAGAAACTACAACAGCAGCTGCAGGAGCACAATTCTTTTTCTAGACTAATAAAATTACCTAAGTCTGGCTCATGATTTCAGCTGTGGCAGCAGCCCAACTTCCCAGAAAGATGCAAGCCTTGTGCCACTCTAAAAGACCTGAGATGTTAGCTCTCAAAAAACCTGGAGACATCAAACCCAACCCAACAGGGGGGAAAAATCCCTCCAGCTGAATTATGAATTATAGAGTAATTCCTTTGTTTGGAAATGGCAGATATTATTTTTAGGACTCCCATAAAACCTTAACCAAACCTATGAAGTTCAATCTTTACATTCAAAGGAAGGTCACATGCCATGTATGGACATCAGGTTTTTTTTTTTTTTTTTTTTTTCCTCTAAAACCCAGTGAAAGGTTAAACTAAAGTCCTCAGTGAGTTTGCAGCAAAACCTTTGTTCACAGACTCTGTCACCACTTCACATATACAGACAGTATGATAGGTATCTCAGACATAAAGAACAAAATTGGTACTGCAAAGTAGCGTGGAAACCACACATGCTGCACATACACACACAGATTGCTTTTCTTAGGGCAGGGCCTTGGGGGGTGTTCAGAAGCTTGTTTGCAAAATGAAAATGTTCCTTAAACATTTCTTGTATATGTAGCACAGCAGTATTTCCCAACATAAGTGTGTGGTCCAAAAGCCGCGTTTAAGGAAAAACAGCCCAATTAGAACCCAGTGGAAAACAGAACATATGTTTCTCAAATGACTTTGAATTGGACTGTCCATGTGAACTTGTTCTACAAATAATGAAGATGTCGTACAGATGCACCAAGTCTTCATGGTCTCAATGAACTATCTTTCTGTTACAGAAAAATATGCAAGTCTGCAACAAAGCTAAATATATAGAATAATTTTTTTAAAAAATATCAATCTTGTTTTTAGGCAGTAAAACTTCCCAAGTTCTTTCTGCCTTTTCTCAAACCTAATGAAGCCCATATTTCCCAGTGCTGATAATGCCTTGCAAACAATAAACCACGTCTCCAATTTAGACTTCTACCACGCCTTCTTAAAATTATCTCCTAGTAAGTCTATTACAAATATAAGACCTTTATTCTACAAAACAACTGGCCACAGAAGCAGGAGGAGGGGAAGATATCTCACAGATATCTTGCTTAGTCTTCACAGCAGCATCAAGGTAGGAACTATAATTATCTTCTTTCAACAGAGAAGGAAATTGAGACTTAGAATCTCAGCAGCCTGCTCCAGGTCAGACCTTAGCAGGCAACATCTCACTTCCTTTCCTCCTCTGGGGGAAAACACATACTAGAACCTTGCCTTGCACCCTACTCCTTGGATCCCAAGATAAAATGGCAGACAACAGGTCCCCAGTACATAGCATGGAGCCTAGAGATAGCACTGTGGCAAAAGTGCAATGCTGCTCCGAAAATCTGGTCTTATTTTAAATGACATAATTGGGTATTCCTAAACATATTCATTCATCATTCTGACAGAAAAGCTGGATGCCATAATATCAAACACTCAATCCCACATAATCGCTATCCCTGGTTCATTTTTCTCTGTACCACTTTCCTTGGGAAAAGGATCAAAAAGCCCTCTGCAACTGCTGCCTCCATGCTAATGACTATCTTTTCCATAGTTCTGCCTGTGTTACTACTGTACTTCATTTCCAGCTTGCTGACATCAACCCTGGCAGCACAAACTCAATGTGTCCAAAACTAAACTTGCTAACTCTTCCTCTTTCCCCACCTCCAAAATGCACTCACCACCTATGTTCCAAGTTCCTGCTCAAAAGTCTACATCCTATGGCCTCCTTGCTTATGTCATAAGCAAAGGACTACGGTCCCACTGTTCCTCCATTGGTCTCCTCTAGAAGTGTCCAGGCTGACTTCTGTAACATTAGCTATGCCCTTGATGTGTACCCGAGGGCTTGTTAAGCCACAGACTGCTGGGCCCCAGCCCAGTTTCTGATTCCTGTCTCTCAGGATCCCCGCTTGTTCCTGCCGCAGCTCCTCAGGATCCATGCTTCCCAGACCACTGGTCTCCTTCCTTCCAAGTCACACAAATTCTTCCTGAATCTTTTCATCATGGAGCAGCATAATCCTCACTAAATCTGACATTTTAGGTCTCTGATAATCAAGTGTGGGCAGTACTGGCTGTGACCACTTAGGTATGTTCTCTGTCAGGGTCAACCAAAACAACCTGCAAAATATATTCTGTTTGGACCCAAAATTTATGCAATTTTGTAGGACACAGAAAGTTAATTTCCAAATTCTACAGTGACGACAAATTAGTTTTATATATTGGAAGGGACCCTCTCCTTAGGCTAAATTTGTTACCAAACTCTGATGGAAAGGGGGAATTACTAAGAGGGGAAAAAAATAGCATGTCCTCCTAAGAATAGGGCAAAAGGACCCAAGAAGAAACAAAACAGTTCATTTTGGTACAACACAGCAGGTTCAAAGCCATCCTCCCAAGAGCAGCTTAAGAGAATAAAGAAAACTTCAGCAGACTGTGCTTTAATGCACCTGTATACCTATGTGGCATCTGGTTTGTATAGATCATAACCTGTTCTGTTCTAAAAACAGTTTTACTAAGAACAAAAACTAGTTCTATGTGGACTATCTTTCATGAGGTCTTTCCTTGAAAGAGCCTTTTCTGTCTTTAATACTGCCTGCATGTGAATGATTTAATCAGCGTGAACTTAAGAAATCCGGAGAGTTTATATTTTCACACGCTGTCTTTTATAAACAAAGAGAGGCTCATCCGCACTAGCCAAACCATCAGCTCTCACATCTAAACAACTTTTCAAAAAAATGCCCCTGGATTTTAAGGCACTTTCCCTCATGCCACCTCCTTTGATTTTCATAAGAAGGTTTTGAGGGCAAGCAGCACGGCCCCACTGTCTCTGTCTCAGGTTATCTGGCTAACATACAGCTAACACTAGGGTTGGCCATAGACAGCCACGGATGAAACCATAGGCAACCTGGACCACAGTGTTCCTGGAGTCATGTCTTTAAGTGCTTGCCTTAATCTGTTTTCTGTAACAAAATATTGAGATCTAGTAATTTATAAAGGAGAGAAGTATGTTCAGCTTACAAGTCTGGAAGTTGAAGTCCAACGCTAGGCAGCAGCCATTTGAGGAGGGTCTCATGCTGAAACATGGAGAAAAAGTGGGAGAGGCCTCCAAATGTTCACTTTACAACAGTCCACTCCAAGGTAACTAATTCAACTCCCTTGAGATCTGCCTTAATCCCTTTTAGCAACCCAATCACTTGTTAAAGGTCCACCACCTCTCAACACTTAGACAAGGACTAAATTTCAACATGAGTTTTGGAGGGGAAAAACCACATCCAAAGCACAGCCACACTGATAAGAAAAAAACAAAAACAAAAACAAACAAACAAAAAAAAATATATATATATATATCTCCAAGCCAAGCACAATGACACACACCTGTAATCCCAGCTATGTGGGAGAGGCTGAGGCAGGAGGATCAAAATTTGAAGCCAGCCTTGGCAACACTGAGACGCCGTTTCAAAATAAAGTAAAAAGGGCTGGGGTTGTAGCCAGTGGTAGAGCACTTGTATACCATATACCTGGTTCAATCCCCAGGACCCAGCCAAAAAAAAATTTTTTTTTTTTAAGGTATTTTGATTGAGGGAAAAAATTGAATAAGACCCAATTCTTGCCCTCAGAATCAACCTACTTGACAGAAGTCTAAAACAACATGTGGCAATATGCAAACAGAGCAAGACAGGGTGGCATGATGGCAAAGTCTTTGGAGTCAGGCTGACCAACCCACAGTTTAAATTCCAACTCCACTGCTCTTTACTTGCACTGTGATCCTGGGCCTATACTTACTCTCTCTGAACCTAGATGGCAGACCTAAGGACAGTTGTGAAAATCAGAAATAATATTTGACAAATGCCTAGGGCTGTGTCTAGCATAAAATGTGTATAACAAATGGACTCAAGTGTCTCATATCTACGTATACAGGCCCAATTATAGGTCTTAAAACCCACAATTAAATGTCAGTGGAATGACTTAAATTTTCCACTTTTATTTAGGATATTAAAATGATAGAACTTAATTGCCAATTAAAATATGGGGCTGACAAAGAAAGAGAGAAACATGAGTCACAAATTTCTGGCTTTAGTGACAGGGTAGAAAATAGAGCCAACAACCAAAATGGGAAAAGCTGAGGGAAACATGGGGGTGAGAGGTTTGGAGAGGGACAGGAAGCAGATGATAATTAAGGAGGAAATGAGTTCAGTTTCGATATCCTGCATTAAAAGTGCCTATGAGTCATCCAAGTAGAAATGTCCAAAAGATTGAGATGTGGTGAACTCAGAGATTTGGGGGTCATTAATATGGGTAGTGACTGAAGCCTTGGAAGTACTGAGATTCCCAAAGGGGCTGAGCAGACTAAAAAGAAAGCCACCAAGGATGAACTTGGTCCAGAGAACCTGAACATATATGGGCAGACACAGCAGGACCCAGGCAGAAATGAAAGAAGGAAAAGCAAAACAGTCACTAATGTACAAAAAGGAACCCAGAGGGAAGGCTTCAAGTGAGGATGGGCAGTACTATCAAGTGCTACAGAAAAGTCATGTCCAGGGCTACAAAGTGACCACAGGGCTCAGTTATCAGAGGCCACCTGTGACCTCAACAGAAGCAATTTCTATTGTTGAGGCAAATGAAATCAGATGATAGGCCATCTGTGAGGTCCCTCCTAAACTCCAAAATTCTTTAACTTCAAAACTGAACCTCACCATTCTCCAAAACCAACCTCAAATAGCAATGAGTTGTGAGGTTTTCTTTCATAGAGAGGGAATTTGCAACACAGAGACATGTTTTAAAACCACAAAAAATCATTCAACACGATCTTTGCCATTAAATTCCTATCTACTTCCTGATCCCAGGAAAGGAGAAAAATCTCTGGCACACAAAACCTGGAGAAGGAAAAGCTGATAACTTACCAAATAAATATCCTGTCCAATAAATCTCTAAGGAAAATATACTTCAATTGCTGTTTCAATGTTAACTTTGTGAAATTTGTTAGCACAGGTAGAAAGGCTTGGTTTCAATATGCAAATCTCCTGTAAAAGTCTATTTCAGCAGATTTCCACCTGGATTTCTAAATAAAAATAACTCTAACTCTTGCTGAGTTTAGCAAATTGCTCTTCAATGTCATTTATCTCATTCTTTGTACAGTTATAATTGTAGAAAATGTTGTTCCCATGCAATTTTAAGTTATAAAATGGTTCTACCATACATATTATGGTGCGAGGAAATGTTTGGCTTGGCAGTATAAACTGGTGAAACTAGTTGGTGAAGTTAAAAAAAAAAAAAAAATCCCCCAAACATCTGTTCAGACTAAGAAAGCGTTTGTTTTCAAGTCAACTCCACATACAAATATTTTTCAAAAAGTTAAACATCTCAAATATTAATAGCTAGTACAGTCAGACACATATAGCAAAAGGCTCAAACATTTGAGAATTCTGAGATGTGTTCCCCTAAAAATACTACTTACTTTTTGTAGGCACCACTGAATCTAAGCTGGAGATTTAACTGGATCTTCTGGTAACTAATCTGACATGTGGCCCTCCGTCTTACCTGAGGATACACACTATCTCCTCTTAAGCTTTATTTAAAAACATGCACGCACAAACCACATAGCAGGGACTCCACCCCAAATTCTCATTCAGCACACGTGGGGTGAATCCCAGAATTTAAATTTTTACAGCTTCACAGGAGATCCTAATATGCACTCCCCTGCCCCGACCCTGTTGAGAAGCTTTGCCTTTCAGCAGGATCCCCCAGAGTTTTAAAGAGCAATATAGTCACTGTTCCTTATGGATAAGCAGGATATGGTAGGAGAGGTGAGTGCAGAGAATTAAATCCTGCTGGCAAGTCACACAGGACAGATAGCAAAGTGCACAGGCACATCACATGGATGTTTCAAGAACTCACAGAGGGAGACTGGGGATGTAGCTCAGTGGTAGAGGGCTTCCTAGCATAGGCAAGACCCTGGGTGGATCTCTAGCACCACAAAAAGAGAAAGAAAGAAAACAACTAACCAACCTCACAGAGGTTTGGAAGCAGCTTTAACCTTGACCACCCCAGCCCTCCATGGAAGAGTATTTTCAACACCTACAGAAGGGCCTGGGTCAGCCTTCATGCCCGGAATCAATCATTCATGTCCTGGGAGTTTCCACCTGTTTCTCATGTGGGCAGCTGAGTGCAGCTGAATCAGTTCTCCAAGCTGTGCTCACTTCACATGGGATTAGAGAACCATTTCTCAGCTAATTCTCTCCTTGTAGGAAAGAAGGGAACACTTGAGTTGTCCTCCGTGCTAACCACTGGAGACAGGAAACACAAATAAAAAGGACTGGATGATGAAAGACCTCACCCACTAGGAGCCTCCAGCGTCCCTTTGTCCCCTTGAAGTGGGTACTTCTGTTTCACAACTTACACATAAGCCACAGCCCAGGCTTAGAAACCTTTCTCAAGTTTTTAAAGACACACAACTAGCAAATTCCTCCTTGAAATCCAGTGGGGTAGTGGGTTGGGGCGACATAACTCAGAATATTTTAACAGGAGTCTGTAGGACAGAATATTTTAACAGGAAGAGGACAGAAGCCACCAGCTTCAACTGACGCGACCTCAAAAAGCCAACTATTAGGAGCACCAGAGGTAAGGCAGGTTGTAAACATTCCCTTATTTGTCTCCTGGGAGCCAGAAGGAGGCTTGTAATTAAACCTGACAACATTTTTCATAGGAAACAAGGAGCAGGAGAATGACAGTGATAAAGAAGAGATAGTCAGTCTAACTTTATTAAAAATCTGAAGGCAGGCGCAGTGGCGCGTGCTTATAGTCCCAGCTACTTGGGAGGCTGAGATAGGATTATTTCTTGAGCCCAAGCATTCAAGGCCAACCTAGGCAGCATAGCAAGATCCTGTCTCAAAAAAAAACAACTTAAAAAATTTTTAGCAGTTGTATGACTATGCATATAAACTATAAAACAAGATAATTAAAGTTTTCAGTGGAAAAGTACTAGACACCATATAAAAGGCACCCCCCCCCCCAAATAAAATCCTCTGATATGGACACAATAAAATTAGAAAAGCTTTGAAAGGAGGTGGTAGAGCTTCCACATTATTAATAAGAGTGCTTTAAGAGTGAGATGTTGGGGGGCTGGGGTTGGGGTCAGTGGTAGAGCGCTTGCCTCGCACGTGTGAGGCACTGGGTTCGATCCTCAGCACCACATCAAAATAAATAAAGATATTGTGTCCATCTACAACTAAAAAATATTTTAGATGTTGGTTTTTAAAAACAAATCATCTTTGAATAAAAGCCTGTTTTACTTTGCAGGCCCTCAAATTTTTTCAGAAAATACCCTCTCTGGGAACACTTGACCTGTCCTAGCACGGATCCTGCATCAGCACGTCCCCGGGCTCTTGCTCACCTCACCTCACCCCAGGCTCCACCTGCCTACAACAGACAGTGGCTGTCTCACTCACTCACTCCAGGCACCTGGAAAGCTCCTCCAGACAAGCAGACCACAGAAGGCTGGCAGGAGAACTCGAACAAGAAAACCTGTCAGCACACCCACCCCAGGGGACAAACAGCACGGAGTTCAGTGGAAACCCCACGCAGCAGAGTTGGAGAGGAAAGGATTCCAGGGTGTAGGAAGAGCGGACACCTCTCTACAGCCAAGCTGACACTTGCTGGATCTTGATGAAGGTACTGATGCAAAGTCAGGTTTACCTCCACTCCCTCAGATTCTCTTTATATAAGGCCAGTGGGTTTGTCGCCCAATCCACAGTGAAAGGTTAAGGAGCCCAAGAGCCTTTCTCCAACCCTCAAACCCGAGTCCTCCTCGCCAGCCTTTGCACCTCACTCCTCCTCCGAGCTCCAGCTCTCTCCACTCACCATTCCCAAACACACTGCCCAGCTTCACACCTTTGCTGTCCAGCTTCTCTCACCCTGAAACATCTCTCTCCCACTGTGGGGACTGGTCATCCTCCAGGCACTCAAACAGCCTCAGCACCAAGTAACCTCACGGGTCCTTCGTCTGCACTCAAGACACCAGGCTGCTACCTACATTTCAGCCTTTGCCTCAATCTGCCTTGACCGCCCTCCTGTTTCTCAAGGGCTGGTCTGATCCACCACCACCCTCCTGCTCTTATCCCAACAAGAGTCAGATGCTCAAGGCCTACTTCCTGGTTGGGATTACAATGAGAGGCTCCCCGTAACTGACTCAGCCTATTTCTCTGGAAATATTCCTTTTGCTGAAACACCTGTCATGGAAAACACAAGGGAATTCTCCATGCACAAACACACAGACAACAAGGCTCTGGCCTGAGTCAATCTTAGCAACACTGCCGAGCCACACTGCCAAAAGGAAGGACGGAATCATGTGTAGTCACGTTTGGGCCAACAAAATCATCTTGGCAGGGCAGAGGCACTAATAGGTTTGTGCATGCAGAGACTGGGTGGAGTCCTTTCCCTCCCTGTAAGTCTGTATAATGAGGAGGTGGAAGAATGTCCCCACCCCCTTACCCACCAGGACTTCAAAGATGAGAACACAGCACAGGAGCTTTTCTCTAGAAGGAAACCAGGGACTGATTCAGGGGACAGGTCCAGTCTCCATCAAATCCCTTCAGAGACAACTGAGATCTCATTGGAGCAGAATACAGAGGAGAACCTCACAGGAGGTAGCTGGTCACCCCCATTCAATTATTGGATATTTCCTCAAAAAAAAGCCTCAGATCACCTTGCTTCTGAGTACTCCAGGCTGTTACTACACCTGGGGGACCTTTCTAGCTGGTTTGGTTAAGCATTCACTGCAGGACAGCACCACCTGGTGAACAGCAGCTCAAATATCCAGGGTGTCCTCCAATTGTGCACCCTTCCAAGGTCACCTGCCTGTTTACCTAGCTCTGGCGGTGAGGAAGGGTTCATCTCCCAGCTGCCTCCTTTCACACAGCACGCCTCATAGAAAGGTCAGGCTTCTCCTGCATCTCAACCACAACCAACAAACAAGTAGCCAGACCTACCATCACAGCCCAAAGCAGGACCATTCTGAGACCCTCTGCCTCCCCCCGCCACCCCCAGGGAGGGGGACACAGACAAGTGTGCTCTTCAAATTCGATCTGCAACAGGTTATATACACACACTTGCTCTCTGGCTTTTTCCCAGCTAGACCAACCCACGTGCAACACTACCTCTGCAAGGGCCAGGGGAAAAGGTCCCTTCTGAATTTAAGACTACTATAAAAGCACTGCTAGAAATTACAGACGTCGACAAGGAGGCAGCTTCCTGTGAGAAGGACAGTTCCTACAGCCTGTTTTTGTGGTGATGAGATCACAGAGTTTAGATTCTGTATTTGGTCCTACATGGGTTTTAAGAGCCTTATTCTGTAATTACAGAAAGGAAAAAGAGAGGTCAATGAGACCAGAGGAGCTCTGAGTGATGTTTGAGAAGTTCCTTATAACTACAGTCAGATCGCCCACTGCACTCAGAGAAATTATGCCTTTTCAATTTTTTGTCCTTAGGAACCAATTTCAGATTAGAAAAAAAAAAAAAATCATGGAACTTTTTACTAACCTGTTTCCTCATTCAAGGGTCTTTTGAATACACAAGCCAATATTTAGGGCCCAAGAAAGTTTTGGGAAAAAATGAGCATTAGGCCACAAAACACTCCCATGTAAAATGTAATATCTGACAAAATATGGATGGAATTTAAGACACAGGACTCCGGAGACCAGCTGAATGGGGACTCCAATCAGTGTTCACTGCCTTTTGTGGGGGTTACTGGGGGTTGAATCCAGGGGTTCTCTACCACTGAGCTACATCCACTGCCCTATTTATTTTTTGAGACAGGATCTCAATAAGTTGCACAGGCTGGTCTAGAACTTGCAATCCTCCTGCCTCAGCCTCCGGATGAGCTGGGTTACAGGCATGCACCATGGTACCCAGCTTACTTTTTTATTTTTAAAGCTAATTTCCAATTGACTTCTTAAAAAAATATCAATGCTCTTGAGAAGAATTATTTGGGTTTAGCTCCTCGTCACCACTTTCTTTCAAGAATGAACAGAGATACTTCAAAGTTGTTTATCTAATAGAGATATTCATCCAAAAAACATTTTTTTTTCCCACTGAAGTATTCTAAAAACATGGCACTGGGCCTCCTCAGACCACAAAACAAAGACTACTGTGTTTTTTTGTTATTATTTTGGGTTTTTTTTTTGTGTGTGTGTAATTTGATTTTTGTTTTGTTTTGTGGTGCTAAATAGGAATCGAGGGTCCTGCCTATGCTAAGCAAGTGCTCCACCACTGAGCTGCATCCCCAGACATCTCTGCGTGTGTTCATGGACCCAAGCGAGTCATCACCAGCTCCACCTGACAGTCCCATTCCTCTGTCTGTATAGGTTTCTCCAGCTCTGAATACTGCTCAACTAGCATGTAAGGCCCAGAAAAGTTCAACAATGTGAGGAAGGCCACTCAGCCACACTGAGTCTGAGTTCATGAAGTTCAAGTCACACTCAACTACAACCAGGGGAAAAGAAGACCACAGAAACCCTAACGCAAACAAAAGAAAGCTCCTGTTTTGATTTTGCTTCATGTTGAATGCTGGTGCTTAATAGAAAGCAGGCTTAAACGAGAGAGAAAGACAGGGAGGAGGAGACTTTTGTGGGAATTCCTCAGGCATTTGGAGCTTGAGTGGCAAAGAGTGTGTTTGTTGGGCTTGTTTACAGACAAGGGTCTCACTATGTTGCTCAAGCCAGTCTCTAGGCTATGGGCACAAGAAATTCTCCCACCTCAGTCTCCCATGAATCTGCGACAAAAGGCATGCACCACCATGCCCAACTGCAAAGGAAACTACTGAAGAATACTTATTTCAGGGGCTAGGAATATAGCTCAGGGGTAGGCATGCATAAGGCCGTGTTCCACCCCCAATACCACAATGAATAATAAAAATATTTATTTCCATTTTGAATCTTGCAAGATTTCTATTTCCTTGAGACAAGTATTCTGCTTGGACTGTTGTACCTGTCCGCTATACTGAAGAAGTTTTCTATACCCACCACCCATTAGAATCTCCTGAGAACAAACCTACCTTCCTTCCTTCCTTCCTTCCTTCCTCCCTTCCTTCCTTCCTCCCTTCCTTCCTTCCTCCCTTCCTTCCTTCCTTCCTCCCTCCCTCCCTCCCTTCTCCCTCCCTCCCTCCTTCCTTCCCTCCCTCCCTCCTTCCTTCCCTCCCTCCCTCCTTCCTTCCCTCCCTCCCTCCTTCCTTTCATTGTCAATGGATCTTTTATTTATTTTTATTATTTATATGTGGTGCTGAGGATCAAATCCGGGCCTCACACATGCTAGGCAAGTGCTCTACCACTAAGCCACAACTCTAGCCCAAAGCTTTAAAATTTTTGATGCTCAGAAAAATTAAAACAGAATCTCTGGGGACTGGGGATATGGCTCAAGCGGTAATGCACTCGCCTGGCATGCGCAGGGCGCTGGGTTTGATCCTCAGCAACACATAAAAATAAAGATGTGTCCACCGAAAACTAAAAAATAAATATTAAAAAATTCTCTCTCTCTCCCCCTCCCTCCCTCTCTCTCTCTCTCTCAAACAGAATATCTGAGGGGAAGAATCAAACACAGGTATTTTGTAAACCTGACTTTCTCATTATAATGGATTGAGAACCATTATCCTTGATGAATTCCCAGGTTGCTTCTCTTGTTCTCTTGTGGGATAAAGTGGGAAATATTTATGCCTCAGAAAAGCAGAGAGGAAGAGAAAGAGACCAGGCAACGAGGTGGAGGAAGGTAAAGTAAATGACAACCTGCAGGTGATGATCATCAAGACAGGTGCCTGGTGTGGCCTGAGGGAGAAGACAGGAGTAGGCAAAGAATAGGCCTTTCCCTAAGTAAGCCCTACATGGCAACTGTCATTAAATTTAGTTGCTCTAGCAGGTGGAGGCAGGGGTAAGAGGTAGCAATTCAAAGCTTATATGTACAGAACATTCCTCTATTTAATCCTTATGGCACGAGAAATGACTTTAATGGGATGGTTTTCATGTGTGAAGAATCTACTCAGCCACTGTGTTGTTTGCTATGATGAAGGTGAGGACTGTGAGCCAGCAGCTGAAGCTCAACTGCTAATCCAGCTCTGTGCCCACGGTTCCTTAATTCTCAGGGATACCTGCTGTACTTGTTACTCCGTACTAGATTAACAAATAGCAGGCTGACCAGCTTGGATGCTCCTTCCCAACTTCTGTCTCTCCTGGGGTGAATCAGCTTGGCCTTATCCATCCCTCACCAGTGTTCCTCATCTATATACCACAACAACCTGGGAACTCCTGGACACCACCCCCCAGACCACAGACAATCATACCTGATTGTGCAGGAGTCTGCATTTTATTTTTATTTTTTAAAGTAATTTTTATAGTTGTAGTTGGACACAATACCTTTATTTATTTTTATGTGGTGCTGAGGATCAAAATCAGCACCTCATACATGCCAGGTGAGCACTCTACCACTGAGCCACAACCCCAATCCCAGGAGTCTGCATTTTAATCCAGCAAAACAACGATCTGTGCCCGTCACAAACCCTCATCAATTCTTCCCCTGAAATGTGTTCCTCAGATGTGCTGCTAAATCTCTCCCTCATCTCTGCCACTTTCTACCTGTGGATTTATGAACTTACCCTCCTCCTCCTTGTCTCCCAGTTGGTCTCTCCAATGTAGACTGCAAGACCATTTGCTCAAATACCAACTGGGTCTCTTTATCCTGGCTCCAAGTTCCTCACTCAAATCACCCTACTCTGAACTCATCCTATATGCAAAACTACTTCCAATTCCAAGTTTCAGGTCTGTTAGTTCTCTGTCCCAACTACATGTTATGCCTTATCCATCCCTCTTGAGGACAAAATGTGTGTCATGCCTCAGATCTCCATAGGGCTCTATATTATTTCCCTCCATTCAACACTTCATTTTCCTTTTGCACAACAAAACCGATTTAGGCAAGGGTGGGAGAAAAGACTTACCTGCTAGTGGAAAAAAACTGAAGAAGTCTATGAAAGACAAAATCATAAGCTGCAACCTCTTCTTACCCAGAAAACATATGAACCAGGAAGCAAATAAGTTTTAGGAGCTGCCAAAGTCTGTAAATAAGGTTATGTACAATTCTGAAGCAATTCCCAGCCTCCCCCTACCTCTACCCAACACCTCTTCCCAGGCCCTCCTTTGCAGCCATTTCACTCTCCTTTTAGATACAATTCCCAGGGGAGGGAATATTTGGTTTCCCAGGCCACTCACTGTCAGTTAAGAGGGTGGAGAACAACTGCCAGATCAAGGCATAATGACAGCCCTGAGAAGGTTATGACTGACAGCAGAAAATTTATAAAATCCCAAACAGTATATTACAGCTGGTTATAGTTTAAATAGCCTTTCAATCCCCCAAAGTGCCCAAGGACACCAAAAACAAAACATTTCAAAACAGCACAACTTGTGGCTCTGAAAGATGAACCTGGGCACCAAGAGGTTCTTTGGCTTTCAATGGGTCTCTGCCACTATGTTCAGGAAAGAAGATGTCCACCTGACCAACCTCAGTCCCTAAGACCCAGGTGTTCTCAAAAAACAGGAATGGGTTCAACGTCCAACTGCAACCTGCTGTCTCCCTGTGGTCTCCAGAACCACTGAACACCACAATGGGCTTTCTCAAAGGCAGGCAAACAACCCATCTGCATTGCCATTCTTGACTGGAATGTCTCATGGGGCTACTCCCACAATCATTGCTTTTCCTCTAGCTTTTTGAAGGGCATCTGTTAATAAAGCTCCTCCCCAGATTATAGACCTCTTCCAGCAGAGGGACTGCACCTGGGGATGGACATCATGCCCCTACCACCTTCTGAGTCATAGCTGAAGAATCTGCCAGCTCAAAACATCCAGAAATCCCAGGGCCTTAAGAAAGAGGCATTTAAGTGAATATGTTTAAAAATAGCCTGAGCACTTCTCTGGTCTATAAAGGTATTAATTCTCCTGATTTTTAAATAAAATTGGTATAAATGTTAGGCTTCTATGATCTATGAAGTAAGCTTCAGTTACCTTCAGATCTAATCAGTATGGAATTGAGAACCAAGAAATAAATTCTGCACTGTTTCATGAACCTGTATGAACTAAGAAAAGCATGGGTGGGCTTTCCCTTGACCTAAAGTAACCTTACTTCAAATATTTTCAAATATCATCTCTTCATAACTGATTATTAGGTGACTCTATATTTAGTTCTTGATAAATAGTATTTAAAAGCACTAATTTGCTTCAGCTTTAGTAAAGAGAATATTTTAATGAATTTAACTGGTAGTTCTGTAAAATAAGGTTATAACTTACACTTTGAGGAATTCCTTGTCCAAACTGAATCAAATCTACATCTACTTCTAGAATCACAAAAGTAATTCTTGGTTTTTGTTTCAAGCACATTATTAAATATTGCTCCTCATGCTTCGAGGCCCATTCATTTTTAAGCAGGCCAAAATGACCTGCCAGGACAACCTTTCTACTGAGGTCCAGGTAGTCGGGACTTACAAGCTTGGCCTATTGTTTTCAGTGTTGACAGCCCCCCTTTCCTGTTGGGGACCGCAAATCAAGTCAAGATGGCGCCTGGCAGTTTGCCAGGAGGAGTGGTTTGTGAGGCAACGCCACTGAGCCATTAAGATAGTGATGATTCCTTATTGGCTGACTGCTGTATCTAGATGATGCTAATTGAGTTAAGCTGTGTGTAATCAGTTAGGTATATATAACTCTGCTGTTCCGCAATAAAGCGGCTCCCACTACCTTGGGTGCCCGCTACCTTGAGTTCCCGCTCAGTTCCCTCTGAGTTCCTTTGCAATAAAGCAGTTCCCGCTTCAACCTTCAAGTTGCTTGTGCTCTCCCGGTTATTTTGCCCAGCCGGACTGGGGCACCTTCCCCACTGCTAAAACCTCTTAACCCTCACTCCCATTCATACTCCTGGCTGGCTCAACGAGTGGGAATTTCTAGGAAATAGGTTTAAATTGGCCAAATTGTTCTTGTTGCTTCACTGGCCCTGATCTTGTATCTAATAACTTGGCTTCTTTCTCCTGCAATGCACAAGCCTAGCCTACCCTCTAACTGAGTTCTGATACACAGCCTGGAACCCTCTCTAGATAATCTGCTTTTAGTCCCTGGGGGCAGAGACATGGCCTTGCTCCTAGATCTTCCAGTGTAGTGGAGGTCACTCCGAATCCACATGGACAAAGCAGGTCAGGGAACAGGAGTGCTGTGACAGGCTACTCTAATGCTGTCACCGCCCCAGCCAGCCAGCCATCTGCCAGACCACTAGCCCTGAAGACACACCCTTCCCTCCTGGCACATGGATTTTCTCCCAGCTGCAGGCATCAGGTCTGCCACCCCCCTCCCCTGGACAGGGAGTTCCAGGCCCATTAGGAAATGACTCAGATCACAAAAAGCTGAGGCTCCTCTAGCCAGAACACAAATAATTCACAAGATCTGGGTCTTACCCATCAAAAAATGTCCAAATAAAACCCCAACAATGAAACAAAAGAAAATAACATCTTATGTCCCTGAAAACTCAGCACCTCCATGTTGTCTTTGGATAAAGCTGAAGCCACTAGTTCTAAGGTGAAAATAGAGGAAAATCAGAGCGATGGCTGCTGTGTCTTCCCTGGGTGGAAGAAAATCAGAGAGGTTTTATTAACAGCTTCAACGATACTGGTTATCAAAATTGCAAATATGAAACTACATACTTTTTCTCTTCCAGGAAATCAAGTCATCTTCCAAGTTCCTATTAACAAAGCCAAGTGTATATGTGCATATTTATCAATACTCCTGAAACCTCTGACATTAAAACCTCACTGGCTCAACTGTCTTACATTTCAGAATAACCTGAGAAACAGTAACCTTCAGTTTATGGTCAAGGTTTATTTTTGCAAGACCTATTATTTTCTACAAAGTTTTAGTATTTTCTACTTTCTACCCCTATTTTATGGGAAGATTTTCCCCTCTTGGTTTTATAGCTTTGCTTTTTGATCATATTAATTGATCCAGATAATTCCATCCTTGCAATTTTTTCACTCCTGGGAAGAAATAATACACAGTCATTTAAAAACCAACTGCAGTATCAATGCTTTTTCAATGACATAGCTACTATGAGTGACACTAAGCAAAGGCTTTTTCAGGGCAATGTTGACTTCTCTCCAAAATAATTCTCAAAGCTATTGAAGACATCATCAAAAATACTAAGGCATTATTTAAGTAAGAGGTATTAACTACCTATGCTAAAGCACAGCAAATGGACACAAACAATATGGACTCCTCATGAGAGGGGCTGCCCAACAATTAGACAGGAAAGGACCCACTTTGTATACCATGAGGAACCGAATGCTTATTTAATTATGACTAAAAAAAACAGGAATGTGACCCAAGGACCCCATTTCTAAGTCTTCATCCAAAAAAAAAAAAAACAAAACTGCAGTACTATTCATAACTACCGCAATGTAGATGCAACCTAAGTATCCATTCATGAATGATGGATAAATAAAATGTGGTATATCCATACAATGGAATATTATTCAGTCTTACAAAGGAAGGAAATTCTCATGCATACTACAATATGAATGAAACTTAAGGACATAAGTGAAATAAGCTAGTTTCAAAAGGACAGATACAGCATGATTCCACTGATAGGAGATAAATAAAGTAGTTGAACTCATAGAAGCAGAATAGAATGGTGGTTGCCTGACACTGCAGGGAGGGAAAAATGGGAAGCTGCTTGGTGAGCATATATATAATTAAGGAGTGACATGCAGGCAAGAGGGGACAAAGAACCAAAGAAGAAGTCTAACAAAGGGTCAAAAAGAAGGGCAACTCAGACCCAATCCTAAAACAAAACACTAATGCCAGAGACTGTACAAACATCACCCTGAGCTATTCCAAGCCAAGAAGGCAAGCCAGGAAACAGCTTTCAAAGGCTGGAGGTGGAGTAAGACGTAAAATGCCACACTTCCAACTCATGAGTAAACATTGAACACTAAACTGCAGCAAAATCAGAGGAACTGGTCAAAGTACTCTAAGTCATTCATAATCTAGCTCTCATAACTTGAGTGTTCTCTGAATTTCAGGAAAGGCCTTACTACATGAAAAATAAGAAATACAGAAAGTGTTAAGGCACATCACCCCATTGGGACAAATCTGGTAGTAAAATTATTTGAAAAAACACCAGAAAAAAATGTATAGCACATATAAAGGAAGGAATAAAATATGGTATTATGATAAAAACCCATTTATTTAATTAACATCCTTGAAAAAAAATAGGTATGGTAAATAAATGAATCCTTAGAGAATGTGCTTTGGATCCTGAATGACTCACAATGGCCTGTATGTTAAATGCTTGGTCCCCAGGGAAGCACAATTGGGAGATGGTGGAACACTTGAGAGATAGGACCTTATAGGGGGTCTTTAGGTACCTGGGGATGTGACCTTAAAGGAATTATGGAATTTCAGTCTTTTCCTTTCTCTTTTGCTTCCTTTCCCCAAGGTAAGCAGTTTTGCTCCACGTCAGACTCCTGACATAATGTACTGCCTCACCACAGCCCAAAACAATGGGGCTACTAGATCTTGGACTAGAAACTCCAAAACTGTGAGGAAAAATAAAACTTTTTTCCATGTAAGTTGTTTATCTCTGGCATTTCATTATAGTGTTGAAAAGTTGACTAACATATAATGAAACCTGTGTTAACTGCATATGGACTAGGTATTTGATGAGTCTTAGGGAATTATACTTGGTTATTGTGTGACAATGGCATGGGGGGAATTTTCATCAGAGACACAAGCTATTTATAAATGAAATTACATGGAATTGCTTTAAATTGCTGGGGTGGAGAGTTGGGAAGATGTAGATCAAAGACGGTAAAAGTTGCAGTTAGGATGAATAAGTCTAGTGATCTAGTGTACAATATACAGTATGAGGACTACATTTAATATTATATTGCATAATGGTAATTTGGGAAGAGAGTAGATTTTAGGTAATCTTACCACAGGAAAGACATTCTGAGAAATGCATTATTTCATCATCATGCAAACAGCATAAAGTATAGTTATACAAACCTAAAATGTACAGACCAATCAAAATCTGCGGTAAGGGGAGCACAGTGGTGTACACCTGTAATTCCAGCTATCTAGAAGTCTGAGGCAGGAAGGCTGCAAGTTTGAGGCCAGCCTGAGCAACTTAGCAAGACCTTGTCTCAAAAGAAAAAATAAACAGGACTGGGGATGTAGCTCAGTAGTAGAGCAACCCTGAGTTCCAAAAAGGTGGGGGTGAGGGTGGGAGTGGGGGAGTAGGGTGAAGAGATGGTAAACACAAGAAGAATGAGGCTGCCCTACTGTTTTACAGTAAACTTCTTTTTATAAGTAACGGTCTAAAATGTTATCAAGTATCATATGTAGTAAATACATAAACCAGTAATATAGCTGTTTATTATCAAATATTATACACAATGTATAATTGTATGTGCTATATTTTTATACAAATGGCAAATTGTATTTATCTACACCAGCATCAACACAAACCCATGAGTAATGTATGTACTACAACTTTACAACAGCTATAAAACACCACTTGGTGACAAGAATATTTCCACTCCATTATAATCTCATGGGCCCACCACGGAATACATAGTCCACCACCAGCCAAAGTATTGTTATATAGTGTGTGACTGTGTATCAAAACATCACATTGTTCACTTCAAAAGTATGCAATAAAAAATAATAAGCTTTTCCTACCACAAAAACACAATGTGGGGGGCTGGGTTTGTGGCTCAGTGGCAGAGTACTTGCCTCGCACATGTGGGGCACTGGATTCGATCCTCAGCACCACATAAAAATAAATAAATAAAATAAAGATACTGTGTCCATCTACAACTAGATAATATTTTTAAAAAACACAATGTGGGCTTAATCGAATACGATTGGCAAAATGTTGATATTTGAAACTGGTTGGTGAGCATGTACATGGTGGTTAATTACATACCTCACTACTTACATATTTTTGACAATACTTTTTAGTTGTACATGCACACAATACCTTTGTTTTATTTTTATGTGGTGCTGAGGATCGAACCCAGTGCCCCACACGTGCAAGGCAAGCACTCTACCACTAAGCTACAACCTCAGCCCTATTTTTGACAATTTTGATGATAATTTTTAAAAGGCCTGGGTTGTTCCATTTGGCGTAAAGTTCTCTAAAGTTGCTGCCTGGATTTCGGATACTTTACCAAAAATCACAGATCTCTCTATACCTGGAATGTCCCTTTCCTCCACCTGGACAATCTGTGTTCACTCCTTAAGACCCTTTCAACTGCAGTACTAGGGATCCAACCCAAAGCGGAGGCCTCAACTTCTGTGCTCCTACTGTATCCCATTCACCTCACTATGTATCTCTCATTATCCTATATTTGTTTATGAAACCACAGTGCTCCCCTACTGAACAAGGAAGGGACCACAATGTTTTGTCACTATATTCCAGGGGCCTGGCATATGCTATGCCCCTGATAAATATTTGGGATATTTATAAGACTTATCCTGGTATCCTCACAAAACACAGATTGATTGACTGACTGATTTATACTGGGGATTGAACCCAGGGTTGCTTAACACTGACCCACACCCCCAGCCCTTTTTCACTTTTTATTTAGAGACAGGGCCTCGCTAAATTGCTGAGACTGGCTTTGAACTCACACTCCTCCCACCTGAGCCCCTTGAGCCACTGGGATTACAGGTGTGTGCCTGGTCAAGGGATCTTAAGGTCTTCAGGCCCATATAGCCTGTGTTCTTACCATGCTGAGGTCCTTACACAGTCAAGCCTGCTGGCTTCCATGGCCTCTATTTAGAATCCCCAGCTTGTCACTTGTTATGCACAGAACCTCCAGACACAGCCTTATGTCAAATGGCCTCCTGGTCAAAGACAAAAGACCTTGGGCACACCTTAGGAGAAAGGTGTGTATGTAATTCCTATCTTCATCCCAGTGCCGGTGAAGACAAAGATAAAACCAAACTGGGCACAAATCACGAGCCACTGAAGCAGGAACAAACTTTATTTCTGAACTCCACCAGCACACTCCACACACGCTCCCGGGGGGAAAAAATGCCGAACCACGCCACGCTGCCGGGACACACTACTCCAACAGGAAATCCCTCCTCCAGAATTCCCTCCTACCGCACTTCCCCAACCAAAGGGAACTCTCCTGGAGTCCCACAGAGCTCCAAATTAGCAGGCCTAGGCAGACAGCAGGGGTCTAATCTCCAATAGAATGCGCATCTTAACATACTCATTATCATCTCAATGGCTTGCTAGGGTCACCTTTCAACCAAAAATGCCATTCGTCATTCCTACTTGGCCACGGCTCTCAGCACATCCCACTCCCATCCCACATATTCTAGACTATTGAGGGCTTCGGTCCAAAACCTGCAACTATGTACAGGATAACAAGCTGCCAAGCAATGAGTAATGGTACATGTCTGTGGCACTCACCTCTCCTGCCTCAGCCACAGACCACCAAGGGCACCAGCTGAAAAAGGGTGACCTTCTGGCCATTCCCCTGATACATGGTGCTACATCAAAGGAGTCCCTTTCCCTCCATCAGGCTTCAGGTTTTCAATGATAGAAGCAGAACACGTACCAAAGGTGGTTATGAGCAAGTAAAACCATGTATATCTGGGGTTTTCTTCTTTCACTGTTTTGAAATTATGAAAGTGGTATTTATCTCCCCATTAATATCTCTTAGAAAATTGTCAGTTGTCTTATGTCTCCTTTCCGGTTTTTGTTTTTCATTGGATTTTCTTTTTTTTTTTTGGTACTGGGGATTGAAACCAGGGGCATGTAACCACTGAGCCACATCCCCAGCTCTTTTTATATTTTATTTAGAGACAGGGTCTCAGTAAGTTGCTTAGGGCCTAGCTAAATTGCTGAGGCTGGCTTTGAACTCACAATCCTCCTGCTTCAGCTCCTCTTGCCTCAGCCTCCTGAACTCCTGGGATAGTAGGTGTGCGCCACCACACCCAGCTTTTACTGTTGTTTTATTTTGTTCCTGCAGTACTAGGGATCCAACCCAAGGCTACTCTACCAATGGACTATACTGCCAGACCTTTTAAAACTTTTATTTTGAGACAGGTTCTTGCCTAAATTGGCCAACCCGACCTCAAACTTGAGATCTTCCTCCTTCAGCATCCCCAAATTGCTCAGATTACAAGTGAGCAAATTACCACTGTGTCTGGCTTCTCTCCATTCTTCCTCAAATTTTTGACTTATGGCCTATATCACATACCCTAGCTCTCAAATGCAGGCCGACTGTATTGCTTACACTTCTCTTTCATGCAGACAATATTGTGAAACAAAAAAAATAGGAACTCTGAAGTCATAATAATCTGGATTCTTATGCTGGGTTCACCAATATTTTGATTCCTGATGGTTTTGTAACAGTGGTCCACTTTATGCTCTGAATATAGCCCTTGCTGCTCTGCCACTATGACTTATTTTTTAAAGGGACTTGTTTGCTTCTCTTCCTCTCTCCCTGCTCCTCCTTAATCTTTCCCCCTTTCTAATCTCTGGGAAAATAGGATTACCTTTTTCCCCATCCGAGGCAGAATTATTTGCCCTTGAGCACACAACCACCACAGAGAGAAATAATTCAGGCTTTGGGGATGGCACCAGAAGAACTCAGAAATGACTATCTCCCCAATTAACAGTGAATTACAACTCAACAGAGAACACATGGAATGTAGCCTTTGAATCACCTCTTTTAAAGTCCCCTGTTCCTGCTAATAGGCAGAATCACAGCCTTTGGGACAGGAGTTCCCAGTGCTTCTCCTTTCCGAGCAAAGCAATAAAACTTCTTCCTTTTTCTCAAAACCGTGTCCTCATTCTTGGGTTGGCATTGAGGACAAGGACCAAGCTTTTGCTAACAGTTTGACTTATGATTTTCAATTTCATGATGATGCAAAAGTGATATACATTCAGTAGAAACCACACTTGGAATTTTATATCTGGATGTTTTCCCAGGCTAGCAAAATGTGGTCTGATATGCTCTCTCTTGAAGCTGGGCAAAGGCAATAAGCAGTGGCTTCCAGTCACCATGAGACCACAAGGGTCCACAACCTGAACTCTACAGCATACTGCATTGCTGGCAGCTTTTAGGATACTGTTGTTTTTTTTTTTTTTTTTCTTTTGTTTTTTTTTGTGTGTGTGTGTGTGTGTGTTTAATATATATTTATTTTTTAGTTGTAGTTGCACACAATACCTTTGTTTTATTTATTTATTCATCCCATCATGTCTATGAAATGTTCATGTGTATGTATGAGATCCTCAACTTCACTATAAAATAAGTTTTGTGTTAGTAATTTTGCCCACTGTAGGCTAAGGTAAGTGTTTTGAGCACGTTTAAGACTGACTGGGCTAAGCAGTATTGTTCAATAGACTAAGTTTATTAAATTTGTTTTCAACTGACAATTTGCATGCGCTATGGGTATATTATGACTTAACCATTCCAACAAAATTTGAGGAGTATCTTTACTTTTTTAAACTTGAGAGAAATCATCTTTGAGTATGGGAGGGGTATACTGAGTTGGGGGGGAGAATCATCTGAGGTTCAGCTATTACATCAACTTTAATTTCAGTGTCGTTGATTAGATTTAGATAAATTACATTTACTTTAGATAAATTACACTTATTTTAAATGTGTGCAGAAAAATTCTGAATAAAATTACTTATCTATTTTTAAATATGCCAAGCAGAAAGATAGATCACTCTTGTCATCAGGAAAATAACATTTGAAAAGAGAAGACTGGATGATTTTCAGTTGAATGAGAAAGAGTACAAACCCTGCCTTCACCCTCCCCACTAGAAACAAGAGCTTTGAAAACCACCGATATCTGTCTACCAAAGTATAAGCCAAAGGTCAATTTTCAGATGAATGTAATGGTTACTGTTATCATTCATAGGAAAATTATCTGTTTCAAGTTAAAAGTGCTCCTTACATTCTCATTTCCACTGTTATCTGTAAGATGATCAGACCATTTAGTTTGGGGCCCCATGCTTGGAAAGGGTTTGGATCTCTTCTCTTAACCACAGGAAATTCCAAACCCCAGGCATCTCACAAAGACACAACAGGTGATGCAAATCCACATCAATACTAGAAAACTGTTACGGTTTAAACATCTATGTCCCTCCAAATTCATATGATAGAACTTAATATCCAACATGATAGTCATGGAATCCTCCCAATTTCAGTTTCAGTTTATGCAGTTTGTTAACCTCAACTATGATCCAAAAATATTAAATGGAAAATTCCAGAAGCAACTCGTAAGTTTTAAATTGCATGCAGTTCTGAGTACTATAATGAAATCTTATGCCATCCAACTCAGGATGTGAATAATCCCTTTGTCCAGCGTATCCACACTATATACACTATCCACCTATATTAGTCAGTATTCATCTCAATTATCAGCTACTGTAGGACTAGTATATTGTTATAATTGCTCTAGTATTAATTTTTTAGTATTAATTATTTTTAATCTCTTTCATGATAGGCATGTATATATAGGAAAAAGCATGGTAAGTACAGGGTTAAGTACTATTGAAGGTTTTAGGTATCCACTGGGAGTCTTAGGCACATCCCCCAAAACAAAGGTGAAACTACTCTATTACTGGGGTTGTGGCTCAGTGGTGGAGCACTTGCCTTGCACGTGTGAGGCCCTGGGTTTGATCTCAGCACCACATATAAACAAACAAATGAAAGGTATTATGTCCATCTACAACTAAAATTATCTTTAAAAGAAAAAAAGAAGAAAAGGTGAGGCCAGAGGGATGACCCAAACCTGTAATCCAGGCTGTTCAGAAGGCTATTTGGGAGTCTTAAGACAGGAGGATCATAGGTTCAAGGCCAGCTTTGGCAATTTAGAAGACTGGGTGTCTGATAAAATCAAAAGCAGGGGCTAGAGATGTAACTCAGAAACAGAACACTCCTAGTTCAATCCCCTGTAGAGCCAGAAAGAAAAAGAAAAGTTGGGGCCAGTTTGGGAAGTGATGAGGGATCTGCCCTAGTGCCTTACAAAAGGCTGAGAGGAGCACCCTAAAGCACCTCTTGCCCTTCCATCTTCTTTTGTTTGGGGCTTGAACCCAGAGGGGCTTTACTATTGAGCTACATCCCCAGGTCTTTTTTAAGGCTTATTTAAGTCTCTAAATAGAGATAGTGTCGCCCTAATTTGCAAGGCTGGCCTTGAATGAGCAATTCTCCCGCCTTGGCCTCTTGAGTAGCTGGAATTACAGGCATGCACCACCAGGCCCTTTCATTGAGGCAGGAAGATCTCAAGTTCAAGGTCAGCCAGAGCAATTTAGCAAGACCAATTTGCCAGCAACTTAGTGACACCCTGTTTCAAAATAAAAAATATTTATAGAAGGACTAGAAGTGTAGCTAAGTGGTAAAGCACCCCTGGGTCCAATTCCCAGTACTGAAATAATAGTAATAATAATAAATAACATACACACATATATACAATTGGGACTACAGGCCAGGAAAAATGAAAGAGAGAGAGAGAAGGAAGGAAAGAAAGAAAACTGGCTATACGCTGAACAGATGTCTGTGTCTAAAGAGTTCTGGATGTCCCATACAGCAGACATATGACCTTGGACTAGTCTCTTAAATTGGTTGGCCCTGATCAGCTTCACATGTAAAGTTAGTAAATTGAATTAGACAAGTTCAACTCTTTCCAATTCTAAAATTCAATACGAATTCACAAATTCTTGATTGATTGACTCCACAGTAAAAGAAAGAAGGCATATAAAGTCCTTAACACAGTGGTTAGGATACAGTAAGCGTGTCATAAATACTGGCGGCTGGTATTAAAATAGGGAGGTTAAGGTTTGCATGTGTTACACGTAGCTTATATCCAGATTTCTCTGGTGAGACATTTTCTAGAGGGAAAAAAAAAAATAAACCACTTTAAAGCCCTATTTTAATCAGCATTGTTAAATCAAAGGAGCCTAAAATGAAACAATAAATTATGGAGCTCTACATGAAAGGATATGAGCCTCTCAAAATCGACTGGCTTTGTTTTGTTTTAAATTAGACTTTCAGTGAACTCTTGGCGGCACTCGGGAAGAAATCAGGAGTGCTGTAAAGGCTCATCGCTCAGCACACATTTACTGGAAATTGTGATATCAAACTTGCAGCTGGGGAAGGAAAGCTCAGCAAGACCCTGCCTCAGGTCTTACTTGATTTTGTTTTTAACTGAATTAGGTGTCCTACACTTAGAATTCGGGGTTATTCACGAATAAGGATTTCTAGCTTTTCTTGAGAACATGGAAGTGCTTAGCCATATCAGGCCTGCATTCCCACTCAGCAATGCACAGCATATTTAAGCAGAATTATTTCTACCACCACCTTGTTGCCATTCACCCTCAGCTCACTGCCTGGCCAGCTGGGCAGCTGTTTCCCTTGCCCAGCCCCTGCACCTACACATACATAATCCAGGAGCTCTCTCAGGAGCAGTGGGCTCTGGAGTCAGATACCATGCTGGCATCCCTGCTCTAACAAATACCAGTCATGTCATTATCTTAAGCAAGTAATTTGTCTCCCTGAGCCTCAGTTTCCCAACTGCAAAACTGAGGTGTTAGTAATAGCATCTGCCTCCCAGGGCTGGTGTACATGCATTATTACCTGCTAAGTGCTTGGAGCTGAGCCTGATACACAGTAACTGCTCTATAAATATTAGATGTTACTACCTTCTGGCCCCAGAAGGCATAAGAGTTTCAAGTTTCTGTCCCAGTGCTTTAATATTCTACAGTTATCTGCCAAATTATTTTATGATCAAAATGAAAATGGCATATGGCAAAAGCTACGCAGATAAAACTTAAGGATAACTACAGCCGCCAGACACAAAGGAACACACACCACATGAGGCACCTGGAATCAGAATATTCATACAGACAGAGGTTAGAGGGGTGGAAGAAGGGGGAATGAGAAGCTATTTAATGAGTACAGAATTTCTCTTCGGGAGCAATGACAAAATTCTGGAGATAGATGGTGGTGATGGTACAAAACAATGCGAATGTACTTGACATCACTAAATGATTCACTTAAAATGGATTAAAATGCAAATTTTATGTTACATATATATATATATATATATATATATATATATATATAAGCACATTTTTAAAAAAGGAATTACTCCAGCCTACTTTTAGCTACTTGCTAAAAGTAAAATGTTAATGATCCTAAAGTCATTCTAAATCACCATAAATTCATGCTCTCAAAGGCCACATACTGTACATCCCATAATAGTTCGGAGAAAACAATATTAAGTATTTTAACAGCTGTGCTTCACAACAGTGGCCCTTCTTTTGGATCTAGAGGTCTCCTGGGAATGAATCTGTAGCAAATAGAGTATGTGGCTGATGAGATCAACTTTTAATACCTGTCCACAGCAGTTGGCCATTCTTCCTTCATTACAAAATGTCCACACAGGCTCCTCATACTCTCTCTTCTCTCAACAAATACACAAAATGGAGGCTTCCTACCAAGCACCACTTAACTGGTTGCCTTTGAACTGTGGGATGCTGGGCAACCCTGATGAGAGATTCTGATCTACACCTGTTCTATAACAGTATTCAAAATGCACATAAACACTAAGATAACCAGGCTGCAAATCAACATACACAAGAGAATGCCCTAAACTGTCCCAATCAGGGTCTTTACTTTCACATTTCCACATGCTACTACCTTCCAAGACATATCTCTCTCTTCTCTCTCTCTCTCTCTCTCCTCTCTCTCTCTCTCACACACACACACACATGTGAAATAATTACTTTTCAAACTGCAATTAATCTAAGAAACACACACAAAACAGGCATAACCTAGTATGTATTCACAATCTTCCATATTGGATCCCCTTACAAGTACCTATTTCCTAACATTGACAGGGAGGGCTACCCTTTATGAGTTTATAAGCTTGAGACAGGCACACTACACCTAGCTCCATGAAGAAACTTCCCGAAACTTGGAGATTTCTTAAACTAGTGCCTTTTTTTGGCACACGTGTTTTTTGCATTAAACATTCTTTTAATGTTTTAAATATAAGTGAAAATTTGAAATGACAGGTATAGTATCTTTCAAATTTCTCAATATTATATACTGAGTACCAACCCCAACTTAGGGAGGGAGAACTACCTGGCACCTTGATTTCCACTGCTGCCCGACAGTTAAGACACCAAGTCCCCACGTGGCTGTATGTCCTATATAATAAACCCTCAAACACTGATCATTTTCCCCTGTGAAAGCACAAAAAAGCGTTCCAAAAAGACGAAAAGGGAAAAGATCATAGGCACAGTGCACAATTTATCCTCTTAAAATCCAACGTGAACATCAAATGACAAGTATTTTTATACTCTAAGGATCAAACAGGGAAAAGATAAATGTTTTTAAAATTCACTGACAAAAAGCCTCAAGCAAAACCGCTGCCATCTAAGAAGTAGCTCCCAGGTATAAACCAGTCCGGCAGAAAGCTAAGGAATGGAGCAGGTAATTCCTGGACAAGAAAATTTGGGCTTCCTGTCCAAGCTGCATATAACAAAACAATAAATATGTATCAAATATTTATTAAATAAGGCCAAAATCTCTCTGTTACAGGTTGAATTATGCTCATCTCCCTCCAAATTCATGCAGAAGTCATAAGGCCTAGGACCTCAGAATATGAACTTATTTTGAGCAAGGGTATTTATATAGAGGTAATCAAGTTAAAAGAAGGTCATGTCAGGGTGGGCCCTAACCCAATGTGAATGGTATCTTTATAAGAAGAAGAAATATGAACAGAGACAGGCGGAAAAGGAAAGCACGAGGAGAATACAGCAACCTATAAGGCAAGAAGAGAGGTTAGGACCACACCCTTTCCTCATAGGGCCTCAGAAGGACCAGCCCTACCCACACTTTGACCTTGGATTTTTACTGACCATAGCACAGAGATAATAAATTTCTGTTGTGTGTTTTGCTGTTTGTTTTCGTTTTGGTACTATGGATTGAGCCCAGGGGCACTCTACCTGAGCCCTTTTTATTTTTCATTTTGAGACAGGGTCTCACTAAGTTACTGAGGCTGACCTTGAATATGCAATCCTCCTGCCTCAGCCTCCCACATCACTGGGATAACAGGAGTGTGGCAGGATGCATGGCAGTAATTTTCTGTGATTAAGGCATCCAGTTTGTGATACTTTGTTACAGAAGCCCAAACTAATAAGTTGCTTACCAACTGTGATGACCTCAGAGCCAACACAACCCAGTGCACAGGTACTGCTTCTATCAAGTGGATATAACACAAATCCATGCAAACATCCCACAAATCCACAGTCAGCACCATTTTAGGCACAGTGGGGTCCCAGGAGAAATCTCAAACTCTCACTGCCCACTCCTGCAAACATTTTACCACCTACCTACCATGAGAAACATACAGTGCACTACTATAAATCACGTGCAAGTATGTATAAGACAAAAATACCAAATTCTTTGCTTATCAGTCAACAATAACAACAAAAAAGCTGAGCCAATTTAAGACCAGACTTTTCCCAAGACCAATGATAGTATGTGATAAATACTCTTAAGTTCCATGAAGTTTAGATCCATCCAAACACACTATTCTCCGTCACCCTCTCAGGACACAATTCTACTGCAGGAGTATGATGTAACTACCCTGCTTTGTCCACCAAACAGAACACAATATGCCTTCAATATGTCAGCCTGTTTCATCTCCCTAAATACATAATTGATTTTTAACATTTTATGCTCCAGTTACTGCCCAAAAGCAGACTGGGACAACTTCATATTTCAATTACCCCTTTCTTTAAAGTATAAAAGGAGTGATCAGAACAATTAACCAACTTCCTTCAGTTATTCTTGAAGAGTCATTTGCTCACAGCTTCTTCTAGTTTCTCTTATCATTCACATATATACCTCTTATGTATCAAAAAAGACATAAAATTTATATAACCTGGCTAAAAAATAGAACTACATATATGATGAAAAACCACCAAGAGGAGGAGAAGAATTTGTCTTTATTTGGAACACAGAGTAGCTACTTACATTCCCCATAGAAACAGAATTAGGACCAATGTCAAACAAAAATTAAAAGCTTAAACTTCCCTTAAAAAAAAAAAAAAAAAAAACTAGAGCTATATATTTAGGTCATTTTATTTTTAACCACAGCCTCCTAAATGACCTGAATATCCCAACATCCATTCTAAGTGACAAGTTTTATAATTCTTATGAATAATTTAACTGGGCAAATTTGCTTTACTTGTTGTTGAATAAAAATGTTGCTTCAGAAATTGACAGGCCAGTTGCCCACAAAAAATCTCCGTCGGAATATCTGCCATTCCTATTAGGGAAAAACAGGGTGTGATGGGAAGGAACTTTAAAACTGGATCTCTTGCCTGGCAGAGACTTTTGCTATCATCGAAATGGGCAGCTTTGGTTTATGTGTAGTCTTCCATCTATTCACCATCTCCCCAAACACTGTAAATATCAAGGTATTCTGAAGTTCCAAAGGTGTGTGTTCGAATTCAGGTTCAGAAAGACATTGCTAACAGCACACTCACACAGTGAGTGACTTTCTTAGAACACTGAGCCAGATATGCCAGAATATTTTGTTAAAATAGAAACCATAGCAGTCTTGGCCTTGGCAACAATAAGGTTAGTGGGGGTTGGTGTTGGTTTTTTTAATCCATCCTCATTTCTACAAAAGCTGGTATCTCAGGGAGAAGAAAACAATTTATCCAGAATGATGCTGGCTTTGGGAAACAAGAGTATTTACTATGGGGGCCCAGGGTCGGCCAGGTTATGAAGATATCATCCCTCTGAGCTCACTCTCTGGGCCTCTCCTGGCCTCTTACTCTCCAGTTCCTGGAAGTCCTGTGACTAAATCCACAAAGCTTAAAAACAGAAACTGGAGGTGGGGGCCCAGGTCTTCCCTCCTTATTTTTCTCGGGTGCCACATGATGAAATCCTGGTAAACCTCTGGCTGTATGTGAGTGGACTCCAGGGAGGGAAGCCTGATGGCACAACATTGCCAGGGGACAGGCAGGCAAGACTGAATTAGGAAGCCACTGCGGACCCAAGCTGTGGTGTGAATGTGTCCTGCAAAAGTCCACACCTTGGAAAGTCAATCCCCAAGTTCTCCTGTTAATGCAATTTGGAAGAGAGATCTTTGGAAAGTAACTGGTTAGATGAGGTCATAGCAGGTAAAGCCCCCATGACAGTATTAGAGGAAGACATACCTGAGTTGGCATGCTTGCTCTCTTTCACCATGTGATGCCCTCTGCCATGTAATGAGGCAGCAAAAAAAGCCCTCATCTGGTGCCAAGCAGATGCTAGCACCACACTTTTCACTTACCAGCCTCCAAAACCATGAGCCAAATAAACTTCTTTTCTATATAAGTTAAATGGCCTTGGATGTTTTGTTATTGTAACAGAAAACAAATGAAGTCAAAACATATTGAAATCATTTTACAAGTATTTAAGTCATATTCTCCAAGTTTAGTTCTATTAGTAAAAAAAAAAAAAAGTGCAATTTGAATTCTTTATGTCTTCTTTCCACTTATCACTCAGAACTAGTTCAAAGCTCGAAAAACTGAAGGAGCAGTCATTGACTCCACCCTCAAATCCCAATAATCAAAAGAATGTTTCATTTTCAAGACACAGAACTTACCTCTACTAAGTTTATTTTACGTCTAAGTCATCTGTGAGAAAATAAAAAGAAATAGAGAAAACAAAACTATTCTAATTCCCAAAATACTGACTTATTTCATTTCATTCAAAACTTAGTCAAGGAACCACTGTTACTATTATTATGACCATTCCCAGTGCAGCGCCACTCAGTCACTTATTTAGCAGCAACTAAGTGAGCTGCTGCTCACCCTCACTTGTAAAATGGGAATGGTGATACTCCTACCTAGTGGGTGTGATCTTAGAACAAATGATATAATGAAGGATTAAAGGGACTATTGCTCATAAAGCACTTTCCATGCACATAGCAGAGCAGTGTTAAATAAATGTCCCTGCCCATGCTCATCTGTTAAGAATGGACATGTTCATTCAGAACCAGTAAGGGCTTTTGGGGATTATTCCAGTAAGCCTTTGTTTCATTTTTACTGAGGTATTTGATATACAATGAGAAAAGTATCTTCCAATTGTCACTCAGAGAAAAAAAAATGTTAAAGCTCTTCATTTCTACAAGCATGTAGTTCTGAATGTTGTCTCCTTCCCACATCCTTGAAATCGGATTTGGCAGAATATAATCTGTAAACTAGAGTCACATGTTGGTATTAGATCCTTCTTTGCTGTACAGACAATGATGAGGCCACTCCCCCGCTGGCCATGCCCAGGGCCTCCAAGTCAAAGGATGAGAAGAGCAACTCTCCCATTAGTAGTGGCTCTGGGATCAGAAACGATGGTCCCTGATCATTGTCAATAAGGCCACTTCTCTCAAGGATACCCAGCAACACCATATCCTTATTTTATCATTTTCTGTCTTGGTCACTTCTAAGATTGGCCAACTACTGTTTCATAGTTTCTCAGATATCCCCCATTTAAGCCACAAACAGATCAATCAGTTAAGTTACAAAAGTTGACTAGATCTTTTTTATGTAAAATTAAAGACAGGAATACTTACTACTAGTGTTCTCTGAATGACATTATAACTATCATTTAAGAAAATTTCTCCAGAATTGAATATTGCCAAAGACTAGGTCTCTATATGACCCACTGTTCAAGAAGTTCCTGAAATACTAGAAGGTACCCACCAATGGTCCACATTTGCTATTTCTTTGGGTTCTTTACCTTCTGGTCCACCTATTTCCAGAAAAGTCTTTTTTCTTGATTGTGAAATGCTTCTGCTAAAATACTCCAACAGAACTTACATGTTTTATTTGTGAATAGTCCATAAAATCTTATCAGTATTGAAATGCCTTCAAATTCCACCTTTTCAGTTTTAAGAATACTGTTTTAAATACTTTTAAGTGAAAATGAAAGTGGCCAATCTATCATTCATTTCTCCAACCTTCTTTTTGTTCTTCAGCAATAATCTGAATTCTAAATCTGTCTGAAATCATCAACTTATTTCAGCAGTTAACCCAGTCTCCAAGATCGACAGCAAACTACAGACAATCAGCCTACTGCAGTTATCATCCCAAATGAATCCTCACTCATTACCACTTGGTCAGAGGTGGTTACTGATGGGGCAAGGCTGATGGATTCTGCCCTGGAGTTCTGCTAAAGGACTTTCCCCAGGTGGGCAGAGCATAGTTTATTTTGATAGTCTCCATTCGTGTTATTTTTTTGAATACAGAAACAGGCAAAGGATTTGGCAATCTTAGGTTAGTTGTGGGGAAACAGACTAATTTACCAGCAAATTTTCCACAATAAAGAGAGTAAGCACCCTACTCCTGCCTTTCCAGAGTTCTCAGCCAGCCTCTGCCGTGTCCCTAGTCAAATTCTCTGTCCACTCACAAGTCATGAGTTTCATCTTCTTTCTACCTTCTCACTTTCAAATAGTTAACTTGGCTTTCTTACCACTCCACTTGAATCTATTCCTTTCAAATAACTGAAATACCTCTCAAATATAAAAGCATTTCTGCACATCTGTGTATGAACCATACTTTCCCCTACACCACGGTGTCCGCATTATCAGTTACAAAGAAGTGATCTGACAGTCCTAATGGGGACATGTTAATCCTTCAGAGTTTGATTCGTGATACCTCATCAGCACTTTTAGACAGATGGCCAGGGAGAGCTTTCTGGTTTACTCCCCAATCATCCTACACTCAATCTGCTTGACAGTTTACCTCTCTGTCAATTTCTCATCCACATACCATTCCAAAACCTAGCAAACCCTCCTTTTATAAATGTTGTGTGCTTCCTGCTCTTAGATTACTATCTTTCTAAACCAGATGTCTCCAAAGTAGAGGGAGGGAGATGATCTCCAAGGGTCAGGAAACATGAAAATTTCTGATCATATTTACTTGTCTCATTCTTTCATTTCTATCTTTGTGTATCTTAAAATGCAAACAGCTTATTACTAAGCAAGTGTGTGATTATAATTTATAAATATATAAATGTTTCAGGTGTGAGCAAAAGTATTTTACTGATAGAATTGCAATGTCAAAAATGATTAAAGAAGTTAAAGAAGGTTAAAGCTATTAAAGCTATTGCTTTAATAGAACTTTCTGGAGCAATAGCTCAGTGGTAGAGACTTGCCTGGCATATGTGAGGCCTTGAGTTAATCCCCAGGACTAAAAAAAAAAAAAAAAAAAAATAGTTTAAAGACTACTTGGCTAGGCAGTCACGGTGGCCCACATCTATAACCCCAGCTAGTCAGGAAGCTGAGGCAGAAAAATCGCTTAAGCCCAAGAGTATGAGGTCACCCTGGGGCAACCAAAATACAAGAGAAAACTAATAACTTTTCCTATTTTTTTTGGTGCTCCATGAACAATTCCAACTAAAATGCTGTATTCTAGTTGTTGGGTCATATCTGTTTTGTTTCACATAGCGTTTAGATGGTAACAATATTCTTATTCCAAAGTCAAACCTCACTCTTGGCTTTCATATCATATATTAAATTATGTTTGTTATCCAGGTCTACTCTTTTTTAAAGTTTACTTGTTATTTTTAGTTATACATGACAGAAGAATATTTTTTGACATATTATGCATACATGGGGTATAACTTCTCATGCTGTGGATTGTACATTCAGGTCTACTCTTAAAGACATCTCCATAGTTGAAAAATATTTTTGTCTTTTCTTCAAAATTAAACAATCAAACATCCTTCAAAAAAGAAATGACCCAAGACAAGTTTTCAAACACATATAGCACTTACAAAGTCCAGATATCATTCTAAGTTCTTTCTTACTTAATCCTTACAACAGTGTATCTTTAAATATGAAATTATATATATTTTTAATAAAATTCAAAAATAGTATTTATTAATAGATGGAAAAACTTACTCCTGTAAAACTGAGTCTCCTCTAAAATGGTGGTCAATACTATTTTCAATTAAAAGGTCAGGAAGGCAAACGCTCTGTGACTTCCACTTTCTTAATCTACCTGCTCTCAAGGCATCTAGTTGTTAACTGTGTGGCCTTGGGCAGCATATCACCTCTCTGTGCCTTGGAATCCTTATCTACAGTAAGTTCATTCACTGGACTGCTTACTTTGTGGCAGGCACCATTTTTTTTGTTGAGGGACACAGCGGATAAGACAAAAATCCCTTATTTAAACAGCCCAAAATACAATTCCACAAAGTCACGGAAGATAGCCAGTTATTAAAATGTTAGCCATTATTATTTCCCAAAACAAAGGCCACTTTAGTTATCATTACCTCAGTCCATTTTAAAGGCAAATTTCACCTCGCTCCTAAATGGCTCTTAGCTGATGAAAGGGGCAGGAAATCAGTTAAAAGACTGGCAAGAATGTGGCACCAGCAAACACCCTCTACCTTCCCCTGCTGTAAAGCTCTAGGGATCTCGCCAGCTGCTGGGGGTAGAACAGCTCGGCCAGGAAAAAGGTTCTGCAGAGGACTTTGGATGGTAGCATCCCACCAGGCTCTGGATGCTCCCAGCACTTTTCCATGATGCTGATGAAGGTCTATTTACACCCGGAGGTTACAGCTGACGACTGCGGTGCGTCTGACAGCTGCAAAATTCAACTGCAGTGCAACTTAATCCCTAATGATGCTGTTTCCAGGCTGCCCTTCCAGAATCTGCCATGAGACATCTTTTTACTTATTCAAAATTATTACATAATCACAGACCTCGCTCTCCACGGTCACCACAGAAGAGCACGGCTCAGAAAGTCTGCCTTTCAGCACAGAATTTAAAACCACCAGCAGGAGAATAAAAGAATCCTGCTGAATCCAAAGTAAACACAAAGAAGCAGAATGATAACAGGAACTCTCCAGAGAGCACTTCCCTTATAAACAGCTTCGATCACCTCACAAACACCTCACCAAACCTACACACCCGAGACAGACCCACATCTCCACCAGCGGGGAAACAAATACCACAGGCCACCACGAAGACTGGACATGCCTTAGGAGTTTTAGGTCACAACCTCAAAAATCTTCACGAGGACCAGGAACAATCCAATTCCTAATATCTGTATTTCATACCATCCCGCTAAAAAGAAAGAAAACCTATTGCAAAATGTCTGCCGTTTGTTGACCGACTGTCTACAAAGCCAGGTAGTTAGCTGGAGTATTTTCCTCTCAATATCAGAAAAATACTCAGTACTCCTCACTGACTTCTCCCCCCCGCCCCCCATGTGGATGCACTTCGATTCAGCATCAGGTTGCTGACTTCAGACCTGATGGACAAGTCAGATGGGCAGGAAGAAGGGAAGCTCAGGAGGAAGAAGAGAAAGGGGAACAGGCTCTGGTCTCCACACAGTCCACACCTCCATCCCCTCCTGCTGCAGATCTCAAGTGCCCCCATGCTGTGTCCTTGTGCTTCCCTATAACCTCAAGCCTCTGGACTTTCTGCCAGTTCCATCACAGCACATGCCCAGTCCCAATACTGGAGAACAGTCCCTTCCATAGGACTTCGGATCCCAACCCCCATCTCCTCATCCAGCATTTCCCTATTCCAGGCCCTTCCTCTAGGAACAACTTTCTCCCTCCTCTCCCTTCCTCCACAGCCTCTGGAACCTTCTTTCTGTTGTTGAAGTCCTCAGGGGTTACAGAGAGGGGCTCTGGAGTCAGGAGGATCTGGGATAAGCCAGCCTCCACCTTTTTCCGGATGTCTGACCTTGGGCAACTTGCCTAATCTCTCTAAACCTGAGATTCTTCATCTGTACAGCAGGGTTTACATCATCTCTGAAAGTAAGGATTAAATGAAAATACACATAAAGTACTTAGTAAAATCCCTAGCATACATTCAAATAATAAGTGCCCATTTTGTACTAGGAATAGGTTTTGTAAATGGCGGTGATTATCATTCCCTTCCCCCTCCACCTCTTATTTTTTTAATTGAGGTAAAACAGAAATAACAAAGTTTACTGTTTTAACTATGATTTGAGTATATGCCTCGTTCAGAGGCAGAAGGACACTCACATGGTCCTAGAGCCACCACCACCAACCCACCGACAACGTTCACCTTTCCCCACTGAAACTCTGCACCTGCTGAACACCAGCCCCCTCCTCTCTACTTTTGACACTCTCCACCTGGAAGAGCTGGGTCAGAGAGGGTCTTCTCCAGGCTATTTTTCTTAACACAGGTTAAAAAAAAAATTCTCCTCCTTGAGCCTCTCACTGCTCACAATCCTACCACCCTCTACCCCAGTTCTTCGCTGACACTTACCTATTTTTGGTAACTTCTCATTCACCAGGAATAAATGGGCAGTCCTTAGTTCACAAGTTTCTCTTCCACCCTTTCTCTTGATAGATGCTTCTGCCCAGTAGTCAGCTCCTAAAGGAACAAGAACACAGAGAACCACCTGGATTAGATCCCAACTCTATCTTTTATTAGCTGTGTGACCTGGAACAATTTCTTCCTCTTTCTGGGCCTGGGCTGCCTCACCTATAAATGGGGATAATGTCAGTATGTATTTGTGAGGTTGAGCAGACAGTTTATAGCACTTAAAGCAGAGAGCACAGGGTCAGTGAATGAGGGCAGATCTTACCACGACTGGTGCCCTGGGCTCCACTCGGAGGCTTTTGGATCTAACCTTTCATTCCCAGGGCCACAGCTCATAGAGGCATCATTTCATGCCTATGCTTGATGACCATGACCTCCTATCCTTCCAGCCCTTACACCCCTTCTCTCCCAAGGTCTTTACTCTCTGGTGGCCCTTCAGCGTGTACTCTTGTTCATTCCCTAACCTCGTGGACCCCACTGCTAATCATCTGACTTGCCCCCACCCCTTGCCGCATCCTTGATGTCTGCAGCCCTCTCCTGTGGCCACACTGTGGGTATCAGCACCAGGACTCAGGTTCTTCTCAACTCCATTCCAAACCCAAAGACCACAGAGAGACTATCACAGCGCCACACAGAGAGAGGTCACTGCACTAGAATTCTCAGACCAGAAAGGCCCTCAATAGCCAAAAAGAAAGTCCCTTCCATACCCCTCAACAACTGTTTCAAGCTTTTATCCTTCTCAATCCTGCTCTATTTCTTCCTTCCCCCTTCACTGGGAAAGCCAAGGCAGCAGGCTTGACGCCCCAGCACACCAGCTTCCTCCCCTGCTCCTCACCTACCCACAGGCTCCTCCCCTCTACTTTTCCCTTAGGCTCCAAGAGACCTTCCCTACTGCACTCCAATCTCCAGCTACACCTACCCAGGCAGACAGCTTCAGTTCATTTCTTCTGCACCTGCCATGCCCCTGAGAAGCAGCACAAAAATCACCTCCTCCTGGTGGCCAGACCTTCTTGCCTCTCAAACCCTCCACACGCTCCACAAACACACTTCAGTCTTTTCTCTGACTCAGTCTCCCTGCCTGAGAACAGAAGCTACAGATTCACTGCAAATCCTCACTGTGCACCCTGGTGGACCAAAGCCATGAATACAGTAAACCCTGACTTCTGCTCTGAAATGTTTTCATTAATATGTTTTACTGGGCTAGTCATGGAGGCTGGGGCAGGAGAATGACAAATTTGAGGCCAGCCTCAGTAACTTAGCAAGACCCTATCTCACTAAAAAGTAAAAAAGGACTGAGGATATAACTCAGTGGTAAAGCTCCCTGGGTTCAATCCCTAGAACCCCCCCAAAAAAAAAAGTTTTATTAAAAATGTCAGTTAAGCTGGTTGCATGGGCACCTGCCTATAATCCCAGTTACTTGGGAGGCTGAGGCAGGATCACAAGTTTGAGACCAGCCTGGGCAACTTAAATGAGACCCTGTCTCATAATAAAAAAATACAAAGGGCCAGATGTAGCTCAGTGGTAAAGTACCTATCACAGTTTCAATATTTGGTATCCTCCAAAAGCTCATATGTGAGACACATACTAGAAAGTTTAGAGTGAAACAATTAGGTTATGAGAGCATTAATCTAATCAGTGCATTAATTCACTTATGGGGATTAATTGGGTGATAACATGCCAGGTAGGGTGTGGCTAGAAGAGGTAGGCTATTGGGGGTGTGCTGTTGGGTATATACTTTGTCAGTGGTGAGGGGAGTCTTTTTCTGCTTCCTGGTGCCATATCCCCAGCTGATTTTCTCTGCCACACCTTCCCACCATGCGGTTCTGCTTCACCTTGAGCCCTGAGGAATAAAGCCAGACTTCTATGGACTAATACCTCTAAAACCATGAGCCCCCCAAAAAACATTTCCTTCTCTAAAACTGCTCAAAAAACATTTCCTTCTCTAAAACTGCTCTTGTCAGGTCTTTTGCTCACATCAGGGGGGAAAAATTGACTAGAACAGTGCCCCTGGTTTCAATAATCGGTACCAAAAAAAGAAAAAGTCAAATAAGATCCATAATCCACCACTTACACATAATGCCATATACTTTCTTCCTCTGATCTAGATTGAGAAACATCCCCTGCCCTTGCCTTTCCAGAACAACTATTCCTTTGATGAAAGGAAAAAAAAAAAAAAAAAAAACACTGCTTCTTCCTCAACAAAAACAGAAAACCCAAAATAGCAAGATGGTTTATAAAAATCCCCAGCTGACACTGGCTAAGGTAGGGATAAATGCAGTTATCTGTGAGCCTAAGAAGAGAAAGGGAAGTTTACTTTGGATGGCTATTTGGGCGAGGTAACAATATTCATATGCTAAGCAAGGAATTTGACCAAAAGAATAAATCTCGGATCTATTTATAAGACAAGGGAGGAAGAGGAAGCAGGTAACTCCAGTGGAAATTTCTCTCCTTTGTCTGGTTTTACTTCTGGTATGGTTACCTCACTAATTTCTCCATACTAACTTATGACAATTTAATTTAAGGAAAGTGATTTCCAAGGGCCTGGAGAGCTGCAGATGGTACCTCAGGGGCCCATCTGTTTAAGGATGAAAGCTTAGTGCACACTATTACATCACTCTGACCTTTCTCAGCAACTTCCTATCTGACAAAATCGAGATGTTTGCTCCCTCAACAAGATATTTGTGTTTGTCCAGCCTCAGGCTTTGGTTCCTGATTAGCTTTAAAATCATTATGCACCCAAACTGAATAGTGCTACTGTTAGCAGCTGGAAGGTCTTCCTCTGGGCACGGCCCCAGCTCTGTGGCCTTCAGGGAGTGACTGCTGCCCTTTCTGCATAACTGCACACTCCCCTAATGGATGTGCTGATCTGTCCTGCTACCCCTTCCAGAGCTAAAGTCCCTCTTCTTTGCATTCTACCTATTTTCTCAGGGGACCCCAGGCAAGGGAAGAATGATGTGGTGATGTAGGCCTTAGGCTCCCTCCAGATAAATGCTCCGGCATTGCCCATTCCAACATCAGCATTAACAGTTCAGTATTGCACCAGACCAGTCTCCCCAGGCCTCACAGCCTCCCCACTGCTGCCCACATTACAGGAAAACAGCTATTATTTCCTGGATGCTCAAACACCCCAACACCCACACATATAGATCCAATCTGTCAAGCATACTCACCTGCCCACACATCTGCAATGACCTTGGAAGATGCCTATATGACCTACATCTCCAACTTTTCACTGTCCTGACATCAAATGAGGCACACATGTAAACCTATTGTCACCTGTGAACCATCTGGTAGGTCCTGAACAACAACCCCAAAGAGAATATAGAAATAACTTTTGAAAGAGGTTTTGTCTTCTTTTGTTGGGGTAGGGATCCGTGTACTGATGTGTGCAACTTACTTGACACTCTGTTTAAAGTAAGATGGGCTGCTGGGTAGCCTTGCAGTAAAGCAAAGACGGCAACATCTTAATTGTAGAATCTAGATGGTGGGCATGTGAAAGTTCACTGTCCATTTCTTTCAACTTTTATGTGTGAATGCTTTCATAATAAAACATTGCAGAGTGGTGATATTTTTGGTGCCTTCAAGAGAAAAAAAAGGAAACTGAACTTCAGACTTCATTTGAGTTTCACTGGTTTTCCACTAATGTCCTTTCTCTGTTCCAGAATCCAAATCAAGGATCACACTTTGTAGGTAATTGTCATACTTTCTTCTTCTTCTCCAGCCTGTTACAGTTTCTTGGTATTCCCTTGTTTTCCATGACCTTGACAGTCTTGAGGAATGGTCTGGTATTTTGTCAATGTCCCTCAATGGGGACATGTGGGGTCTTGTCTGAAGTTTTTCTAATGGTTAAGGGTGGGGTTATGGGCCTGGGGGGAAAACTCAGAGGTGCCCTTCTCACATCATGCTAGGAGCAGGAGCTAAGAGTATGGTATACCTCTGGCCAAGTGAATGGATTGCTTGGTTAAAGTAGAGTTTGTCAGATTTCTCTACAGTAAATTTACTCTTTCCTCCCTTTCCATTCTCTTTCCTTTAAAAGCGAGTTACAAAATTGAGCCCAGGGCTGGGGTTGTGGCTCAGTGGTAGAGCGCTCGCCTTGCACGTGAGAGACCCTGGGTTTGATCCTCAGCACCACATAAAAATGAATAAACAAAATAAAGGTATTGTGCCCATGTATAACTAAAAAAAAAATTTTTAAATAAAATTAAATTAAAAAATTGAACCCACACTCAAGGAGGGAAGGGAGAGTACCTACACAAATTATCTGAAACTCTGAGTCTCTTCTCCTAGTGTAAATGTACACATTTATAAATTATACTATGGATTACAATGCAGTACCACACTATTTTGTTGCCCAAATTAGTCCAGCTTTGACTTTTATGAATTCCTTGAGGTTGGCTCCTATATCCTTTTTCCCCCCTTATTTTTTTTCCCCATATCCTTTTGACGTGCCCACATCCTTTGTTATTCAAGTACTTCTTTGTTTTCTGGCACTGCAAGATGCTTCAGATCTATAATTACCCATTTCTCCAAGGAATCCTGGGTACTGTTATTGGAGAATGGTATTCAGGAACCTAATGTGAGTGTGCTTGTTACTACTGGGGTGTCCTTCTACTAAGCCTTCTCAGTGGACAGATCTAGGAAACACCTGTGTATATACCAACCCACCAGGCACACTTATCTGTATTTATTTCTGCATTGATATTAAGCTAAAACTAATGATTTAGTTCTTATTGATGTTCTTAACTCTAATTCCATATCAAATGGTTCCTTCCAGCCTTCTCCACTTGCTTACTATAACTTCTCTCTCATCATCTTAACTATTTGTTTCACCCCCATGTATACATAGAGCAGTTTTAGAACTGTTAACACATGCCCCACAAGAAACTTTACCAACTACAATACAGGGTGTATACTGTACAGTTTCTATTATCTCTAGACTTTGCCAAAACATCATTTTTCCAAAGTTAACAAGGTCCATAACTGGTAGTCTATCTTTCTTCTGGTCTATGTCCTACAGTTATAAATAGATTCTTTTGTCACCCTCTGCATCTCAAGAGACACACACACACACACACACACACACATTCTTTTTCTCTCAAACACACAAAGAGGAACAACAGCTATTGGCTGGTGTCTTTTTTAATTGGAATACACTGAAGTTCTTTAGTGCCTAACTTATCTAAACATTTATTTGTATATCTTACACCACTTCCTATTGGTATACAAATTCTGCTTTATGCTCAGTACAATAATATTTGTATCTGAATGTATCCTATGAAATTTAGCTGGGTCCTATCAGACCACAGTGATTGCTAGAATACCAATAAGATAAACAGATTCTACAAATTTATTTGAAAAAAAAACACTCTATTGTGGCTGGGGTTGTGGCTCAGCGGTAGCACACTCATCTCGCACACACGGGATCCTGGGTTCAATCCTCGGCACCACATAAAAAATAAATGAGTGAAATAAAGGTATTGTGTCCAACTACAACTATAAAATAAATATTTTAAAAACCCACTGTATTAAGTTAACACAGCTTAACTGATGGAAGTTGTTCAATAAGGAAGGACAATGTTCTTTGCAGTATCATTTAAAATTCAGAAACAGGTAAATAACTGGAACGTATGTTATATCTATTAAGCTGAAAAATGAATTACACACAATGATTATAAATCATTTGAAGAACACATATTTATATGACATAATACACACTATGTGTGTGCAAAAATAAAGTATGGCATGTTATTTAATGTGTCTGTGAAAAGAAAACACTGAAGGAAGGACATTCAACAAGTTATTTTTAAGTTCTTTTTTTCCCCTTCCTTTTAATTAAAGTTGAACAAGAGAAGACTGCTGAGTGGGTAACCTCACAGAGGATTCTTCCTAGACACAGTATATCAGTCCTGACAAAGATGAAAAATGGAATCAGCAGCTCTGCACAGCAACCAGGGTGGGCCAGGCAGGAGAGGCTCAGGACAGAAGGCACAAGCCCTCAGGTCAGCTGTCACCCGAGGACCCTCCCCAAGGCAAGAGGGGACAGGGTAGTGCTAACTTCTTTTTCAAACAGGCAGAAGGAAGAGGTTAAAACTGGGTGCTGCCTTGGAAGCTAGCCTAAGAAATTTGGTTTTAAAGGATAGGAAAGATTTACATGGGGTAGAGGGAGGAGGTAAAGTGACTGGAGACAGATATTAATAAGAACACTCATCCACCTGGAAGAGTTCTCTTTATCCAACCACCCTGTGAAACAAGAAGATGTGAAAGCTCTGAGTGCACAAGGATCCTCAGATTAAAGTTTCTAAGTATCCCTCCCATCCTCCCTCACAATCCACCCTCTAAAAATGTGCTGTGGGAAAGGGAGGATTACACCTGGGGGATCTGTTTAGCCTCCAGCTGACTTGATATCACTCAAGTGGCTGATATCAGGAGCCCAGCTCTGCATTTTCAAAGATTAACATTTTTACATTGGAATTCACACTCCACCCCTACAAAAAGTGCTCTGTAATACAGACTAACACAAGCACCCAGTAACCATCCATTATGCTGTAAAGCTCTCCGTGTGTAGTAATTTTCAATACACAACATCAGGCCCACTAGCCAGCCACCTCCACAACCAGCTCACACAGATAACAGACAGTGTGAGCAGAGAGAGCTGCAGGCCAGCCTCGTACAAACCACCTGACAACACACCAGGAAGTCCTCACTGCTATGCTCAAGGGCTTGGGAAAAACTAGCCTGCGCTGAACACTTAGACGAGGCCACCGTATCTCACACATGCCGTCACCCTCAAATCCTCACAACCAGTTTGGAAATGGCAAGGTTTAAACTCACAGCCAGCTGGATCCAGCAGCAAGGCTGTCGTGTTTTCACTGACAGTGGGTTTACATATTTCAACAAACTTCAAAAGCAGGCTGAAACATACCCCAGGTACCACAGATTAAAAACAGACATCTCATGGATTCCCTCCTCAAGGAGGAATTATTTTTCAAAATAATTTATGCATGATGCCCAGATTTCAACTTTATAATCTGAAGCATATTCTCAAGTCTCAACACAGTAAAGATAAACACTTAAAGTTAGCAAAATATAATAATATCCATAAACAAATTGATTATTAAGTTGTTAAGCTTAAGAAGAAAATTGCAAATTTAAAATATAATTAACTTTTTTACAATATGATGACCTCAAATTGAAAACAGACTTCCAAACTGATTTGTTTCCTTCTCAACGAGAACTGTCCTAGTTTGTATTCTAACATGCATCCCTCCTTTACAACCTACTCCCCTTCTCCTCCCCTTTCCCCACCTCTCCCCTTTTCCCTCAAAAGACATTCTGCTTCTACAGTTAACTACAAACAATTCTATTTTGTGTTCTGTAAACCATGAAATAAAAAAGGTTAGGGCCCACTGACAGTTTATAATCTCTTCAGAGTTAGAAATCCCTTTGGAAAGTTAAAATTAGATATTATAGTGTACTAGAGATACTCTTCCCAAACCACTCCAAAGGTTTTTTCATTAGAGTGGCTTAAATATTTATACACTCTTTAAATGACAGAGTGAAACTGTGGTGGGACTCAGGATACACCACCCCAAAATATGACTGTAGGTGATCAGAACAAGCTACTCCAAAACATACTTCTTGAGCATATTCTAAGCTGGTCATTCTATGAAGTTGTCCTTTTGTAAAAGAATGTGCATCTATCAAGGAAATATAAATTACTAAAGTATTTGTATCGTAAAGAAAGCTGCTCCAGACAACTTTTATTACCCCAGAGACTTTATCTGCATAACAAGATAATCTCTATTCACCACACATTTCCTCCCAATATCACCTTCTCATCATTTATCTTCAGTGATCTGATTCTTGTTTGAGTTTCATATTTTATGGGACTCCCATGCATGTGTAATTAAATAGGGTGTCCCCTACTAATCTGTTTTAATTTGTAGCCCATCCAAAGAACCTATGAGGGTACAATGAAGCCACTTGCCCTTCCTGCACTGTCAAACACACTGGCGAAGCTCAGCAGTCATTCACACAGTGGGCACTCACATGCTACTTGTGATGGGGTAAAAACAATTCAGGACAAAAAGTAATGTATTCTCTTCAGACAATTCAAAAGAGGGCTTTGTACATTAACATAAAAATTTTAAAGAGAAAATGAAAAGAGTTGAAACTTGGGAAGAAGAGAAAGGGAATATACCTGTTTATTTTTCACGGTTGAAAGAAATACTTTGAGTTATTAAAAACATGGATTATATTAATTTAACCACTATGGAAATCAGTATGGAAGTTCCTCAAAAGACCATGAATGGAACTGCCACATGACATAGTTATACCACTACACAGTAATTATCTTAAAGAATCAAAGTCATCAGGGCTGGGGATATAGCTCAGAGACAGAGTATTGCCTATAATGCATGAGGTCCCAAGTTCAATCTCCAGCATAAAAAAGAAAAAACTATTAAAGTCATCATTTTATAGAGATACACGCATATACATGTTTATAGCAGCACAATTCACAATAGCCTAACTATGGAACCAGCCTAGGTGTCCATCAATGAATGAATGGATACAGAAAAGTTGGCATGTATGTATGTATATGTGTATATACTTGTGCGCAAGTATGAATACACACACACACACACACACACACACAGATGTACAATGGAATTTTATTAGCCATAAAGAAAAATGAACTCATGTCATTTGCAGGAAAACGGGTGGAACTTGAGAACATTATATTAAGCAAAATAAACAAACTCAGATGGTCAAGAGTCATTATGTTTTGAGGGGGGGATACCAGGGATTGAACTTAGGGGCACTCAGCCACTAAGTCACATCCTCAGGCCTATTTTGTATTTTAGAGACAGGGTCTCAGTGAGCTGCTTAGCGCCTCACTTTTGCTGAGCCTGGCTTTGAACTCACAATCCTCCTGCCTCAGCCTCCCAAGCCACTGGGATTACCGGCACGTGCCACTGCACCCAGCTTATGTTTTTCCTCATATATAGAAACTAGAGAGGAAAAGGTGTGTGTGGGGGCAGGGGAGGTATGCATGGGGGAGGGTGGAATCTTATGAAACTATAAAGGTTATCAGCAGAGTAGAGGAAAGGAAGAAAGGGGAAATACTTGGAAATGATACTGGCCATATTTCATTGTTTTATTGTGTACAAGTATGAATATGTAACAATATGTACAACTATAAAGCACCAATAAAAATGTGGGTTATAAAATATACAAATAATGAAAATGACATAAGGTAGTTTTTAAAAGAGAAAACTATTCAATCTTACCACACAAAGACCTTTCCATCTTTTTCTATGTACATATATCCATTTTAAATGCCTAGATTACAACCTGTGCATATAGTAAATGTGTCAAATAGATATATAATACATACTGTGACAAATATAGCATATATGTGATTATACCATATGGCAGTCCTCCTTATCCACTGAGAACATGTCCCAAGACCCCCAGTGGATGTCCAAAACCTTGGAGAGTGCTGAAGCCTATATATACTGCTTTTGCCTATACTTACATACCTACAATAAAGTTTAATTGATAAAGACGGCACAATAAGAGATTAACAACAGTAATAAAACAACTGTAACAACATACTATAATTAAAGTTATATAAATGTGGTCTTTCCCTCATTGAAAAAAAACAAGTCAAACACTAATATTTTTGGACTATGGCTGATGGTAAGTACCTAAAACCAGAGAAAGCAAAACCCCAGATAAGGGGGAGCTCCTTATGTAGTATTCCGTGGTCTGTTGTTTTTCAACTGAACTACAGAAAGACACCTTTCCATGTCGCTGCATTTAACTCCCTCTCAGCCTGAATAGAGACACTGTTAAAATTTTTTAATTGTTATAAGAGAACATTCCACTGTATGCATGACCAGTTTTCTCCCAAGCTCCTTTTGAAGTAGACATTTGTTTTCCCCACTCACTGTACATCACTGAACGTCCATGTGACATAACCTGGTGCATTTGTACAATTACCTCATTGGCATAAATTTCTAAAACTGCTGATCAAATGGTTTATATGTAGCACACTGACAACCTGCCTCCAGAAGACTGTCCCCATGGATCCTCTGAACATTGGATGCAAATATTCATTTTTCTCATCACTGTTACCATCATGGGCATTATTTTTTCTAATCAACCACTGGAAAAAAAAAGTTATACTGGCATTTAGCGAGCTCCCACCCTGTGCCAGGTGCCACCTTCAAAGCTCCATATGTATTAATACTTAACTTTACAATAACCCTAAAGATGTCGGTGTCCCAATACACTGAGTAAAGAATGGGAAGCTAAAGCCCAGATATGTGACATAACTTGCTCATGGCAATAAGACTTGTCAAAGGTGCTGCTGAGAAATGAACCCAGTTCATCATCCCCTGAACACACGCGACAGCTCTTAAATATCTGGAAAAGGCCAAAATTCTGGATCACTTACTCTCAAAGGAACTGAGTCATCTCTTTCCCTGGCAAAACCTATTGAAGGACTGGGGATGTGGCTCAAGCGGTAGCGCACTCGCCTGGCATGCGTGCGGCCCGGGTTCGATCCTCAGCACCACATACAAACAAAGATGTTGTGTCCGCCAAATACTAAAAAATAAATAATTCTCTCTCTCTCTCTCTCTCTCTCTCTCTCTTTCTCTCTCTCTCTCTCTCATTAAAAAAAAATCTATTGAAAATTCTCATTTGAAGAACTGTGGAAATACTGTTGGGCTGAGGTCAGGAGAACTGAATTCCCATTTGAGGTCGCTGGCTTAAAGGTAGCTGCTGTGTGGCCGTGGGAAGACTGCTGGACTCTTCCCTTGGCTGAAGACCACCCAAGATACCCACTGTCTCCACCAATCATGTTGCACAGCCCCAAACAGACACCTATCTGTTCCTTCAGGATTATTTGCTGAAAACTTTCTCTATGCCCTGATTCTGATGATGAACAGGCCATCCTGGTCCCAAGAGTCTAGGAGGAGATGAGCAACAATGCAGAAAACTAACACGGCTCTGACAGGAGGGCACGAGTGCAAGGCACAATTGAAGCCCAGAGAAGCATGGTGCAGTTCCACGAAACAGCAGCTATGTAAACACTAAGGAGAACTGGGGAAACTCAGCTATTTTTTTTTTAAAGACATGTACAAAAAGAATGTAAGAGAATAAAATCATGGTGTTGCATTAATTGCCTATTATCCTTTTCTTTCCTTTTCCAAACTTTACAGAGCATGATTTAACATTTATAATTCTTAAAATATTTTAATGGCTTGAGAGCACAGATGGAGGCATGATTAATTCTGACTGAAATAACGTATGTGAAAGGTGGAAAGTCTTAAACCTCTATGAATGGTATTATTGTCAGAGCATCAAACAACTTGGAATTATGCATAATACCATTAGAGTGCCGTCACAGAGGTTATTTTGATGTTCTGCCACTTGGTTTCCACTTCACCTGATAACGTACAACATTAATCATTTCTAGTGTTTTCTCCCACATCCCCCCAAAAAATCTTCATAAAAGCATGAATGTGGGAGATTGGCCAAACAATACAAAAGAGTTTGCAAGACTTCTGCCAGGTGCAGGAGGGCATGTCTGTAATCCCAGCTACTCAGAAGGCTGAAGAAGAAGGATCGCAAGTTTGAGACCAGCCTGGGGGACTTATCAAGGCCTTGTCTCAAAATTAAAAAAAAAAAAAAAAAAAAAAAAAATGAGCCAAGGATGTAGCTCAGTGATAGAGTACTTAAGAGTATGGGTGAGTCTTGAGTCCATTCTCCAACACCAAAAAAAAAATAATTTAAAAATAGGGCTTTCTTTTATTCCAGACCCTGACATTTTGATCTTCTGTCCTACAAAATACTACATCCTCTGAATCATTACTGAAAATTTACATGTATCATTAACATTTCATCAGTGATGGTGCATTTTTAATCTATAAACTCCCTCTGATCTCCAGTCCTGACTTTTTTTTTTTCTCGCTGAACTCTTATCTTGATTCCCACAGCAACTTCAATGCCTCATGCTTCCAACTCCTCATCTTCTTTGAGGAAAAACCCTAATTCTTTTATTTGTTCTAATTAGTTATACATGACAGTAGAATGCATTTTGACAACATCATACATGAATGGAGTATAACTACTCATTCTTATGGTTGCACATGATGTAGACATATACAGGTCATGTAATCATTAATGTCCAATTCCTTCTACTATCTTCTACTATCATTTTTACCCCCATATCCCCTTCCCTCCCTTCACTCCCCTGTCTAATCCAAAATACCTGTATTCCTTCCTAGCCGCTCCCCTGCCCCTTACTGTGAAACAGCACCTGCATATAAGAAAGAACATTTGACCTCTGGTTCTTTGGGATTGGCTTATTTCAATTAGCATGACATTCTCCGGTTCCATCCATTTACCTGAAAATGCCATAATTTCATTCTTCTTTAAGGCTGAGTAATATTCTAATGTGTACATATACCCATAGTTTCTTTATCCATTCATCTGTTGAAGGGTACCTAGTTTGGTTCCATAGTCTCGCTATTGTGAACTGAGCTGCTATAAACATTGATGTGGCTGCATCACTATAGTATGCTGATTTTAAATCCTTTGGGTATAAACCGAGGAGTGGGATAGCTAGGTCAAATGGTGATTCCATTCCAAGTTTTCTGAGGAATCTCCATACTGCTTTCCATAGTGGTTGCACCAATTTGCAGTCCCATTAGCAATGTCTGAGTGTACCCTTTCCCCCACATCCTCACCAACATTTATTGTTGCTTGTAGTCTTGATAACTGCCATTCTCCCTGGAGTGAGATGGAACAACAGTGTAGCTTTGATTTGCATTTAGATCCTAATTCTACCCCTGAATTCTTCCTTCCCACTGTAGCATCATGGGCCACCATTACTCACAATGAACTCTTGGAGCAGTACTCTAGACTCCTCTTTCTTCCTGCCCCTCTATTCTTATTCAGCAATTGCTACTGATTTTGCCTTTTTATATTCCCACTCCTGCCCAAGTTCAAGTCATTACCTTATCCACATTACCTTATCCACATTCTGGCCTCTCTTCCATCCTTCCTAAACCCATGCCCACTCTTGCTTATCACTATGCTGAAGCAGATCCGTCCCTTCCCTACTTAAAAGCCTTCACTGATTCCATCCCCTACAGAATCAAGTCTAAGTTCTTCAGCCTGATCCACTGGTAACTTCACACCCCGCAGGCTACCAAGGCTCTTTCCCCAGGACAGCCTGCTTCCGGCATTTCACTTGCCAACCCAGTCTGGGTAAAGCTCTGAACACTCCCACCCATTGCTCAGGCTGTTGTTTTGGCTGTAACCCATCCCACCTTGCTTGCTTAGTTAATTCTTACTCAATCCTCCAAGAGATGGATTAGGCATAACCTTCTCTTGGAAGGAAAAGATCTTCTAACCCTCAGGGCAGAGGAAATGATCCTGGGCTCTGCTCCTGCCTCCACCTGGATCTTGGCAGTTAACCTCCTCATGATGAATTTAGATGTGTCAGCCTTGCCCACTGGATTTTAAGTTCCTCCAGAACGGAAACCATAAGACTCATCTTTTTAACTACCAGAGTTTCATACAATTTAATCTACATTGACTCAAGAAGGGAACTTGCAAGTACCTACCTATGCACCAAACCCTATTCTAGACATATAATACCTTCTTTCTCATTGAAAGCAATGATCCTCATTTTACAGGTGAAAAGCTGAGGACCTGAAGTGATCCAACTTCTGTAAGGGCATTAGCAGAGGGCTAAAATTTCAAACCAAGTTTCCTTAGCTCCAGAATCATTGCTCTTTCTATTACACTGTTCCCATCCATGTTTTGATGCTGAGAGTTAAGTGAAGAGGTCAAATATGTAGTCCTGAAGAATACACATCTTCCTAATTATTATGGACAATCTAAGGGCACTATAATCCCCCCAGGAACTCAGTCAAAAGCACTGGAGAATGTAGACTAAATGGCAGAAAAACAGAAAGGATATTATAAACAAATTAATTTTGGAAATAGCACCCTCAAATTTGACACATGCAGGCAGTGTCTTTCATGAGCCATTCAAAAGCAGGAGTGTGCACAGACTCAAATGGCTGCAATAGCCCTGCTTAATCCCACTAGTGTGTTCTCCCTCTGAAGAGCCAGTGATGGCCCAAATGTCTTTCCCCGCCCCCCCCCAACTCCATACCACTAAAACTGACCTTTGGACCATGTCCTTTAGAGGATTTAAAAGTTAATCAATTCTGGACAGAAGCTGTCTACCCCTGGCTATGGCAGCTGCAAAGTCTATGGTGGAAGTGAGCTAGGGAGAGACAGAAGGGCAACACCCAGAGGCAGGTACCTGGGTAACTTGTTAACCTACTATGAGACCTTGGAGAGATGCAAACTCTTCTCCAAAATGGGTGCAGTAAGCGAGAAAGCCTGCTCTCTTACAATCTTTATGAGGCCTGAATTAAACAATTTTAAAATAAGCATTTAGCATGGATCCTGGCACAGAGGAAGGGCTCAGCTGGCTTCTGTTAAATGGCTGAACAACCAGTGAGCAAGAACATTTCTGTCCCCTCCCCAACAGGATGGGCACTACGGAAAAGAAGCCAGGAGCTGAGAAGCCCTGTCATTGGAACAGGAAATAGTAACGGTATTTAGCAAAGGTGGGAAGTTAAGAGGAAGACACTTCTCCCTCCTTCACATCAGAAAAATGAAGAAGGCAGGAAACAGCCCAAGCAGCTAGCAAACTCAAACTTTGCTGGCTTGGAGAGACAAAGAAGCAAAAGAAATCCCAAGGGGAACCAGAAACCAACAAAAAAGATATAAAAGCTGAAACAAAAACCATTGTGTACTACCATCAGACACAACCACACAGGAGTGGATGAATGCCTCCTGACCCTGGAGGAAAAGCAGAATGAGGCAGTTAATGGTGGTGAGCCATGCACATAGTCAGCCCTAACTGCACTGCCAGCAGGTAAGCAGGTGCCTACTGTGCGGAATGAGGCAACCACCAGCTCTCAAAATTAAGGCCCGCTCAAGTCTAGGTATTTCAACTTTACGCCACCCAATTCTATAAACAACCTTCAGAAGTAGGTGCATTCCAAATTCCCAGAAAATGAGCTCAGCAGGATTGTACGATCTGCCTAGGAACACAGTGCAATTAAGGGACTCCACAGAGACCTTAACCTAGCCTGTCTGGTTTCAAAGTCTCCACTCACCAAGCACACATGACAAAGGGGGAGAGGGACTTAGGGTGGTCATAGTGATTACAACCCAATGGTCTAATAAACAGTTGGCTGGACTTAAAACTTACATTTCAGGGAGCTGAATACTTTTTGGGTGTGGAGTGGGGTACCAAGGAATGAACTGAGTGGTTGGGTGTGTGCGCACAGGGATCAAACACAGGGCCTCATGAATGCTATTCACCTTCCACTGAAGCTACCCAGTCCCTCAGTGACTTTTAATCAGTAACAACCTAGTCTATCCCTAGACAAACCAACAACTCCTTATTTTCCACATCCCAGATTCCTTCCTCAGACCTTTTTTATAAGCAAAAAAAAAAAAAAAAAAAAATTCTAGAATCAAATTTTGCTAGAAATCTCTTGCCAAAGGTCCACTTAAAAAAAAAAAACCTGGGGCTTGGATTGTGGCTTAATGGTAGAGTGTGCACCTTGCATGTGTGAGGCACTGGATTTAATCCTCAGCACTACATAAAAATAAACAAAGGTATTGTGTCCATCTACAACTACAAAAATATTTTTAAAAACTGATTTTGAAGGCCTGCTGCTTTTGTACTTTTGCACGTTAATTCAAATAACTAAAAAGCATCCTTGGCAGAATTTAACACAAATGCACACCAATTCCTAAAATTAAGCAATTTTCCTAGGTGCTGCTTTGTACCAGAGATCAACATCATATTGTCGGAGGAGATAACAAAAGCTCCCTGAAAGAAGCAAAATTAAGACAGCCTAGGCCATTTGGAACCAAGCAATGGCAAATGTAGGATCCTGCTACAACTAGCCTCGCCGACCCTAGGAGAATGATGAAAACAGATTCCTAGACCCTACTCCACTTCTACTGGAGCACCACCTATGGCCAGGGCCTGGAAATCTACACTTTTTTGAGTGTCCTGGGTGGGTCCCATGTGAAACCCATGCCTCCCTACAAAAGTCCTAAGTCCATGCCTACCCAAGAGATTAATCCCTCATTTAAAGGAGTGTCCACAAGAAAGCAGGAGAGCTACTTGAAGAACTAAATTTCCAACTACCCTCCCAGAGAAAGCCCTACACATTGCCCCTCCCCTCCTGAAAGAGAACTCAGTTTCAAGTAGCATTCATCATCCACACCTGGTGCCTGTCTGGAAATTCTCTACCTGCAGTCAGTCAGCTGCCAAGTATTCCTTTTATACTCTGGAAGAAGCTTCTATTCACTGAAAAATCACCTCCCAGGTGTACCCTTTCTTTGTGTCCTCATTTCCCCCTTATTAAGTAATTATTTGGGGATGCCATTAATTTAGATTGAGCTCCTGCACTAAACCCCAACAGACCCATTCAAAGTGGAGTCACTCATGCTAAGGTTCCACATCACCAAAACAAAACCTAACCTGCTTCCTTTCAAGAAATCAGAAGTCACATTCCCAAATAGGATGGTTTTCCAAAAAACCCCCGACTCATAGCAACCAATCAAAAAAGGGCTCAGTCAACCTGAGCAGCATGGTAAGGAAATGCCCTCTGCTTTAACCTATACAAGGAAAGTAACTTGATGTTAACTAATCTGCTTTTTTGCATTGTGATGTTTCTTTTGTTTGATTTAAGCTACTTTACAAAAACTAACTTGTTTTGCCATGTCCTGCAGAGATCCTGTCTATTTTGTAGAGTGGATGCTGCCCAATTCATGAACTGTTATTAAAAGATCCTCAAACCTCAATTTGTTGAAATTTTGTTTTGTGACAAAAAGTACAGAGGCACAGGCAGTCAACATGGGTTCAAATCCTACCTGATCCAGGTTGCTTTGAACCCCTCCTTTTCTGCAAAAGGAGGATGATGATAGCACCCCATGAAGTTTTCTGTGAATACTCCATGGGTTAATGCAACTTAAATGCCCACTAAAAAGTTATTCAACTAAAAGGCATTAACTCTCTTCTTCCACTAACTCAGGCCTCAAATATCATCTCTCACCTGACCTACTTCAAAAAACCTCCTAGCAGACAGCAGCCCTGCTGCCCATCTGTCCCTACAGCAGTCTCCTCCACACCACCGCTGCCAAAGCTTTGCTCCAACACAAAGATCTGATTACATCATCTCCCAGCTGAAAAGCCTCTGACAGCTATCACTTGCTCACAGAGCAAGTCCATACTTCTTAACCTGGCATGCAAGGCCTTTGCAGTTTGGCTCTCTCCTCCCTGCCACTGTACCCAAAAGCCAGGCACTGTCTGTTCTAGTAACAACCCCCAAACATGATTTGTATGTCATGCCTCTCAGTCTCTGCTCACTGTGCTCCCTTCATCTAGAAAGCTCCTCTCTTCTTTCCCACCTGGCAAAGTTCTACATGTCCTTCACCTCCTCCCCTGTTCCCTGACCCTCCTCCCCCTCCTCCCCCTCCCCCTCGGGCACCTGTGTCTCCCCAGCACCTCCCATAAATACTCTGAATGCACTAGTCTCCTCAGACTGAGACACAGGGCTGGGCCTCAAACTCTTCAGGACACATGGACAGCATTCAAAGTGTTTGTTGCTGGGCAAGGTGGCACACAACTGTAATCCCAGCAGCTCAGGAGGCTGAGGCAGGAGGATTGCAAATTCAAATCGAGCCTCAGCCATTTAACAAGGCCCTAAGCAACTTAGTGAGACCCTGTTTCAAAATTTAAAAAGTTTAAAAATGGCTGGGGATTAGCTTATTGTCCTGGGTTAAATCTCCAGCACCAAAAAAAAAAGTGTTTGTTGAATAGGACATGGTGATGCACCCCTGAAATGCCATCAACCTGGGAGGCAGAAGCAGGAGAATGAGAAGTTTGAGGACAGCTTCAACCACTTTGCAAGATCCTGTCTCAAAGTAAAAAATAAAAAAAAGGGCTAGGGATGTAGCTCAGTGGTAAAGCAGCTCTGGGTTCAATCCCAGTACCAGAAAAAAAAAAAAAAGAAAAAGAAGCATTTACTGTGAAAATTAACGCAAGGCCTCCATAACTCTTTGTTTTGACAAATGCAAATAGGAAAATAGTTTCTAATTTGTCAAAGAGTTAATATCTTCATGTTGACTTTTGACCTCTGCAAACTCATAAGGATATTCTATGTGTTGAGCTGGATAAAGCTCCTCTTAATGAAGGAAGCAAAAAAAAAAAAGCCTGTGAAAGCAATCTCTCTTTATGAATTCCATTGACTCAGAACACAATCACTGTCCTTATAGAAATGGCAGAGGGGGAAATCATGCTTTTGATTTCTCCTGGCTTGATTTTTGGTACGTGAAGTTGCACAGTTGAGGGGGGTTACCTTCCTTAAACAAAACATTCTGGAAAGAAAGAGATAAACAAAACTGTGTTTAAAAAGAAAACTCAGGTGCAGCTAGACTTGAGGGTCCTTAGGGAATCAAACTCATTCTCAGAGGAATGGGTACTACATGGGCAGGAAGCAGTGTGACTCTGTGTCTTACTGAGACCTTTCCCTGCACAAGCCAGATCCAAAGCTATATACCCCAAGACTTGTGAACACCTGACAGGACATTTGGTTTACCCATAAACACCAAGAATGCAGGGCCCATCAGTGTCCAAACAGTCTCCAAACTGCTCCTTGATATCTCCAGTTCAAAACTTAGAATATATTAATTTTGCCTTCACATGTTTTTTTGTAGGGTTTTGTTGTTGTTGTTGTTGTTGAGGAGGTGGGGACTGTACTGGGGATTGAACTCAGGGATGCTTTACCACTGAGCTAATTTTTATTTTGAGACAAGGTCTCACTAAGTTGCTGAGGTTGGCCTCCTGAGTTGCTGAGATTACAGATGTGTACCACCACACCGGGTCACAGGGATTTGTTGTTACTGTTGTTGTTTGTTTTTGCAGTGCTAGGGATCAATCCCAGGGCCACACACACACACACACACACACACACACGAGGCAAGTGTTCTACTGCTAAATAAGGCACAAAGTCAGTAAGGAGGATTCACCCCCTCCCCTGAATATGGAACCTCCCTAGGGAAGTCTGCTCTCCTGGCTGGCAAGAGCAGGCTTCATAAATAACATAATAAACATGCACATATGACTTGAGTGTGGTACACACACTTGCTCCATCTAAATAAAGTTTATTGTTCTAAACCACACTCGAGCAAAATACTACTAAAGTCTGAGAAGCTTCTCATGTTCTCACAGTCTGAGTAAGTAAATGGATTCTTTAAAATACTGATTTTCAAAACAAAAAACAAAAACAGTTTGTTAGCAATACTCTTGTGTCAATAATAAAAGGCCCTTTTTGGTACTCTAGTTCCTTCTCTATAAATCACCATCTAAAACCATTCTACCTATTTGTTCAAAACTCTTGGAGGCATCTAAGTCTGAGTAAGTAAATGGATTTTTTAAAATACTGATTTTCAAAAAAAAAACCAAAAACAGTTTGTTAGCGATACTCTTGTGTCAATAATAAAAGGCCCTTTTTGGTACTCTAGTTCCTTCTCTATAAATCACACCTAAAACCATTCTACCTATTTGTTCAAAACTCTTGGAGGCATCTAATTGCTTTAATATAAGCAATCAGTATAGGGATTATCTTGAAACAACTTACAAATTTTTAAAAGACTCAGAACAAATAAACATTTCCACAACTGATCCAGAAAGCTGAATTTAAAATAAAAAGAGAAGAGAAGGGAGAAGAGGCTCTGTCTGGAGCACCTATGAGCCAAGCACAGTGATCAGCAGTTCATAAACGTTCCACCTTTGGTCTTGGCACAAATTCCAGGAAACAGGAATTACTGCCCTCATTTTACAAACATAGAAACAAGTCAAGAAAATAACTGTCAGAGCCACAGGCAAAACTAAGGTTCAGAAGGCTTCAAAGATCATGAATTTAGGGCTGGAGTCAGCTCAGAGGGAGAGCACTTGTGGAACATACACAAGTCCTGGGGTTTGAGCACCATACACACAAAGTCCTAAGTTTTTTCACTATACCCATGTATTTGTGTTTTAAAGAGACAGCACTGGGCATGGTGGCATGTGTCTGTAGTCCCAGCACTTTGAATGCTAAGGAGGGAGGATCACTTGAACTCAGGAGTTTGAGGCAAGCCTGGGCAACAAAGCAAGATCACATTAAAAAAAAAAAAAAAAAAAGGTGGGGGGAGGGACAAAGAGTGTCTATGTATATTTTTATTATACTGCTATAGTTACAAAGTACCTGCTCCAGTCAAAGCACCTAATTATTCACAACAGGCAAATTTTAATGTATAAAACAGTGTCCCTGCCAACTAAAAGATTAAATATAAGAATGTGTTACAAAGGGCTTATGATAGCTACCATTCATCATGTAAAGCTACTTTATATATAATAAGCTATTATTCATTAACACACAAAAAATTCCTTTAAGTTTAATTTTTCCCAGACATACAATAATCCCTTAGAAGGTTATCAAGGGAAAAAACTTAGCAAATTAAGTTAGTGAAATCAGCAATAGGAACCTTTATTTACATGTCTGAGTTTCTAAGACAACGTGTACATAAAATCACCACCCTGCAGGTGTCTTTAAATGTATTTCCTTAGATTAACATAAGAATTCATCAGAAAAATATTTTGTTAAAAATTTATCCAATATTGGTAAAATTACTATACATTCCTAAATTATTGTATTAAAAGTAAGACTTTATAGAATAGTATCTTACCATTACAACTCAGATACTCTGTCATTCTGAATAAAATTCAACTACCAAATGTTTAATACCTAAGCCACTGTCCCAAAGACACATGGCTTACAATCTTAAGATATAATAAACTAAAAATTTATATCAATTTAACCAGGCCAACTATTGAGAATACCCTTCTGACTATACCTGGACTGGAATAAATTCAAATTGCATCCTCCTGATATAATAATAAAATGAATCTCCAAACAAATTCAAAGCTATTAGGTTTTGTTTTGTTTGGGTTTATGTTTGTTTGTTGTTTGGTTGGCAGTGCTGGGGATTGAACCCAGGGCTTTGTGCATGTGAGGTAAGCACACTACCAACTGAGCTATAACCCCAGTCCCTGTTTGTTTTTTGAGACAAATTCTCCCTAAATTGCCCAGGCTGGCCTCAATTTCAAGATCCTCCTATCTAAGCCTCCTATGTTCCCAGGATTACAGCTGCTCTACCACACTTGGTTTACCATTATTTCTTTTTTTCTTTTTTTTGCATTTGGGGGAATCCAACTCAGGGCCTCATGCATGCTTAGCGAGTGTTCTATCACTGCATTACACCCTTAGCCCCATACAATAATATGTTAATGTTACTTTTTTACGTTAAAAAATAAAGCTACTTATGAATTGCTGAACTAAAATGCCTGTTGCCAAATCACAGGGGGTAAAAAAGAGAAGGGGAAAAAAAAAAATAGTCTAGGACCTATTGCACCAAAAATATTTCACCGGAATCTAATCATTACTTTAAACTTAAGCTCCAATTTACCTGTTCACGAGAAACACAAGGAACAAAGGCACAAGGTAAACAACACCAAGGAAACAAATTCAGAATAGTGGACATTCCACAAGTTTTTTTTTTTTTTTCCTAAAAGTCAGGAGGAGGAGGAAGGAAAGCAGTGAAATAGCATTTTTCTGCATTTAAAAAGACTAAATAAAGGGACAAAAAAACAACAACCCACAGTACAATATGTGAACCTTCACTGAATCGTGGTTCCAAAAAACAAAAATAGTAACAAATGACATTTTGGGGACAATTAGATAACATTAAGAAATTACTGCAGGGCCAGGGATGTAGCTTAGTGGTAGAGTGCTTGCCTAGCATACACAGGCCTGGGTTTGATCCACAGTACTGCAAAAAAGAAATACACACTGAAGCCATGCAAAATTACACATCTGGAATTTGCTTTAAGATATTCCACAAAGGTGAGACACAATGGTGCACACCTTTAATCTCAGGGACAGGAGAATCCCAAATTTAAGAAGAACCTGGGTAACTCTGTGACTCTGCATCAAAATGGAAAAAAAAAAAAAAAGGCAGGGATGTGGCTCAGTGGTACAGCACCCCTAGGTTCAATCCCCAGTACAAGATGATCATCATCATCATCATCATCATCATCATCATCATCACCACCACCACAAATTAAACAACTCAGTAATCATTGTTCTGGCCAAAAGATGCTTTGCAAAAATAATTTCTACAGTCCCATGCCATTTGGGAAATAATGAATATCTTCCTTCAAGAGGATTCAGAATGAATCAAAAGAGTGTTCAAAAGTCCTGCAGTTAAAAACAAAAATAACTGGTTTACTTTGGAAACACAGATTTTTTTCCACTTAATAGATGGTAGAACATTTTTTTCTCTGTATAATACCTATTAATTTCCTAATAACCAATTTCCCATGGAACTCACTTTGGGAATTGCTGCTATACATACATAAATTACCCTGAAGTAAGGTTCTCTTAGGTCACATACAAGATGCAAGAACTTCAGATAAAAATGTCAAAACTGCATCTATTTGCAATATTTATGAGCCACTCACTATTTCTGTCTTTTACACCTATAAATAATAATGCTTACTTGTTAATATGTTTTAATTTATGTCAATCTCTTTCCATAATATGAATTTCCACTACAAACTTGCCCTCAAATGAAGTTAACATTTTACTTATTCAAATCCATTTTGTAAATCCATGAAGTGATAAATTTAAAATTCATCCAAACTGTCAAACCACACAACTTTTCACTTTCAAAGCTATATGGAGATACTTCAAAGGTATCCCAACCCTTCTCCAAAGACTTCAAAATAATTTAGTGGCTTCACAGTAAAAACAAAAAACTATGGAAACCAAAACTCTTTGAAAGTCTTTTAGGTAATACTTAAAGGTTCCCCAGAATTTACCTGAAAGCCCGCCATATTTCCACCTTTATGTATCAGAAGTGTTCCTATTTTTACAAATGGGTACTTTGGGTACTTGACCAACCAGATTCCAAGAAGACATGCTTTATCACAAATTGTACTCAGTCCATGGCTAAGTTTCTTGGCAACTTTCAACTAACATCTCTAGTTCATTGGAGGAAAAACTGTACTCTGTTCCATTTAAGAGACATAACGTTTTTAAAAGTCTTTGGAAGTACACCCAAAAAAAATGGCCAACAAGGAAATATGAGATAGATTGTTTCATATCTACAGGGAAATAACCAAAAATTTGATATCTCATTTGCCTATGGGAGGTGATTTCCAATGTTCAAAACATTTTCATATACATTCCGTCATTTGACCCTCAAAACTCTGGAGAGATATCTGTTTTCCATCATGGTAGCATATAGTATCTAATGTGGCTCAACTTGAAAGCTGACAACTTGTCAACCCTTAATTACCCTTTTCATGGAGGGATAAAAGCACAGATAACTCAATTCAGCTGAGCAATGTGGAGTCCATCATTCCCAACAGGGATGCTCAGGCCAATATCACAGGAGCATCTCCCATGACTCTACTCAGTGGTACTTGCAGACAGCTAACTATTCATAGACATTTAGATCTTCATATATCTCATCTGTCAGACCCTTCCTGATCTTCTCTATAAGGAAAGAAGACTCTCCTTTGAACTTCCTGCACCTGCCTAGGAATGTCCAATAATGCTATTTGTTTCTTTTCTTTTTTTTTTTTTTTTGTACTGGGGGATTGAACTCAGAAGCCCTTAACTGCCAGGCCACATCTGCAGCCCTTCTTATTTTTTAGACAAAGTCTCACTAAGTGGCTTAGAGCCTTGCTAAAGTGCTGAGGCTGGCCTTGAATTCGAAATCCTTCTGCCTCAGCCTCCTGAGTCGCTGGGATTATGGCGTCCTTCACTGCACCCAGCTCTCCAAAAATGTTTTTGCACTATCATCCCAGGGAGCTTCTCACGGTTACTCACATCAGTGTTCCCATGCAAAAAGAAGGACAATGCTAATTGTAAGCACATGTGAAAGCACACAGAACAGTTCTGGCAAATCAAAATCACAATGAAACAGCGCTTCACACATGTCAGAATGGCTCCTATCACAAAGATTAGACATATGAGTGTTGGTTGGCAAGGGTAATATACTATTATGGAAAACAGTATAGAAGTTCCTTAAAAAGCTAAAATTAATCCAGAAATCCCACTTGCAGGTATATAGACAAAGGAAATAAGATTAGCAACTCGAAGCTATATCTGCACCCCCATGTTCACTGTGGCAATATTCACTATGGTCAAGATATAGAATCAACCTAAATGTCTATGGACAGACAAAAGGATAAATAAATAGTGTAGATATAAAAGTGAAATATTATTTGGCCATTAAAAAGAAATCCTGTCATTTTGGATAATATGGATGAACCTGGAGAACACTGTACTAAATAAATGAAGTAAGTAAGACACTACCACCATTATCTTGCTTATACGTGGAATCTTTAAAAAGACAAATTATTTGGGATGGGGGTGTAGCTCAGTGGTAGAGCACTTGCCTAGCATGTGTGAGGCACTGGGTTCATTCCTTGGCACCACATAAAATTAAATAAATAAAATAAAGGTATTGTATCCCTCTACAACTAAAACATTTTTAAAAAAAGACAAATTAATAGAAGCAGAGAGTAAGACAGTAGTTGCCAAATAAACAAACAGGGGATACAGAATGGGGGAAACTGGAGGTTGGTGCTCAAAAGGTATAAATTTTCATTTATAAGATGAACAAGTTCCAGAGATCTAAAGTACAGTATGGGTGGTTATGGATGCATTAATTAATTTGATAATAGTAATCAAATACCACAAATATATAAAACACATCAAGCCATAACATTATATGCCTAGAATTCATTCAATCTTCAATTAACTATTTTAAAATTTAAAAGAGAAAAAAAATCACTTTGGATAAAAATGATTTGGATTTGAATCTTGGAGCTCTCTGCTTTCCTAAGATGACCAAGGGCTGGAAATGAGAGAAGCACCCACAGTAACTGGTACAGAGTGATGTTTAAGAACTGTAGGTTGCTGGGTTCGGTGGCACACACCTGTTATTCCAGTAACTTGGGAGGCTGAGGCAGGAAGATCACAAGTGCCAGACCAGCCTCAGCAACTAAGCAAGACTCTGTCTCAAAATGAAATAAATAAATTAAATACATTTTTTAAAAAGGGGCTAGGAATGTATGTTTGAAATGAAGTGCCCCTGGGTTCAATCCCCAGTAAGGGGAGGGGACAGAGGGTGGGAATGTAAAAGGTAGAAATCAGAAAAGATGTTCATGGGAAAGCAATATTTGAGCTAAGCCTTGAAGGAGGATGAAAATTTCAGTATTGGTAGTGGGAGGGGAAAAGAGTCTCATCAGAGGCAAAATGTAAAGTCATTTGCCAGATCATAGAGAATCTTGCCAATTAAGAATAATTGGCACGGTGGTGGTGCGCACCTGTAAACTTTGGAGGCTGAGGCAGTAGGATCAAAAGTTCAAAGTCAGCCTGAGCAACTTAGCAAGACCCTAAGCAAGTTAATGAGACCTTCTCAAATAAACAATAAAAAAGGGCTGGGGATGTGGCTCAGGGGTTAAGTATCAAAAAAATCCCAACACTGGTATTTTTCGATCCCCAGCACCAAAAAAAAAAAAAGCATAAAAATGGGGACAGCCACTGTCTTTACCAGTCCTTCTATCAGCTGTGGTACCTTCAGCTGCAAGTAACAACTAAAACAACAACAACAACAAAAAAAAAACCTGAGTAAAAGTGTCTGAAATGGTGGCCTCAAACATTTTTGATCATGCAGGCCTATCCAGAAAAAAATTAAGCACTTCAAAGACGTTATATACTGTATATAATTTATGTACTATTAAAACACTAGAGTTATGAATTAGATGCGTGCACATTATACATCTATTAAACACTTTTTAAAAGGATGAGATTAAAATCATATTTTACTTCATTTTCATTTATTAATACAAATCTAAATACAATTTTTTTGACAGCAAAGTAACAGAATTTATTAGAATAATAGAAAGAAAGCAGAGCTCCCAAAGAGGAGGAGTCCCAAGAGAAGAATACCCCATAAACAATTTTCGTGCCAACTTCTTGTCAAATTTTAAAGTCATTTTTAATCTGACAAGACGTTTTCTCATTCCTATATACTCTATAATCACATATACTCTATCAAGTATATCATTACTCTACATTTTTCATGACTGTACTATTTCTTTGCTAGAATCTTTTTAAGCCACTTGCCCATTTTGTGAGGATCAGTTTAATTAAACCTAAATAATATAACTCACAAATCCATCTAAAAGCACAGAGTTCACCCAAGGCAAGAATAAGAATGGTACCATTTCAATTCCACCAGGTAGTGAAGTGTCCAGTCTTCCCTCTGGTGACCTCACATAACCTAAGTGATAGGAGGCAATCTGTGTCAACCCACATATAAATATTAGTAAGGCTTAATTTTTTTTTCTAGAAAAAGTTCTAATATTTTCTTTCTTCCCATATTGGATGATCTGGCACATTTCACTTCAGAGATCACTGTCTTAAATTATGAAAAATGTTTTGTTTTTTTTTTCTCACAGAGGTCCTAAGTCATGGTCTTTCCAAGTTTGGTTAATTCAGCAGTTATGAAAGAGAAATTGTGGTCTTAGGCATCTTCAGTCTTTGCACTCTGTGCAAGTAGTCTTCTGGCGCTAACTACCTGTGTTTCAATTATGGCAGGACCCAATAGGTGCCACAGACCTATTCACTGACCAATCACGGGCAACAGGTATGATATTGTGAAAACAGTTTTAAGGTGGTTTTTCCTCTGGGAAAGGACACACTCAACTTACCCTTAAGGGTCATGGCCGATTGAAAACTTAACAGAAGCAGAATTATAGCAGCAAGTAAAACACAGTAAATTATCACAGCAATGGCCCCCAATGAATCATGTAACCGCTAGAGCCATAAGTGAGCCTGGAACCAGGCAGAGGCCAGCGGAGGTCTGCTCCAATTTGAGTCCTACACAAATAAACAGTTGTTGGTTTAAGCACAAGAAACAAGAGGGGCAGGACATAGAATGCTGTTTTATGGGCAACCAATCATCCCTATGTATGAAGGATAAGAGGAGAAGTAAGAACTACACTATTTCATATCCACAGATTTTTTTTTTTAATTCACACATCTAGTTCCACATCAGCAAGCACTCAAAAACATTAATAATTGATGTTACTAATCTCAAAAAACTTAGAGCAAAGCATGGCAATAAGAGGGGAGTTTAATGGGCTACGTGGGAATAATGACCAACTCTTACATTTTTAGTAGTAATTCAATACCCCCTTATACAAGACCCTGTGTAAACAGCTATTCAAAGTCCTGCACAGCATGTGGACAGGTTCTACGGCTCTCCAACCTACAGGCATGTGGATCACAAGAACATTAGATATGTTCTCAGCCTTTGGCACATTGGTATTCTGTCATGACCACTTTGGGAAACAAAGACAGTGCCTTTGTTTATCTTCCTCCCTCCTTCCCTATGGATTAAGTTGTCTCCCCACAGTCCCATCTTGTGAATCTAATGGGAACTGCCAACTGTAACTCTTCTTTGGCTGGCACCAGGTCAATCAATGTTCTCTCCAGGGTTTTCCTAAATTAGAACTAAGAGCAAAGAGGCAGCTTCTTGAGGACATGAGGTTCTGGAACTACCAGTATCCAGGTATCCCTGCAAGTTGGACACTGTGCTGGGAAGTGGTGATTGATGACAAAAATCACATCTGAGGGGCTGGTGTTGTGGCTCAGTGGCAGAGCGCTTGCCTTGCACATGTGAGGCACTGGGTTCAGTCCTCAGAACCACATAAAAATAAATAAACAAAATAGTAAAGATTACTGTGTCCATGTATAGCTAAAGAATATTTTTAAAAATATATAGGCAGAATATAATGATTTAAAAAAAGATCACATCAGAGCCAAGTGGCTCTGATAATCTTTCTTTCCAAACATACTTAAATGTCAAAATGGACTGTTAAATTAAGTTATGATGGCATGTATAAGGTATTTATTAAACCACCACTAAAACAGTGCTAAAGAAGCCAGGTGTGGTGGCATATGCCCTATAATCCCTGCAACTTGAGTGGCTAAGGCAGGAGGATCTCCAGTTTAGGCCAGTCTCACCAACTGAGCAAGACCCTCAACAACTTAGTGAGACCTCACCTCAAAATTTAAAAGAAAAAAAAATTCATTCAGTGATAAAACATCCCTGGGTTAAATCTCTAGTACCCACCCCCCAAAAAAAAATCAGTGCCAAAGAAGAATGTACAAGGGAATGCATGCATGACGTGCGACAGGGGAAAAGCACATCACATTAAGTATATATACACTGTACTATAAACTGTGCAAATATATGGTATGCACCCTTATATTTATGATCTTTTTCATATTTCTTCAACAGAATGTATGTTATGGGGTCCCATCCTGCTTGAGTAACCTTCATATGAAAAGGTCACAGCCAAGGGTTTCTGAAGGACTTCCCCACCCGGCACCAAAGAGGTAAAGAGCCACTATCCAAGATAGGTGTGTAACCCTAGCTGTGCCAGGTGGGGCAGGGAAGGGGCTGAGTCACCATGGCACTAGACTAGATAGCTGAACACACTGGGTTCACATCTATATATAAGTGCAGCTAGAAGGTTTTTAATAAATTCCCTCATGTTAGTTGCAAAACCTGTGCTAAAGTCCAAGGACTATGCCATAACTCTGCAACACTTTTCTTGTCCTTGAGCTTAGTCAATATTCTTGTCTATGGGACTCTTCTTACCAGAGCATTCTCCTTGATTACAGATATACCTGCAGACACTCCCAAAGACAATTCCTATCCTAGAAGGGCAACCCCATCAGCAAACAAAGAGAACTTCTTTCACTCTCCACAAGATCATGTCAATGTCTCCTAAAAGCCTTCTTCATCCAAAGTGCTCCCCATTCAAAATCCACTCCCCTGATTTAAAAACAACAACAACAAAAAAAAAAAAAAAAACCAGCCATCCTACCTTTCTGGGGCTCTTGTCCTCTTCTGTACACTGGTAACAGTCTTTCAGCTTCACTAGCAAATACTGCTTCACAATACTCTTTTCTCCTCTCATTTCTCAAGAAAGTGACACCAACTTCAGATTTATCACACCTCCCTCACAGCAATCACTGGGTACTAAGGCCCCCATTGCTCATTATTTTGAAAAGATATTCCTTTAAGAGTAAGTTCTAAAAGATGAAGATGGATATGTTGCTCAAACAGAAAAGAGTCTATAGCTTTACACGTAATACCATTTTTGAACCTATTAAAGAAAATCCAGGGAGCTGGGGATGCAGCTCCAAGGTAAAACATAGGCTTAGTTAGCATGTACAAGGCCTTGGGCCAATCCAAAGAAGAAGGGAGGGAAGAAAGAATCAAGTCCACACCAGCTTCCAGAGTGAGTGTACAGCTGCACTTAGTGCTCCCAAATATGTCCCAACAGAGATATCATGAAATGGTCACCTGCAACCTACTACTTCTTTACCACTAAACTACAGCATAAAGGAAGGATTTTGTTAGCTCAAAAACTACTGCAAAATCAGACTTAACCAGTCATCAGTAGAAAGAGCCCAAGAATTATGACACCTAAAAAGGAATATTGATCCAGGCTTTGTAATCAGTCTGAGAGATATCCAGATGAAAGGCAAGTGATATGTTCATTTCTTGTTTCTAAACAGAAGTAGATTTGAGAAGTGATTTCCTTAAGAATGCTGTCTGCGTTACACATCTGGATTATAAATCATGTTAGACCCTGAAGCCTACTTAATAAAAAAGAACTTGAAAATAAACAAATGATTAGTCGGAGTATGTGACTTTCTGAAACTCTCCTAGGGAGGAAGTTTTATTACCATTATTAGTGAACTGTTTTTAATCCCTGACATCAAAGCATAGATGTTAACCCTAGGGTTCTAAAACCAAAATAACCCATAAATGAAATACTGTGAGAAACTGCCACATGTTAACATTAGTCTGTCAGATTTTAGCCAATTCATAGGTGACTTCTGTGAACAAAAAAAAAAAAGGTATGGGGAAGGGAGCAGGGCAAGTTAGAAGACCTAGATTCAAGTTCAACTCTATGATTCATAGATGATACTGGGCAAACTGACCTAACTTCTGGACCTTGGTTTACTCAACTGAGTGTTCAGGGATAAAATTTGTAACAAAGCCGTTCATAAAGTCTAGCACTGTCCTAATTACAACACAGCTCCAGAATTCCAACATTTCTCAAACTCTTGAAGAGCCACAGAACTTTAGGATTATAACATAATTCCATTTTAGAGATGATTAAGGTGAGAAAACCAAGTTCCAGAAAAACTTAAGAGCCTTGCACAACAAAAATTTTTAAAGATGGGGTGGGGGTATAGCACAATTTCACCACCAATGAAAAATGCATTTAAAGGACAGTTCAGTTAAGCACAGTGGCAGTATCCCTATAGTCTCAGCTACTGGGAGGCAGGGGCTGAAATTCAAGTTCAGCCTCAGAAACATTCTGTCTCAAAATTAAAATGGTTGGGGATGTGGCTCAGTGGTAGAGCGCCTAGGTTCAATCTCCAGTATGAAATAATAATAATAATAATTATACAATTCAGAATAAAGCTATTCTAAGGACTCTCATAAATCCCCCCATATGCATGTGGGGTGTGTGTGTGTGTGTGTGTGTGTGTGTATGAATGCATGCCACCTTTTTTCTTTCTGTAAATTTACTCCTGTAACTTCCAAGTTAAACTTTTCATCTCAAAAATAAAGCCATTTCTCTAGTTATGAGACTGTCTATCCTACTGTCAACTTTACGGAAACAAAATCTTTACATTTGGGTTAGAAAGGTCTAATGGAAACACTGACATAACATTAACCTCCAGTCATTCTAGCAGCCCTCATTATAATATGGATTATAGCTCTACTAGCCCAGGGACACTGGTTTTAATGTTTCCTGGAAGATAAAAAATTAATCAGCAACTCAAAGAGAAGTTGCCTAAAAATGGAAAATTTCATAAAGACAATTCCATTGTCTCTAAAATTGTGCCCTCAATCAGCCAGTATCAAAAACCCACTATGGCATCAAATAAATTGTGTGTGGTTAAAAAAACAAAATGTTCTTTTGGCTGTTATGGGAAGCAGAAAAAGGCTGACTATGAATCAGTTGTTTAGCTCCATGATGAACATGAATTATGATAATTTAGACATTCTGGTGGTTAAACCAAGAAAGCAGGAAAACCAATGCTTCCAAACTCCAGCAAAAGTTAAGTTTGTGGCACCACAACTGCAAGACAGCTATGAAAAGCGACCTTAAATTTATTTCTGGATTTTCCCGCCTCCATTAAAATCAATGACACTATTTCCCATCCCTTATTCTCAAATTACAAAAAGTAATGAAGCCTGGAATGTATTCACTTGGCAGGTAACAGGAACAACCCTAGGAGGAAGTCCTGAAGGATGTCAGATACCATTCTTTCTTTCCTCCTGCATATTTTTCATTTCAAAACTACCGGGATATATTTATGATGCTTTTTGACTGACACCCACCAAGTATTCTGGCTGACACAAACTTTGCATGAACTGACGCACTGTTGTTGAAAGGTCCCTTGTGAGATCCTTAGTTTAGATGAGCAAAACATTCAGAGTACTACCATAATGAACACCTCTCAGACGCTCATAAATTCTTTCATTCCCAGCAATCAAGAAGCAGCTGTTAAAATCCAGGAATCTTCCTAGTAGCGGATCTGAAATACCTCCAGGCTGACCAGAGAAGCCTCACAACTGCTCTCTTCTCCTTCCCCTCCCCCCTACAGGAGTGCCAGCCTGGCAGGAATAAAGACGACCCAGGAAGGGGGTGGGGGGAGAGTAGCGGATCTGGCAAAAGCAGAGATGCAGACTGCCTTCAATTCCACTACAGAGAAATACCAATCTTCTGTGCCAACTAACCAGGTTTCTCCTTACCTCTCCTACCCCCACCTCTTCCAAAACATATTAACTTCTGCAGTCTGGTGCGTCTGGCATTTTTAGAGTTAGTGACCTCAACAGTCCGGAGACCTTTCCTCCAAGATTCTGAACCATGAGCTTCCTTGCTACACGCAGCATGAGGTCCTTCTCACACTAAGATTCAGCTTCCCTTTACCTAGTATCCCACCCAGACGATACCACTCCTAGGGTCAAGTTCAAGATGAAGGTGCCCTCCTCACCTCCCCCAGTAGACTACAGAAGAAAATAGCGCTGTGACGAGTCCCATCACTGAAGACACCGGGATCTGAGGCTGCCAAGAGTATGTCGACCCAGCTGGAAGAAGACGGTGGCCAAGCCCGGCGTCCTCTGCCCCTCTACCTCGGCGCCGCATTTCTACCAGGCCACCACCGCATTTCCTCCCGGAGCCTTACACAATAAGTTTAAGTTTTGAAAACGCCAGTCCAGAGACCTTTCTGTCTACAAACACGCCACACAATGCCTAGGGCTTCCTTCCCCGCCAGCCGTTCCGGAAAGCCGCCGCGCCAAAGCGGGGAGTCCCTCACACCCCTAGCGCTGCGCCCCGCACCCCAAAGTCCTCCAGGACCCGGCGTCCTGATTAAATACCCACAAAGTAACCACCTTGCATTCAAAAAATAAGGGGGCTCACAATACTGGTACAATCTTCATGTTTATCAGCTCTCCCCAATAAAATAAATACCGTTAAGGTCTAATCGTAACTCACACCCTCCCCACCCCCATTAAAGAAAAGAGCATGGATATGTTGACGGCGGTGTTCTCGGAAACCAAGACTAGACTTTCGGCCCAAAGAGGGGCAAAATGATTCTCTTAGGCTTAAGTTCACTCTGCAACTTCCCGATCCACGCCCCCCAGACTATTCCCACCCGGCGGTGCCCGGCGTGCCTCTCCCCCGCCTCCCCGCCCCAGGTACCAGACGCAGCTCAGGCCCCTTCCAAGCTCTGGACTACGGAGGAGGCGGGAAAGGGGACTAGCAGGCGCGCGGGGCTGGGGTGGTCCCGAAAATCAAGCATGTCCCGCGTGCTCCCGGTTGCACCCAGCCCAGGTCCACGGTGACCCGCTCGGTCCAGAGCGCAGGAAACGGCGCAGGGTAGGCGCCGACTCCCCAGAGGCGCCGAGACCAAGGCCGGGAGCGCCCAACATGTCTGTGCCTATCCCCGGAAAGCTCCCGACTGTGCCCGCCAGAGGAGGGGGCGCTCCAGAAACTTTCTCACACGCCTTTACGCTTTTCTCATCACCCTTTCCTCCTCTCGGAGACCCTCTCCTCCAATCTCTTTCCCCGGCAGCTGGCCCTGCCCTGGACACAGGGAGGCCCGGCAACGGGAGTTACCTGCCGGGAAAGTTTCCAGCTCTTCGGCGTGGATCCCCACCCCCAGAGCCAGGCCTCCGGGCGCGGCCGGCTCGGCGCTTCGCGGCTGCCTCTCCTCCAGCTCCCGCAGCTGCCACAGTGAAGGCTGTGCTCCAGCCCGTCCCCCTGCCTCGCTCGGCCCACACCCGGGCCTCATTGGCAGCGCGAATCCCCGCCCTTGCGCGTGTTCCCGAAGGCACCTTCCTCTCGCGCGCCCGCCCCGGCCGCGCCTCCCGCGCCCCTCCCTGCCTGGAACTGCGGCCGCTCCCGGGACCCGCTGGGGCAAGGCGCGCGAACTTCCCGTGGGGCACGGGCGCGGGCGCTACGCCTCGGGGCTGGTCCTCTTGGGGCCTGGTCCCTGCGGACGGCCCCCTAGCTTCCCTGGAAGAGACTGGTCCCCTGGGTAAGCGCCAGGGCCCTTCTAGGACAGGACGAGATGGATGATAGTCTTTTTTGCAGCCTTTTAAAAATCAATAAAGTGACCCGGCCTTCCCTCTTTGCTGCCTTTTGAAAACAGCGAGGAGGACATATGGGAGCAATTAACCGATCTGAAGTTTCAGTGAATGCCTTAGGTTGGCCTGTGTGGCTTTCTTGGATTTTTCTCTCCCTCACTTAACTGTACAGACACACAAACACACACTCATTTTCTGGGGACAAAATGAGCTAAGAGAAATGGAAAGTATAAAAATGCAACTCGACAGCTGGGTCTTTTTCTTTCCCGAAAGCAAATTAGGGACGTTCGGGGATCAGTTATTACCCCAGAGACCCGGGAGACCCTGGAGCGGAGTCTGCAGCACTTCTTCTACCTCCCCTGGCTGTCCCTTGCTGTCCACACTAGGTCCACCAAGGGCCAACTTCGTGAAGTCGGCGGGAGGAGGGAGTCATGGAAGGGGAGAACAGACAATGATGCTATTATTGTGTCGGATGGTGGCAGTAAATTAAACTCCCAAAATATTTTGTTATTCCCAGCAGAGCAAAAGTCAAAGTATGGCCTAGGGATTCCGGAGTCCTGTGTTCTCCGGATCCTACCAACCAATTCAGCTCGGAGGACCCAGTCCACTCTATCCCCAAAGCCCTTTGGGTTAGCCTTTCTTACAGAAGAGTCAACTAGAATCGCTGCTGCATTGTGTGGCTGGAGAGAATGACACGCTGGTCTCCCATTGGTGTGCCTGGAGCAGAGAATACAGAAGTTGCTATAAATGGATTTATTGGCAACCCCTACCCTTGCTGCTGCAAACCCGCCTTTAAAGACAACTGTGTTTTAAACAAGTTTCCCCCATAAAAACTTCAACCTCACGCAGAGCTTCCCAATATAAAGATACCAGCAGGAGTGGTGTCCATATATAAAGTTCTTATGGAAAGGGACAGAAAGCAAAAGGCCACACAACCTCTCTACAATAAATAAAAGATGGCTGAAATGTGTTGGATTTTTTTTTATCCGTAGTTCCAAAGACTTGATTATGACTATGTTGATATTTGATCAGTAAATGTATCGGCAGCCTTGAGGTCTTACTGAAACAAAGCAAGATACAAATATTTAAAACAAAATTCAAACCAAGTAAACCAGGAAAGCTATTGACTTCATTCTCCACTCCAAAAGGAGTGAAAAAATATAGTAATATTTTACTTAACTAACTTCTCTTGAAATGAAATGTGTAAAAACTTTTCCAATCTTCCAGCAGACTGGAAAGTCAGACAGCAACCACATGATAAAAGAAGGACCCACACAAAAGACAAAAACAGTCTACTCTGAAATATGAAAGAGAGACAGCCCTAAGGAGATAGACTGTTACAGTTTCTTGCTTCAGACCCATTCATACTGGGTGAAACGAATGATGAATGAAATTTATAATTTTTTGTTCTGTGTTTGGCTCTTCTCAGCTATATTTCCCAATTTTAATAAAATTACTTAGTTTAAATTGAACTTTGAAGGCAATGAAAAATTTCCTCTCAGGTCTCCCTAAATAGCAAGTAGAAAATTACATAGTATAAATTCGTTTATTTCTGGCATCTTTATTTTTAGTTGAAAAAGTTTCAGAAGTCACAATCATTAAAGAAGTAAGTTCATCACTGCCTAGTTAAGAGTGCTTAACATTCCAAACAGTCATGCAGCTAGCAATCTGAAATTTGTACATAGAAGGGCCCTGTCTCTCCTTCTTCCTGTAGTGTTTATATAATCCAAACTACACATATTATTATGCACAATCTGATCTCCAGTTTTTAAACAGCTACCATTACATACAGTATGTTGTACTAAGAATATCAGAGCTGTCTAGTTGTGGGTGAAAATGGTGCATTTTAGAAAAGTCAAGGCCAAAACACAGAGTAAAAAACAATTTGTAGGTGAGAAAACAAAAGGGGGCTTTCATGAAGATCAATTTTGAAAAAAAAGAAAAACATCGAACATTTTCTAAGCACTTAATATGTAAAGTACTGCCTGAGCATAGGTTCAAAAAATGAATTTTAGTGCTTTTTTAAGCAAAATCAGGAACAAAGTAAAAATTACCAGGAATTTTTAAGTACACTAAAATAATAATTTGAGGCCATACAATTATTCAGTTTTGTAAAGTTATCAAGAAAATAAAACATGTCATGTATATTCTACATAGGTTGACAAACCCAAGCAGCTAAAGACTTCCATTTCTTAAATTTGGTTTGAGTAAATCTCTATTTGTATATTTTGCTAATAATAAAGAACATGGGATTTGGAGCTGGAGGAAGACGGTTCCAAATAGTCCATCTGGGGCTGGGGTTGTGGCTCAGTGGTAGAGCGCTCACCTCTCACGTGTGAGACCCTGGGTTCGATCCTCAGCACCACATAAAAATAAATACACAAAATAAAGATATTGTGCCCATGTATAACTAAAAAATATTTTTTTAAAAAAAAGAGTAGTGTGAATTCTTCCTTTAAAAAAAAAAAAAACATAGTCCATCATTTGCTAGTGACTCCTGCTTAGGCTCTGTGAGCCCTTGGCTTCCACATCTACTAAGTGGACACACTGCTCACACTGGAGTGTTGTAATACTTAAGGGGTATCATATATATTGGACTAATATTTTCAAGTGGTATGTAAACATTAGTTATTAAAATCAATAATATTAAATGTGAAATAATTCTTGGCAAAAGAGTTACAAGGCAATCATTTTTCCTCCAAATATTCTTCAAATCCAATTAAAGTATCTGAGTAATTTTTAAGGTAAATTTTTTTCTCCTTTGTATCTGAAGTGGACAAGCATCTTAATCACTTTGTTTTATCATTACACAAGTATTAAACTTGAAAAATGGATATCAGAATCATGCAACTCTAGTCTTTGAAATCTCCCCCTCCTCACCCTGAGTCTTCCTGCTTCTAGAGCACTGGTTGTGAGTGGCTTGCTGTCCAATTTCATTGCTTTTTAAAACTCTGTTTTCTCCTTAAAACATAGAAGATGTTTTTAGTTAGTTATTAGATGATGGTTTGTTTGTATTTGGGATGGGGCAGCTCTCACCTCTTGCTTTTATTCTGGGGGAATCTGCTCATCTCAATTTTAAAAGCTCATTTATTACATTTCTATTTATATCAGCTAGAAAAAAATTAAAAAGGGAAATACAGACCACATGAACATTATATGCTGTGTGCATTCCTCAAACACACACACAATAAAACTAGATTCCATTTTTAATTCTGCCAACAAAGCTTTTCTCAATAGAGTGAAATAAAACAGGAAATAATTAACTGGTTACTTTACAGTATAATTTACAGACCAGGGCAATAGGATGAAGAAAGTGAGAGAAGAATGTGCCTGTGGATGTTAGTATGCTTTTTCCCTTGTCTGAATTTCTAAGTACTTTTTTCATTTTCTTGTAGAGTTGGGGATTGAACCCATGGTCTCAAGACATACTAGGTGAGCTACCCTGCCCCATTACTTGATTTTAAATCAAGTTTAAGTTAGGATCATAGCCAGTGAGTAGTATAGTAAAAAGTGAAATGTTTGAAACAATGTAGCAATTAAATACAAAAACTAAGGCAACAACAAAAAAGGAACTAAGGAAAGGAAGGGAATCCATACTCAAAATAATTCAGCACACCAACGTGTTTTTACTTCTTTGGAGAAAATTTTTTTGTGTTTATAGAATTCATTCTCCTTTGGTTCTTCCTTTCTCTTTTTACATTTTGGGGAAGAAAAGAATTTTTAAAGATACAGAGAACAATAAAATAAATTGAGTATAGTTAGAAATCACTTGGGAAAAGCAATAAAATCACATACCCCTCCGCAGTCCCTGCATGTGTAATGATCCATGGTCGCACACAGTATACCAATACCATGGTCAGATGTGGGCTAATGGCAGATATTCATCCAGGCACATGGAAAGCCATTGCTATGCAGTTAGTGAAGCTGTTAAATTAAAGGACTCATGGGACATATAAACCCTCCACAGGTCTAGCACATGGCCTGCCAACATTGTAGAAACTCATCCAATATGGGCTAGGCAGTGAATTATTGAAACTGATAAGGAATCTGCTGAGGGAAGAAAGCAGGGAGACAGATTCAAAGGGTTATATTTCTTCATAAGAATATGGGAATAACTAAATTCCTGGGAGAATCTAGGTTAAGATGGCATGCCGTTTAATATTTTATTTATTGTTTTGTTTTGGAGATTGTCCAGGCTAGCCTCGAACTTGCCACCCTTCCCACCTCAGACTCCCAGTTAGCTGAGACTACAGGCATGTGCCTCCGTGCCTGGCAATCTGACTAATGTTTTAAAGATACATTTAGTTGAACTATCATGTGGCAAAGTGGTCTTCACCGGGAAACAGGATTTTACCCTCTTCAGGAACGGTAAAATTAATCTATCAGGTAGTAATCCCTCCAAAAAATGTTGAATCTGGTTAAGATAGCTGAAAAAGAAATGGACTATTTGAGTATAAAAGATGCATTTTAATATTCTCCTTCGTAGGAGTGTTGCTTCCCTCTTTTTGGCAAGCTTTGCGTGAAGAAGCACTGAAGTCATGATGAAGTCAGGCTCCAGCTCTGACTTGGGCACTGCTTGAGATTACTGGGAATTCATTTGATCTTTGTGAGATTTGAGGTCCTCCTAACCTATGAAACAAAGAGGATAGCATAGAATCCCTGTCTCAAAGTTTTATTGGAAGATTAAATGAAATAAGGCAAAAAAAATTTAATAAATTAGAAAATATTCTGCAAAAGTTAATTTTTATTTAATAAACATAAGCTATTTCTCTTCCCTGTTTACCTGGGACCACTTTGGTTTGAATAAAGATTTGATCAGAGCTGTCCGGAATGCCTCATCTTGTACTCTGGGGAAGACTGACTTAAAGATGATTTAATAATAGATAGTAACTCCAGTGAAGCTGCCAGATTTTCATCTGGAGCAAATTGGAGGTTCTTGTCTCCAACAGTAGCAGTCAGGAATCAGCTACTGAGATATATATTTTCTCCTTTGTTAATGTTAAAGAGGAACACCTGTAGTATATCCTACACAAATGTGCCTTACTTCATACAAATCCACATATGAAAATTCCTAATTATGTCATATAGTAATGTAAAGGAAATGTTTCCTTTAAAAAATTATTGCTGAGATTCTTTGCAAGTGCCACTACAATCTTATTAGTTATTTATTAGTGATGATCCTATCAATTCTCTAAAATAGCATGGACTAAACACTAGTGAGATTATGAACGTCAATCCCTATAAACATTTGTGAGACCAAGTGCTAAACAAAACTGCTTTGCAATCCCAGCAGCTTGACAGGATCGTGAGTTCAAAGCCAGCCTCAGCAAAGGCGAGGTGCTAAGCAATTCAGAGAGACCCTGTCTCTAAATAAAATACAAAACGGGGCTAAGGATGTGGCTCAATGGTTGAGTGCCCTAAATTCAATCCCTAGTACCAAGAAAAGAAAAAAAAGTGTTTTGCAGCTGCATATTTATTCAAAGAAATGCAAATTAAGAATTTAGAACCTAATCAAAGATTTGGTTGGGGGGGGGGGTGAGAGTGACATAAATATGGAAAGCTTAGCCAGAATAAAAACTTTAAAGCCCAGTTTGCTGTTTCCACCTTGACAATTCACAACCTAATCCACAAATGGATGAGGACTATTGGCATTATCAATGAGACGATAATCTATTTGATAGAATTTACATTAAAGGGCAACATAGAATAGGCAGCACTTATTTCTAAGCCAAAAGGTGTGGGTAAAAAGGATTCCCCCACTTAGAAGGCTGTTTTTAAAACTAGTCTTGGGATTTTAATACAATAATTAGAAGTATTTTCTGCCTAACAGTGTATTAAAGATCTGAACATTTTAGATTTAGGGCAGAAACTGTTGAACTGTAAACTTCTACTCCTCTTTATCTTCCTGTATCATGTCTGTTTCAGTGGCTTTTGCAGGAGTCATGGCTGCCTAAGAGAAAATAGGACACTGTGTAATTATCAGGAGAAATTAAACCACCAGGCTTCATTAGAGAGCCACCCCTTACCTAGAGCGTTTGCTCTAAAAACCAGCTACTTAGTAGAGATTGATTGGACTACTCAGTGAGCTGTAGCTAAAGCCCTGCTACCTTTCAGTGATTTCCAAGCTCTTCTTAAACCTCTTTTTGCTTTCACAGCTAATCTAGTGCCTCTTCACGGCTTTCAGTGCCTTTGAAAAGACCACCTGAAGGGAAGGAGATTACTGATACAATTACAATAGAAACAGGTTAAAACAAGATGTCAGCAACCCAAAATAAGACAGCAGTCACTGGGGGTTAAAGTAAGATAGTGTCCTCTTTGCCTCTTCATCTTCTTTCTAATTCACTACAACCTCTACCCCACCCCAGGAGTCAACAGGGATATTAGAGGCCTACATCTTGTTGGGCAAAGAATTGTTATAGCAATTGGGGAGGTCTAATCTGTGAAACTATATTTTCCTGATTATTTAAAATCAGAGAAATTAGATCACTATACATTGCTGGTGGGAATATAAAATGACACTGACTCTTTGGAAAATGGTTTGAGTTTAGGGAGAAAAAAAAAAAAAAAAACAGCTAAAACCAAAACTTAAAAACTACCTACGAACCAGCAATTGTGGACATTGACCCTGGGGAATGAAGACTTGTGTTCACATATTTTGTCCTTGTTATTTGTTTGTTTTGGTACTGGAGATTGAACTCATTGGTCCTTTACCTCTGAGCCACATCCCCAGCTCCTTTTTATTTATTTATTTGGTTTTTGTTGTTGTTGTTTGTTTGTTTGTTTTGAGACAAAGTCTCACTAAGTTGCTCAGGGCCTCGCTAATTTGTTGAAGATGGCCTGAAACTTGTGATCCTCCTGTCTCAGCCTCCTAAGTTGCTGGGTAAGCACCACCATGCCCAGCTCACATGAAGATTTTTACATAAAAAGTTCATAACAGCTTTAGCTGACAACTGGAAACAACCCAGATACCCTTCAACAGACAAATGATCAAACAAACTGTGATACCTGCTGACCACGGAATATTATTCAGCAATAAAAGGAATGAGCTTTTGACGAACACAACATGTATTTAACTTCAGGGAATTATGGTGAATGAAAAAATCCAATTCCAAAAGCTTACATACTGTATGATCCATTTAAATGACCTTCTTGAAATTATAAAATCAAAGAAACAGAAGAGATTAGTGGTTGCCACAGTCACTGGTTTAGGGAACTGTAAGGAGGACTGAGGGAGGTTGGTTACAAAAGGGCAACCGCAGGGCTGGGACTGTAGCTCAGTGATGGAGCACTGCCTAGCACACGTGAGGCACTGGGTTCAATCCTCAGCACCACATAAAAATAAATAAATAAAATGAAGGTATTGTGTCCATCTACAACTAAAAAAAAAAAAAAAATGGCAGTAGCAGGGATCCTTATTGTGATGGAAATATTCTATTTCTTGACTGGACTCTCACTATCCTTGTGGTAGTGTACTGTGTCTTTGCAAGACGGTATTTGATATAGAGTAAAATGTACAGGAGATCTCACTACATAATTGTATACAACTGTGTATATATTGAAAATAATGTCAAAGTAACAAGTTTAATTTTTAAAAATTAGATGGTTGGGCTGGGGATATAGTTCAGTAGATCACTCCCCAGCACTGGGGAAAAAAAAAAAAAGTCAGGAAGCTGAAAACTGAATACATAGTAGGAAAAACCATGCTGAGAAGAAAAAAAAAAAAGTCCTGTGTATCCTGTGTATCATCACTTAGAATGACAAATATATCAAAAGCCAAGTCTGTTTCAAGATGTTGATTAAAACATAACATCCAAAGACCCCTGAGAAAAATGGTCTTTACAATAAATAATGGCAGAGTGGCTTAAAAGCCAGAACAACTCAGTTCTTCCTTTTGCCTTTGAAAAGTGATTTAACTTCTTCTGCACCCCAAGTTAAAATGGTTATCTTTTTTTTTCCAGCTAGTGGTGATTGAATGCAGGAGCACTTTAGCACTGAGCTACATCCCCAGTCTTTTTTTTATTTTTAAATTTTAATTTGTTATATATGCATTACAATTTATATTACACATATAGAGCATAATTTTTCATATCTCTAGTTGTACACAAAGTACAGTCACACCATCCATGTTTTCATACATGTACTTAGGGTAATGATGTCCATCTCATTCCACCATCTTTCCTACCCCCATGCCCCCTCCCTTGCCCTCCCTCCCCTTTGCCCTATCTAGAGTTCATCTAATCCTCCCATGCCCCTGCCCCTGCACCACCACATCATCATGAATCAGCAGCCTTAAATCAGAGAAAAGATTTAGCATTTGGTTTTTTGGGATTAGCTAACTTCACTTAGCATTATATTCTCCAACTCTATCCATTTACCTACAAATGCCATGATTTTATTCTCTTTTATTGCTGAATAATATTCCATTGTGTATATATACACCACATTTTCTTTATCCACTCATCTACTGAAGAGCATCTAGGTTGGTTCCACAGTTTAATTATTGTAAATTGAGCTGCTATAAACATTGATGTGGCTGTGTCCCTGTAGTATGCTGTTTTTAAGTCCTTTGGGTATAGACCAAGGAGTGGGAAATCTGGGTTCTTTTTATATTTCATTTTTGAGATGAGATCTCACTAAGTTGCTGAGGCTGGTCTTGAATTTGCTATCCTCCTGCCCCAGCATCTGGAATTGCTGGGCCTACAGGTGTGCACCACTTCACCTGGCTTGCTAGGCTTTTTTTTTTTTTTTTTTTTTTTGTATTGGGGATGGAACCCGGGATTCCATGCATAAGTTCTCTACTATTGAGCTACATCTTAGCCCTTTTTCATTTTCTTATTTTTATTTATTTATTTATTTATTTTTAAATTTTTTTAATATTTATTTTTTTTTAGTTTTCAGCGGACGCAACATCTTTGTTTGTATGTGGTGCTGAGGATTGAACCTGGGCCGCACGAATGCTAGGCGAGCACGCTACCGCTTAAGCCACATGCCCCGCCCTCATTTTTTTATTTTTATTTTTTAAATTTTTTATTGTTGGTTATTCAAAACATTACATAGTTCTTGATATATCATATTTCACCCTTTGATTCAAGTGGGTTATGAGCTCCCATTTTTACCCCATATACAGATTGCAGAATCACATCAGTTACACATCCATTGATTTACATATTGCCATACTAGTGTCTGTTGTATTCTGCTGCCTTTCCTATCCTCTACTATCCCCCCCTCTCCTCCCCTCCCCTCTTCTCTCTCTGCCCCCTCTACTGTCATTCATTTCTCCCCCTTGTATTATTTTTCCCTTTCCCCTCACTTCCTCTTGTATGTACTTTTGTATAACCCTGAGGGTCTCCTTCCATTTCCATGCAATTTCCCTTCTCTCTCCCTTTCCCTCCCACCTCTCATCCCTGTTTAATGTTAATCTTCTTCTCATGCACTTCGACCCTACTCTGTTCTTAGTTACTCTCCTTATATCAAAGAAGACATTTGGCATTTGTTTTTTAGGGATTGGCTAGCTTCACTTAGCATAATCTGCTCTAATGCCATCCATTTCCCTGCAAATTCTATGATTTTGTCATTTTTTAATGCAGAGTAATACTCCATTGTGTATAAATGCCACATTTTTTTTAACCATTCGTCTATTGAAGGGCATCTAGGTTGGTTCCACAGTCTTGCTATTGTGAATTGTGCTGCTATGAACATCGATGTAGCAGTGTCCCATGCTCTTTTTAGGTCTTTAGGGAATAGACCGAGAAGGGGAATAGCTGGATCAAATGGTGGCTCCATTCCCAGCTTTCCAAGAAATCTCCATACTGCTTTCCAAATTGGCTGCACCAATTTGCAGTCCCACCAGCAATGTACAAGTGTACCCTTTTCCCCACATCCTCGCCAGCACTTGTTGTTGTTTGACTTCATAATGGCTGCCAATCTTACTGGAGTGAGATGGTATCTTAGGGTGGTTTTGATTTGCATTTCTCTGACTGCTAGAGATGGTGAGCATTTTTTCATGTACTTGTTGATTGATTGTATGTCCTCCTCTGAGAAGTGTCTGTTCAGGTCCTTGGCCCATTTGTTGATTGGGTTGTTTGTTATTTTATTGTCTAATTTTTTGAGTTCTTTGTATACTCTGGATATTAGGGCTCTATCTGAAGTGTGAGGAGTAAAGATTTGTTCCCAGGATGTAGGCTCCCTATTTACCTCTCTTATTGTTTCTTTTGCTGAGAAAAAACTTTTTAGTTTGAGTAAGTCCCATTTGTTGATTCTAGTTATTAACTTTTGTGCTATGGGTGTCCTATTGAGGAATTTGGAGCCCGACCCCACAGTATGTAGATCGTAGCCAACTTTTTCTTCTATCAGATGGCGTGTCTCTGATTTGATATCAAGCTCCTTGATCCATTTTGAATTAACTTTTGTGCATGGCGAGAGAAAGGGATTCAGTTTCATTTTGTTGCATATGGATTTCCAGTTTTCCCAGCACCATTTGTTGAAGATGCTCTCCTTCCTCCATTGCATGCTTTTAGCCCCTTTATCAAATATAAGATAGTTGTAGTTTTGTGGATTGGTTTCTGTGTCCTCTATTCTGTACCATTGGTCCACCCGCCTGTTTTGGTTGGTACCATGCTGTTTTTGTTACTATTGCTCTGTAGTATAGTTTGAAGTCTGGTATCGCTATACCGCCTGATTCACACTTCCTGCTTAGCATTGTTTTTGCTATTCTGGGTCTTTTATTTTTCCATATGAATTTCATGATTGCTTTCTCTATTTCTACAAGAAATGCCGTTGGTATTTTGATTGGCATTGCATTGAACCTATAGAGAACTTTTGGTAATATCGCCATTTTGATGATGTTAGTTCTGCCTATCCATGAACAGGGTATATTTTTCCATCTTCTAAGATCTTCTTCTATTTCTCTCTTTAGGGTTCTGTAGTTTTCATTGTATAAGTCTTTCACCTCTTTTGTTAGGTTGATTCCCAAGTATTTTATTTTTTTTGGAAGATATTGTGAATGGAGTGGTTGTCCTCATTTCCATTTCAGAGGATTTGTCGCTGATATACAGGAATGCCTTTGATTTATGCGTGTTGATTTTATATCCTGCCACTTTGCTGAATTCATTTATTAGCTCTAATAGTTTCTTTGTAGACCCTTTTGGGTCTGCTAGGTATAGAATCATGTCATCAGCAAATAGTGATAATTTAAGTTCTTCTTTTCCTATTTTGATGCCTTTAATTTCTTTTGTCTGTCTAATTGCTCTGGCCAGTGTTTCGAGAACTATGTTGAACAGAAGTGGTGAGAGAGGGCATCCCTGTCTTGTTCCAGATTTTAGAGGGAATGCCTTCAATTTTTCTCCATTCAGAATGATGCTAGCCTGAGGCTTAGCATAGATTGCTTTTACAATATTGAGGTATGTTCCTGTTATCCCTAGTTTTTCTAGAGTTTTGAACATAAAGGGATGCCGTACTTTGTCGAATGCTTTTTCCGCATCTATCGAGATGATCATATGGTTCTTATTTTTAAGTCTATTGATGTGGTGAATAACATTTATTGATTTCCGTATATTGAACCAGCCTTGCATCCCAGGGATGAATCCTACTTGATCATGGTGCACAATTTTTTTGATATGTTTTTGTATCCGATTCGCCAGAATTTTATTGAGGATTTTTGCATCTAGGATCATTAGAGATATTGGTCTGTTGGTGGTCACAGTTCTGCGTACCTTGCAGGCGCGGGGGGAGGGGGCGGCTCTGCCTCTCAGCAGGCCACTGCGCCTGTTCTGCCGGTGGGTCGCAGGCCCGCCTACCTTGCAGGAGTGGTTGGCAGCTCTGCCCCTTCTCGGGCCACTGGGCCTTTTCTGTCGGTGGTCACAATTCTGCCTACCTGGCAGGCGCGGGGGTGGGGTGGGGTAGGGGGCGGCTCTGCCCCTCAGCAGGCCGCTGGGCCTGTTCTGTGGGTGGTCACAGTTCCATCTACCTTGCCGGCGCGGGGGGGAGGGGGCTCATTTTTTTATTTTGAGACAAGGTCTCCTTAAGTTTGCCAAGGCTGGTCTTGAACTTGTGTTCCTCCTGCCTCAACCTTCCTGATAGTTGGAGTTACAGGTGTACACCGTTGTGCCCAACCTGAAAGCAGTTATCTTGAGAGCTAGCATAAGAATTCCTCTCGGGAAGGTGTCTTTATTGGGAAAACATTGTTTAGGGAAGAAGATGAGACCCTACAGTCCTGAGTTACAAGTGGCAAGGCATCTGTGACAAAGGCCAAACTGCTCTGAATGTGACAGAGGAATTTGTGTTTGCTTCTCAAGTAAGGCACTGAGATGAAACTGCAGGACAGTGGAAAGTATGAGGTTACACAAATAAAGGCCCTTTAATGCTTCCAAGAATTTCCCTGTAGTGGTGTACAGCTGAAGGATATTTCATGAATTAAAGTGCTTAGATTAAATGTGAAGTTGTTTGTAGAAATTGTGTTGCTTCTGGGTGTCCCTCTATGCCATTCTCCCTCAGTCCCTGAAATACTTTAACGATGATTTTTAACTATTTTGCAATGCATGGCATATAGGACACAACAAATCACAATAATTATTATGATCAAAAATTCAAATTTACATGTCTTAATAAAAATGACTAATCATTGTTGTTGTTGCTGTTGTTTAGTACCAGAGATTGAACTCAAGGGCACTCGGCACTGGACCACTGAGCCACATCCCCAGATCTATTTTGTATTTTATTTAGAGATAGGGTCTCACTGAGTTGCTTAGCACCTCGCTGTTGCTGAGGCTGGCTTTGAACTGGCGATTCTCCTGCCTCAGCCTCCCCAACTGCTGGGATTATAGGCATAAGCCTCCATGCCCAGCTAACTATTGTTTGATATACCAGATAATGCTACAATCAGAAAGAAAGCTCAAGTAGACTTATGCAACAACAGAGTTGTTTGGCTCACTGAAGTGGCAAAACCACAAGTAGAGTGAGCTTAAAAATTGAATGATATTCAGCAAGGTCATGGAGGATCCATTTTCTTTCCATCCTCTGCTCAGCCATGTACAATGTTAACACCATCCTACATCCTGACACTGATACCCCTTGTGAATGTAATGTGGCAACTGGCAACTGTAACTGGGCTCTGTGCCTCCTTGTTTACACCCAGTAGGAGAAAACCATATTTCTGTTCCAATATTCTAAGCAAGAGTCCTGAAGTCACCTTGACTGGATCATCTGCTATCCAACATCCACTTCTAAATTAGTCACAGTAGACATTAGGTGTGTGTGTGTGTGTGTGTGTGTGTGTAACATGCCAATTAAGTTAGTGAAGTCTATTCTGACATTTGTGCAAGGGTTGACTGTTTGCTTTGAGACATAAGGGCTACACCTGGAAAAGGAAACCAACAAATTTCTACATCTGGCAAATATGGATTGTTTTGGTGATTAAAACAAAAAAAAAAAAAAAAAAAAAAACAACTAAACAAAAAACCCACAAGATTTTCTGGGAGCCACGATGCATTCCTGTAATCCCAGCAACTTTGGAGGCAAAGGCAAGAGGATCTCAAGTTTGAAGCCACCTGGACAACTTACCCTTCAAAATTAAAAATTAAAAAGGGCTAAAGATGTATCTCAGTGGTAAAGCACCAAAGACCATCGGTTCAATCCCCAGTACAAATAAGTAAATAGTTTTGTTTTAAAGCCATAACTTTAAAAAAAAAAAAGGTTGGGAATCACTGGTATAACAGGATATAAAAGAAGGTCAAGAGAAGAGGGTAATAGATGGATTTAAAATGAAAAGGATTGGAAGAAAGACTTGCAAAGATAAATTAATTTTTAGAGTCTTGACTAAATAAGATGCTAATAAGTTTTTTTCCACTGAATGTGAATGGCACAGAGGCCTAATTATAAGATTTATTAGAACCATCAGCAAAATAGAACAGAAAAGAATAAAACAGGAGCTGGGCGGGGTAGCATAGAAGTTGAGACTGAAAGATCCCAAGTTCAAGGCCAGCCTCAGCAACTTAGCTAGTTGCTTAAGCTTAGAACCCTAAGCAACTTAGTGAGAACCTATCTCAAATTAATAAACAAACAAACAGAACAACCTGCAACAAATCTCATCTAAAAAGGGTGGGAACAAATAAGAAATGGATACAAGTAAAAAAGCATCCGAGACCCAATTTTTAAAAATATTTTTTTTAGTTGTTGATAGACCTTTTTTTTTATTATTTATTTACTTATACATGGTGCTGAGAATCAAACCTAGTGCCTCACATATGCCAGGCAAGTGCGCTACTGCTGAGCCACAGCCTCAGCCCCTCTGAGACCCGATTCTAATGGCAACATTTGTGTGATCTTTTCCCCTTTTACTGTAGTACTTTAAATACTACAAATGGAATGAAGGAAAGATATAATCTTTAGCAATATTGAAATTACATAATATTTGTATTAGTTTTTGTGGCTGCTGCAACAAATTATCACAAACTGGGTGGCTTAAAACAACGGAAGTTTATTTTCTCAAAGGCTGGAAGTTCTACGTTCAAACTGAAGGTATGAATAGGGCTGTGCTCCTTGATCCCCGGAAGGCTCTGAGAAGAATCTTTCCTTGCCCCTTCCAGCTTCTGATTGCCTTTAGGCATTTCTTGGTTTGTGGTACTGTAACTCCAGTCTCTCCATCTTCATAGGGTCTTGTCTCCCTGGGTCTGCATCTTTCCTTTCATCTGTATCAAATCTCTTTCTCTCTCTTTTTTTATTTCTTTTTCTCTTAGAGGATATTGACATATCTTTTTATCTCTCTTTCTCTTATAGGACATTGACTTTCACCAGGCAACCCGCTACAATATTTGTTAGAACAGGAAAATAAGCCACCAAAATTGAATAAAGATCCAAAAATGAGATTTAAATATATAAATCAATTATATTTGCTAATGAAATGTTTATAGGGGACTGGGGCTGTAGCTCAGTGGTAGAACACTTGCTTAACATGGATGAGGCACTGGGTTTGATCTTCAGAACCACATGCAAAATAAATAAATAAAATAAAATTTTTTAAAAAAGAAATGTTTAGCTCTCAATCAGTCTCCAGAGCAGCCCTACAGGTTGGAGGGCCAGGCATGGCAGAATCTTGATTAAAAAGGAGGAGGCAGTTGGATAGTTAAGATAGTGGTTTGTGCAACCCCGCGCCTGCCAGGTAGGCAGAACTGTGACCACCGACAGAAAAGGCCCAGTGGCCCGAGGAGGGGCAGAGCTTCCAATCACTCCTGCAAGGTAGGCGGGCCTGCGACCCACCGGCAGAAGAGGAGCAGCGGCCTGCTGAGAGGCAGAGCCGCCCCCTCCCCCTGCGCCGGCAAGGTAGAGGGAACTGTGACCACCCACAGAGCAGGCCCAGCGGCCTGCTGAGGGGCAGAGCCGCCCCCCACCCCCCTGCGCCTGCCAGGTAGGCGGAACTGTGACCACCGACAGAAAAGGCCCAGTGGCCCACGGAGGGGCAGAGCTGCCAACCACTCCTGCAAGGTAGGCAGGCCTGCGACCCACGGGCAGAAGAGGAGCAGCGGCCTGCTGAGAGGCAGAGCCGCCCCCTCCCCCCGCGCCTGCAAGGTAGACGGAACTGTGACCACCAACAGAACAGGCCAGACCTGCAACCGACAGACAGAAGAGGCCCAGTGGCCTGAGGAAGGGTAGAGCCGCCCCCCCCCCCCCGCGCCTGCAAAGTAGGCAGAACTGCGACCACCTACAGAACAAGCCTAGCGGCCCGCAGAGGGACAGAGCCGCCGCCCGCGCCTGCAAGGTAGGTGGACCTGCTACTGACCGGCAGAGCAGGCCCAGCGGCCTGCCGGCGTGGTAGGCACATTGCCCCAATTGGAGGAGGGGCAGAGCCGCCGCCCGCGCTTGCGAGGGAGACTTTGCAACTATACAAGACCAATATAAATATATAGGGGGAAAATTCAATAGCACAACAGTTTCACCAAGTAGAAAGGAACGCGAACAGTATGAAGAGAAAAGGAAAGAAGGGACCACAAGCAATGCAGGTCAACTCAACGTTAGAAGAGGTAATAGCTGCAGCAGATGGAATGTCAGATAAAGAATTCAGGATATACATGCTTCAGATGATCTGGAGTCTCAAGGAAGACATCAGACAGCAAAATCAGACAATGAAAGATCACTTCAACAATGAATTACATAAACAAATCCAAGAAGCAAAAGATCAACTATACAGGGAGATAGAGGTTATAAAAAACAAACAAACAGAAATCCTAGAAATGCAGGAAGCAATAAACCAACTTAAAAACTCAATGGAGAATACTACCAGCAGAGTAGAACACTTAGAAGATAGACATCAGACAATGAAGATAAAGTATTTCAACTTGAAAAGAACATAGACAGCTCAGCAAGACTGTTAAGAAACCATGAGCAGAACATCCAAGAAATATGGGATAACATCAAGAGACCAAATTTAAGAGTCATTGGGATACAGGAAGGGACAGAGTTTCAAACCAAAGGAATGAGCAATCTATTCAATGAAATAATACGAGAAAATTTCCCAGATTTGAAGAATGAGACAGAATCCCAAATCCTAGAAGCCTACAGGACGCCGAATGTGCAAAATCATAAGAGACCCACACTTAGACACATTATAATGAAGATGCCCAACATACAGAATAAGGAGAGAATTTTAAAAGCTACAAGAGAAAGGAAGCAGATCACATTTAGGGGTAAGCCAATCAGGATAACAGCTGATCTTTCAAAACAGACTCTGAAAGCTAGAAGATCCTGGAATAACATATTTCAAACACTGAAAGAAAATGGGTTCCAACCAAGAATTGTGTTTCCAGCAAAATTAAGCTTCAGGATGGAAGATGAAATTAAAACCTTCCACGATAAACAAAAGTTAAAAGAATTTGCAGCTAGAAAACCATCTCTTCAAAACATCCTCGGCAAAACATTACAGGAGGAGGAAATGGAAAATAACAATGAAAACCAACAGTGGGAGGTAGGACAGTAAAGGGGGGAAAATAATCAAAGAGGAAAACAAACCATGTTTAGTAACAGAAATAAACAAATATGGCTGGAAGAACAACCCATATCTCAATAATAACCCTAAATGTTAATGGCTTAAACTCACCAATCAAGAGACACAGGCTAGTAGAATGGATCACAAAACAAGACCCAACAATATGCAGCCTACAGGAGACGCATTTGATAGAAAAAGACATGCATAGGTTGAAGGTGAAAGGTTGGGAAAAATCATATCACTCATATGGACTTCGGAAACAAGCAGGAGTGTCCATACTCATATCAAATAAAATAGATTTCAAGCCCAAGTTAATCAAAAGGGATAAAGAGGGACACTACATACTGCTTAAGGGAACCATACACCAACAAGACATAACAATCATAAATATATATGCCCCAAACAATGGTGCAGCTATGTTCATCAAACAAACTCTTCTCAAGTTCAAGAGTCTAATAGACCACCATACAATAATCATGGGAGACTTCAACACACTCCTCTCGCCACTGGACAGATCTTCCAAACAAAAGTTGAATAAGGAAACTATAGAACTCAATAACACAATTAATAACCTAGACTTAATTGACATATACAGAATATACCACCCAACATCAAGCAGTTACACTTTTTTCTCAGCAGCACATGGATCCTTCTCAAAAATAGATCATATATTATGTCACAGGGCAACTCTTAGACAATATAAAGGAGTAGAGATAATACCACGCATCCTATCTGATCATAATGGAATGGAACTGAAAATCAACGATAAAAGAAGGAAGGAAAAAGCATACATCACTTGGAGAATGAACAATAGGTTACTGAATGATCAATGGGTTATAGAAGACATCAAGGAGGAAATTAAAAAATTCTTAGAGATTAATGAAAACACAGACACAACATATCGGAATCTATGGGACACATTGAAAGCAGTTCTAAGAGGAAAATTCATTGCTTGGAGTTCATTCCTTAAAAAAAGAAAAAACCAACAAATAAATGATCTCATACTCCATCTCAAAATCCTAGAAAAAGAAGAGCAAAACAACAGCAAAAGAAGTAGAAGGCAAGAAATAATGAAAATCAGAGCTGAAATTAATGAAATCGAAACAAAAGAAACAATTGAAAAAATTGACAAAACTAAAAGTTGGTTCTTTGAAAAAATAAACAAAATCGACAGACCCTTAGGCATGCTAGCGAAGAGAAGAAGAGAGAGAACTGAAATTACTAGCATACGGGATGAAAAAGGCAATATCACAAAAGACACTTCAGATTTACAGAAGATAATCAAAAATTATTTTGAATCCTTATACTCCAATAAATTACAAGATAGTGAAGGCATCGATAAATTTCTTAAGTCATATGATCTGCCCAGATTGAGTCAGGAGGATATAGACAACTAAACAGACCAATATCAATTGAGGAAATAGAAGAAACCATCAAAAGACTACCAACTAAGAAAAGCCCAGGACCGGATGGGTATACAGCAGAGTTTTACAAAACCTTTAAAGAGGAACTAATACCAATACTTTTCAAGCTACTTCAGGAAATAGAAAAAGAGGGAGAACTTCCAAATTCATTCTACGAGGCCAACATCACCCTGATACCTAAACCAGACAAAGACACTTCAAAGAAAGAAAACTACAGACCAATATCTCTAATGAACCTAGATGCAAAAATCCTCAATAAAATTTTGGCGAAACGGATACAAAAACATATCAAAAAAATTGTGCACCATGTTCAAGTAGGATTCATCCCTGGGATGCAAGGCTGGTTCAATATACGGAAATCAATAAATGTTATTCACCACATCAATAGACTTAAAAATAAGAACCATATGATCATCTCGATAGATGCGGAAAAAGCATTCGACAAAGTACGGCATCCCTTTATGTTCAAAACTCTAGAAAAACTAGGGATAACAGGAACATACCTCAATATTGTAAAAGCAATCTATGCTAAGCCTCAGGCTAGCATCATTCTGAATGGAGAAAAATTGAAGGCATTCCCTCTAAAATCTGGAACAAGACAGGGATGCCCTCTCTCACCACTTCTGTTCAACATAGTTCTCGAAACACTGGCCAGAGCAATTAGACAGACAAAAGAAATTAAAGGCATCAAAATAGGAAAAGAAGAACTTAAATTATCACTATTTGCTGATGACATGATTCTATACCTAGCAGACCCAAAAGGGTCTACAAAGAAACTATTAGAGCTAATAAATGAATTCAGCAAAGTGGCAGGATATAAAATCAACACGCATAAATCAAAGGCATTCCTGTATATCAGCGACAAATCCTCTGAAATGGAAATGAGGACAACCACTCCATTCACAATATCTTCAAAAAAAATAAAATACTTGGGAATCAACCTAACAAAAGAGGTGAAAGACTTATACAATGAAAACTACAGAACCCTAAAGAGAGAAATAGAAGAAGATCTTAGAAGATGGAAAAATATACCCTGTTCATGGATAGGCAGAACTAACATCATCAAAATGGCGATATTACCAAAAGTTCTCTATAGATTTAATGCAATGCCAATCAAAATCCCAACGGCATTTCTTGTAGAAATAGATAAAGCAATCATGAAATTCATATGGAAAAATAAACGACCCAGAATAGCAAAAACAATGCTAAGCAGGAAGTGTGAATCAGGCGGTATAGCGATACCAGACTTCAAACTATACTACAGAGCAATAGTAACAAAAACAGCATGGTACTGGTACCAAAACAAGCGGGTGGACCAATGGTACAGAATAGAGGACACAGAAACCAATCCACAAAACTACAACTATCTTATATTTGATAAAGGGGCTAAAAGCATGCAATGGAGGAAGGATAGCATCTTCAACAAATGGTGCTGGGAAAACTGGAAATCCATATGCAACAAAATGAAACTGAATCCCTTTCTCTCGCCATGCACAAAAGTTAATTCAAAATGGATCAAGGAGCTTGATATCAAATCAGAGACATGCCGTCTGATAGAAGAAAAAGTTGGCTACGATCTACATACTGTGGGGTCGGGCTCCAAATTCCTCAATAGGACACCCATTGCACAAAAGTTAATAACTAGAATCAACAAATGGGACTTACTCAAACTAAAAAGTTTTTCTCAGCAAAAGAAACAATAAGAGAGGTAAATAGAGAGCCTACATCCTGGGAACAAATCTTTACTCCTCACACTTCAGATAGAGCCCTAATATCCAGAGTATACAAAGAACTCAAAAAATTAGACAATAAGAGAACAAGCAACCCAGTCAACAAATGGGCCAAGGACCTGAACAGACACTTCTCAGAGGAGGACATACAATCAATCAACAAGTACATGAAAAAATGCTCACCATCTCTAGCAGTCAGAGAATGCAAATCAAAACCACCCTAAGATACCATCTCACTCCATTTAGATTGGCAGCCATTATGAAGTCAAACAACAACAAGTGCTGGCGAGGATGTGGGGAAAAGGGTACACTTGTACATTGCTGGTGGGACTGCAAATTGGTGCAGCCAATTTGGAAAGCAGTATGGAGATTTCTTGGAAAGCTGGGAATGGAGCCACCATTTGACCCAGCTATTCCCCTTCTCGGTCTATTCCCTAAAGACCTAAAAAGAGCATGCTACAGGGATACTGCTACATCGATGTTCATAGCAGCACAATTCACAATAGCAAGACTGTGGAACCAACCTAGATGCCCTTCAATAGATGAATGGATAAAAAAAATGTGGCATTTATACACAATGGAGTATTACTCTGCATTAAAAAATGACAAAATCATAGAATTTACAGGGAAATGGATGGCATTAAAGCAGATTATGCTAAGTGAAGCTAGCCAATCCCTAAAAAACAAATGCCAAATGTCTTCTTTGATATAAGGAGAGTAACTAAGAACAGAGTAGGGTCGAAGAGCATGAGAAGAAGATTAACATTAATCAGGGATGAGAGGTGGGAGGGAAAGGGAGAGAGAAGGGAAATTGCATCGAAATGGATGGAGACCCTCAGAGTTATACAAAAGTACATACAAGAGGAAGTGAGGGGAAAGGGAAAAATAATACAAGGGGGACAAATGAATGTCAGTAGAGGGGGCAGAGAGAGAAGAGGGGAGGGGAGGGGAGGGGAGGGGGGATAGTAGAGGATAGGAAAGGCAGCAGAACACAACAGACACTAGTATGGCAATATGTAAATCAATGGATGTGTAACTGATGTGATTCTGCAATCTGTATGTGGGGTAAAAATGGGAGCTCATAACCCACTTGAATCAAAGTGTGAAATATGATATATCAAGAACTATGTAACGTTTCGAACAGCCAACAATAAAAAATTTAAAAAAAAAAGATAAAAGAAAAAAAAGAAATGTTTATAGTTGTTTTTTTTAAATCTACTTCCACTAGCAATTTTTATTTATTTATTTATTTATTTTGTGTTTGTAGTACTGGTTATCAAACCTGAGGTCTCACACAAGCTAGGCACGTGCTCTACCACCAGGCTCTGCCTCAAATTTCAAGACAGAGTCTCACTAAGTTGCCCAGGCTGGCCTCAAACTTCTGATCATCCTGCCTCAGCCTCTGGAGTATCTGGGATTATGGGCATGCTCTATTGCTTCTGGCTCTGCGGGTACCTTCTACTGGCATTACCTAACAGGTAGTCAGCCAGAAAGGAAACCTGGGAAATGTAGTTTTCAGACTCCTAGCCCCAGCTCTGTATGTGGGGTAGGTGTGGTGCTAAAAGACAATAGATAAGTAAATGACACTTCCAATGATGTGGAAAAGCAAGTGTATTTATACGTTGTTGATGACACTGTAAGTCAGAACACAGTGATGGACAATAAATTCTTCTATTGATTAAATAATGCCACTTTTGGAGAACATAATCTTCAGAAATAAACTAAAAGCAAAAAAAAATATAAGGTATGCAAAAAAAAAAGTTTGAAAGTAGCATCATTCATAACAGCAAAACCTTGAAAATAACCTGTATGTCTAACAATAGGGAGATGATTATGTAAACCAGGGCAGACTAATGTAACAGAATACTCTATAGACTTAAGGAAACTCCAAAACATATGCTTCAAATAAGTATGAAAATGCCCACATGCAAAAAGTTCAAGTGAAAAAGTAGAACCCAGAATTGTATGTCTATTACACTAATCACACCTGTGTAAAGACGTACAAAGGTATATTAACAAAGATCAGGGAAGACTTGGAGTGATGTAACTGGCTGGAGTATAATGTTACTTAGGCTTTCTTTCTTCTACAAAGTTGCTTAAGTTCTTAATTAAAAGAGAAAAGTAAATGAGTCTTTAATTTTATTTTTAGACTCCAAAAACAACTGAAAATTATGTGCTTCATATTAAACTGTTTTGAAGAAAAAAACAGCTCATACACATACAATGCAACCTGGCTAACCATTCCCACATAGCACTTTTTTACAACTCTGGCATTAATCACTGCCATGGCCTGAGGCCAGTGTCCGATTGGTCTAGAGATTTTATTTTACAACCTGAGAACACTGGCTGGCTCCCAGTGCCGCTGCTCTCTTGCCCCGCGCCAAGTCTTTCTTCTATGTTGCTATACTTCATATATTTTACTACAGGTCCAGGAGCTATTAAAGTGAACTAAAACAATGAATAAAGATACCAGAGTGAGTACAAAACCCCTGGCATTTTGTTGACTATTTGAAATTTTGTAAATATTTATTGCTTTAAAATAACTTGATTCTCTTCTCCAGCCTGAAGCGCCTCATCCCTGGAAGACAGACCCTAACGGAGGGCAGAAAAGCCACACCTTTGGTCCATCCCTCCCCCATCCAAAGTCTCTTCTCAGAACCTTTGATGTGCCAAGTGTTTTGGACTCATGAACTCTGCTTCACTAGCAAGTTAACCCAGGTGCATGTCACAGCTGCCTGAGGACTATTGGAGTGTGTGGTTACAGCGGGGAAGGAATGGCAGCCTAACCACCTCCCATGGGGACCTGCTGGCAGTGTGCCCAGGAGACCTTGGCCATGCCCTGGCTTGGCTCTCTGTGCAATGCATTAGGCAGTTGGAATACTTGAAGGAGAACCAATCTCCTAACTTGCTTAACTTTTCATCCTTGCCTCTTGTGATTCCTGGAGAATTATCTTCCAAAGGGGGGCCTAACTTCAAATTCAGTTTTGCCACCTCCTATCTGTGTGACCCTAGGTAAATATTAGGCCTCAGTTTCCTAATATAGAAAACAGGGAAATAACAGTAAATGTTTCACAGATTTATTGAAAAAGAAATCAGAGAATAATGCACTTATAGTCCACTGGAGGTTGTTGTTAATTGCCTATCCAAGATGCATTCTATTCTTCTTTTTTTTTATTAATAGAAATACGATTTTGTTTGGGGTGGCAAAGTGCCCAGCTAAAATATATCCCCCTCCACAGGCTCCTTTACAGCTATAGTGACACCATGATTCCCTGGGGAGAGGCTTTCAGGAAAGCAGATTCTGATGAAAAAGGGACAGACATGCATATTACACTGTTTTTGTTTCCTTTTTTATTCTGTCTGGAATGGGGATGCCTAGAAGAAAAACAGCCACCTTGCAACTAGGAGGTGGCTCATTCCTAAGCAGCTTTGCCAGGAGTAGACTACCCATGTCCAGACATCTTGTTACTTGAGAAAAAAGGACTCCAGTTAGCAAAGCCACTGTGGTTATGTTTCCTACCTGCAGCAGGATGCAATCTGGATCTAAGCACTCAACATACTCCCTGCCAATCATAATACCTTATAAAGATTACCTTTTAAATATTTTTGGTTTTTTTAGTTGAAGGTGGACACAATACCTTTGTTTTAATTATTTATTTTTATGTGGTGCTGAGGAGTACCTCATGCATGCTAGGCAGGCACTCTACCACTGAACTACAAGCCAGCCCATAAAGATTACCTTTTATTCTTCTATAAAGTCTTAACGATTATGCCATTTGTCTTTGCATTGAGCCCAAGAAGTTTCCTGTTATTGTTCTGAAATTTAGTTATGATAAATATTGTACAAAAATTATCAATTATTAACTAGGACTGGTAAATGTTAATTCTGAGACATGGTTGTAATAACATTAGTTGAAATGGATTTTGACGTTCTAGAATAGTGTTTTATTGCTGCTAGGCTACCTTCAACTAACCGTCTAGGGAGGTAACTTTATTGACATAGCTAGTAAAATTATGAGGAGTAAGAGAATAGGACATTTAAATATTTTAACTCTCTTGGTTTTTATTCCAAAAATTAAATTTTATTTGGGGGAAAGAAATGTTCATTTCCAAGAGATGCTTTCTTTGATTTTTATTTACGAATATAGTTCGTTTCCTTGGTACTCAGGAACGTTGTAATGCTTTCTAAATAAGATTGGTGGTGGGAGTGGGGAGAATCAAATGTCACTAAGTTACCCAAGAGTAAATTGAAAACACATAAAAGCCCAAAAGGCTTCTCAAAATTTCCCAGAGGTTAGTAAATGACACCATAAATAGCTTGCCCTCATATCTCTGCTTCCCCAAGCTACTCTGTTTGGAGTGAAACATGGATCCATCCCCAGAACCAGAAATGCTATTTCTAGCTTTAGTCTGGAAATGTGACTTTCCCATATGACCAGGGTAAAATCAGAGAAACTATCAGCCATCTCCTCAAACCACTAATTAAATTATTTCCCCTTCCACTCCATTCTTATAATTGGTTGTTGAAGAAGAGGAAAGCATCAGGATGGACTGGGTTATGTTGCAGGAAGAACAATACCAAAATCTCAGTGTGCATTCCTTTCATCCTCGTATGTCAGCTGGGACATGTTCCTCATTACAGCTACTGAACCACACTGAGAGAGCAGCCACCATCTTGAACATTGCCAGTCACTTTGTCAAAAGGAAACTGGCTCTGGCAGTTTCAAGTATTTATGGCTTTTGCTCACTTTTCATTAGCTGTAACCAGTCCCAGGGCACCAAGAACCAAAAGTGGGCCATGAAGTGTAATCCACCTATGTGCCAGGAGGGTAGCACCAGAAAGGGTAGGAAATAGCACTAATGGCTATAAGAGAAGTAGCATTACTGAGTGCCTCTCATGGGCTAATTGGTTTTGTATTGCTTATGTTATCTAATTCTTATGATAAAAATTTGATATAGTTTAACTTCAATTTTTAGATTCGAAAGCTGAGGCTTGAGCAGGTCAGGCAATTTGAACAAGAGTTCTACCACATATACAGATTTGATTTCAGTTTCATTTAGATTCCAAGACCTATGCTTTTTCCATCATTCCCCTGGCTTCCTACTGGAAAATTCACCTCAAAAATTTGGGGAGGTGGGGCAGAGTAGGGGGATAGAAAGTGGAGAAAGGGGTTTATTTTAAGAAATAGTCCTCCACAGAACCAAGGGACTTGTTCCATTAGTGTAATGAGGTGACCAACTAAATTAGCATAGCCAAGGATCCAATAGAGATCATCACACAACCAGAAGCAAAAATGACTAAAGTGAATCATGGAGAAGTGATACTAGTGATGCCAAGTGGATCAGACAGACATAATAGTGAAAGGTAGCAGTATTCTATTTCTGTTCCTTAAGAACCTTCAAGGGATCACTTCAGAATGTTTCCTATTACCCAGGATGACACCCAGTTACTGAAGAGAGCTCTCTTGGCCACTAAATAATTCTTACCTTTAATCCCTGAAGAGTGTGGAAATTTTGATAAATTCGTTAAAAGCATTATATATTTTTTGGTTTTTTACTGTTGCTCTGAATACACTAATTTTGACAGGGACTCACATTTTGAAGTGAAGTGTGCACTCAAGCATGGCAGAGAGATGGCTTCTGTCTAGAAGTCTCAGGCAGAGCTCTGACCCGCTTCTGTGAAGGATGTAGTTTTCAGCAAGGAAAGGATGATCCTTAAAATAGTTTTTAGACTGTGACTTGTTTTTATTACATAGTTAACAGTAAGACCTTACGTGTTCAACCAAAAATTCTTCAAAATTAACTATATTGTTGATACAATATAGTTAAATTTTGATTTCTCTAATTATATTCTAAAACAAATGATAAACTTTATAAACCTAAAGGAATATAATCCTGTCTTCAGTAAAAACTGTGCCCCAAAATGCTTCTGCAGGTCTGTCAACTCTCACAACACTTTTGGTTCTAGTATACACTAGCTTCGACGTTCCAATATGAAGGTACTTGGATGGATCAATGCCCCATCTAACTCTGAAGGATGAGGTCTATTAAACCTATTAAAATAGGTCTTTTTTGTTCAGTTTGGTTTTGAACCCTGGGGTACTCTATTACTGAGCTATGCCCCCAGTCCTATTTATTTAGAGTCCTTTTTATTTTTTATTTAGAGAGAGAGTCTTAATAAATTACTGAGGCTGGTCTCAAACATGTGATCCTCCTACCTCAGGTTCCGTTTTAAGCTGGGCATCATGGTGGTGCTCACGTGTAATGCCAGCAACTCAGGAGACTGAGGCAGGAAGATTGCAAGTTCAAGGGCAGCCTCAGCAATTTAGTGAGATCTTGTCTCAAAGTTTAAAAGGGCTGAGGGATGTAGCTCAGTGGTAGTGTGCTTGTCCAGCATGTGTGAGGCCCTAGGTTTAAACCCCAGTACTAGAAAAAGAGAAAGAAGGTCTATCTTGGCAATATTTGTGTTTGTTTGATTATAGATGATTTTTCCCTCTGCTTTTCCATTTTTCTTTTATATTTATTTATTTAGTGTTGGGGATTGAATCCTAGTGTTATGCTTGAATTCAGGACCTCTAAAAGACCACCAGAGACCAAGATCGATATAAGCAGCAAAGAGGTGTTTATTGCGAGCTAACTCAGTCCTCTGCGTGCCCACAGCAACTGGTACGCTGAGAGGCCCCGAGCCCAGGGTTTGCAGCAGTTTTATACACTCTTTGGGGAAGGCAGGGATTTCACATACATCATAGCATCTCTTAGCAAATCATCACACACCACGGGAAAATCATAAAAAAAACTCTAAAACATGATTAGCACATTCACTGGCGGGAACAAGTTGAGTAAGGTGATTGGTTAGGACAAGAGGGCGATTCGTTTGAACTGATTGGTTTAAGCCATGAGGGGAGTATGTCCTGAACCACAGGGTTTCCCAACATGTTATCAACCACCATAAACTACTGGGAGGGTCATCTGGCATCCCAGGTATTTCTCTGTCTCATGCTGATTGGTAGCTGCTAGGGGGTTGCTATGGGTCCCCACCTAGCCTGACTGAGTCAGGGATACCTGGTGCTGCTGATCTCTCCTGTTATTTGTAGATAAACAACTCAGCAGGGTGGGTATCTGCCTAGGAGTGCTCTGTGGGTCTTTCCAAGGACAAGGGTCCTGCCCCCTTCCTTGGACAGGCGTTGCTAAGGTAGAGGCTGGTTTTTCACTAGCACAAGCACTAAGCATATTTACCACTGAACTATGCATCCAGGCCCTGTGATAAAATAGTTTTTAAATTTAAAAAGACCATTTACAATATGAGTTCAAGCATTTCAGATTACATATTTCTACATTCCTATAGATTCTTTAAAAATGAAAATTACTGTGAAGATAGACTATCAAAGACTCAAATAGTATTCTTAAAATAATCAGTTGGGCCTGGAAGTCAAAACTCAATTTTAAGAGGAATGTCCTAGAGTTGAGGGTCAACCCTCCCCGCTTTTAACAGCCCAAATTTAAGTCACCTGAATAAATAGAGACAAAAGAAGGAAGGGGCAATCTGAACCCTCCAACCTCTCATATTTAAAAGAAGAAACAGAAGAGGTAATTCTAATTGACCCTTTGTGTTTTTATGGGTTTTGCATCTCTGGGAAGGTTAAAATGACAGCCCATTCCAAACACATGCCCATTTACATTAGCAGCCTTTTCTATGGGTGACTTAAGTGCATATTTGAAACATTCCAACAAAGAAACAAAAAAAGACATCAAAGGCCCAAATAAATCCACAAAAGCATGGGAATTTCAGAGCCAGTTTATTTGTACTTTATGTCACCCTATTTGCCCGCTACAATCCAAATGCATCCATAAAAGAGACCATACCCCCAAAGCCTTGCTTTTCATAATCAAAACAGGGTAGAACTTGACTATAATATGGCAAAATCATAGTAGTGACTCTGGGTTAACCAAGGGGACTAGGGGGATGTTGGGGAGAATTGTTTTGCTAACACATTTTAAGTGTGTCAAATAGGTGTCAGGTTCCTCTCTGAATAGCAATCAAGCGTGGATGCTAAAAATGAACAAGAACAGGTTGTGAGAAGTTTTTATACTACTTGGGAGGTTAACTGGAATGACCGTGACTGAAATGTCCCTAAGCACCCTGACTTGGGTTGATGATGTAATTCAAGGAGAACAATTGCTGTAACTTTTCAGACGTTTCAGTCTCCGTCTAGATTCCTTTGCCATAGCCTAACATCCTCTTTTTCACATTTTCCTCTTTCTTCTCTTACACTCTTCCCTCCCTTGATGGTATTATTACATATGGAAAATTGCAGATGCTTAGTTCATGTAACAGTCAAGATTAATATTCACTTTAAACAAAATCTGGCCCATGGATAAAATCCATATAACAGCACGTATAATACTCAAAGAACTCTAGGGCTTTTAACTTGAGTAAGAGCTAAAGAATGTTTTCTTTTTTTCAGTGGAGAGGAAGAGATAATGGGAATATATGCTACAAAACACAGATATCAGTCCCCTGGTACCATTAGCTCCATGGGAATTAAATGTTGCTGTAAACAGGGGAGGTCATTCAACCAATCATATTTCTCTGCCATCTGACTAGATTGACTGGTTGGGTTTGCCTAAGGAGTACAGAGATAAAATAATTGGGTTAAAGAAGAAATGGTATGAGCAAAAGATAAATGCTGGGCTGGGGTTGTGGCTCAGTGGTAGAGTGCTTGCCTCAAATGCATGGGGCACTGGATTTGATCCTCAGCACCACATACAGAAATAAAACAGAGATATTGTGTCCATCTACAACTAAACTTTAAAAACAAAAAGACAAATGCTGAAGTTCTAATGGGTTCAACCAGAAGAAGGGATGCAAAAGGAGCAGATGGTAAGCGCTATAACTTCCTTAACTGATGGCTGAACTAGTGGCATTATCATTAATCAATACCGCAAGTTGAAATACTGGTTCTCTAAGGGGAAAAAAAATCAGAAAGGGGTTCTTTGTCCTTTGTGAACATAACTGTAAACATTTGTGCAACAGAGAGAAATGCCCTTCTGTGGTTTCCTCCTCTGTAAGTCAGGGATGGCTGAGTAATGTTCAGACAGAAAAACATAATAATGATCGATGACTGGTCATATCTTAAGTTTATATCACTAAGAACACTAAATAGACACTTTTGGCCTGTTTCTCTGTATATGCAGACACTACTACTAGTGAGTGAAAGGATTTTTTTTTTCAAATCTTTCTAGGTCCAACAAATAAAGAGCTAGTACTTTTTCTTAAAGTTTATCCTCATCACCCACCTGGGGAAGGATATGGGCCAAATTATATTGTTATGTTGTGTGCATGTATGAATATATAACCATTGTTTATAATTATAATGCACCAATAAGAAATAGTTTGCCCCTGCTCTTTTAACTTTGATTTTTAAATTTTAAACTGCAAATGCTGGACTGGGGGTATAGCTCTGTGGTAGAATATTTACTCAGCATACATGAGTATCTGGTTTGATCCACATACACACACACACACACACACACACAACTACTACAAATGCTAATTGTAAAAATGCAAACAATGAAGAACAATATAAAAATTTTAAGAGTAAAATGTTTTTCCCCACCTTTCTCCTGTTCATACTCATTTAATAAACTATCCTCAAAACTTAATAGCTTAAAACAATTAAACATGTATTATTTCACATTCTATGGGACAGGAATCCAGAGTGGCTTAGTTGGGTGATCTTGTCCCAGAATATCTCACAGGTGGCAGTCATGATGCCAGAGAGGCTAGCGTCACCTTGGCTGGGACTGGAAGTGTCACTGCCAAGGGCACACTCACATGTCTAGCAAGGGAGGGCTGGACAGGAGGCCTCACTTATGCACCACATGGACTTCCCCACCCCTGCTTGGGTATCTTCCTAACATGGAAGCTAACTTTCCCCAGAGTGAGTGAACCGAAAGACAAAGCAATGAGGAAACTATCTTTTATGACGAACACATTCAGTCCAACTCACTTTCAGGAGGAATGAATTGGGAATCACCTTTCAGAGAGAGGAGTTCTGAAGGATTCCACCACAGGGCAAGGGCTGCTGTAGCTCATTGGCAGAGCACTTGCTTAGCAGTCTCGAGGCACTGGGTTCAATCCCCAGCACCACAAAACAAACACAAATAAAACACAGTGCTTCTATTCTTTAAAGGTAAGCACGGTCAATATACTGTTATATAATTTTCTGGCCCTTTTTGTATGTATATACAAATGGTGATATACTTATGCATGTATGTGTTTATATTACATGTGTAATAAACATAGGTTTTCTACATATTTTTTTTTTTACAAAATTCTTAGAAAGTGATTTAGAAAAATCTGATACCATTCTATTATCTAGTCCTTTTTGTGTCACCTGTCTTCTTTGTTGAAGCTTTTAGGCATTTGTCTTTTCCCCTGGTTTCTGGGGTTATATGAAGATATGTCATGGTTTTTTGTTTGTTAGTTTCACTTATTGCATTCTGAAAATGTTTATTATCTAGTTATGGAAATTTTTCTTCTATTATTTCTTTGATAATTTCTTCCATTCTGTTTTTCCCCCTCTTCACCTTTGTGTGTATGTGTGTGTGTGTGTGGGGGGGGCGCGCGATTGTTTTCTTTGGTTTTTCAGCACTGGGGAATCAAACCCAGGAACATTTTATCTCTAACATCTAAGCTACATCCTCAGTCCTTTTTATTTTATTTTGAAATACAGTCTTGATAATTTGCTGAGATTGGCCTCAAACTTACAATCCTCCTGCCACAGCCTCCTGAGTGGCTGGGATTTCAATTGTGCACCATCACACCTGGCTTATTTTGTCTTGTTTTTATAATCTCTCTACCTTATTAATGAAATGATAGCCTTCTGTGTTTGAGACAGAAGAGAAGGTCCCAAAGCTTTCTAAGAAGTACTTTTTAATCTTCCATTTTTGACAACCATGCCTGCCCCCAAATGCCTCACAACTGGCTGTGGCTACATCAGACACCCCACAACTTCTTAGAAACATTTTGCTTTGGCTGTGGCAAGCTTCAGCCACAGGTCCATCCCGGATTATGCCACCACACAGCCCCTCTGGATGACCACCCCTCTGTAACCACTTTAGCTGTCTCAAATCTTATCCTCACAGAGCCCTTCCTCTATCCATGACTAAACAGACAATCTGCAGTTAGCTGTCAGGATGCTGCACATGCGCTTTTGTCTACATAAAAAGCTTCCCCTTTCCCTTATCAGACTATCCATGTGCCGCTTCCCTTTATACTGCAATCTAAGGTGTAATAAAACCTCTTTTGGATGGTTATATTTTGCCTATTCATTATTTCTACCTCTAGAATAGCAGCCTGAGCTGTTTGCACTAAAAGCTGTGAACACTAATGGCTACTGGTATCATCAAGGGCAATGAACAGTCAAAGAAAGGAGGGAGTCTTGGAGAGCAATGAAGAGCTGCCAGGAGCCACTAGCTCCAGCTCCTGGAAGAGTTCCAGAGAGTTTCCAGCAACTAAGGGCTCCAGCTGCAGGAGAACAGCATGAGGAGGACCACTAACACTAAGAGGGGAAAGCAGTTTGGCCTCCAAAGTTTAGAGCTGCTAACTCTAAGAGAGCTGCTTTGTGCCTATTCATGATTTCTATGCAATTTGAGCAAAAAACTCTCAGCAGATTGGTAACAGGTTGGTTCTTCCTTATTTTTTTCTCTGTCACTTTCCTATCAGTACTTTTGAAAAATAGGTTCACCTCTTGTAATCAAATAAGTTATAATGTTCACAGCCAGTAGGCTCAGTCTTCCTTGATCACTACCCTTATATTCTGGTCAGTTGCTCAAACTGTAACAAAAATGAGAGGGGACTGAATTACAGGGACTGGGTTAAACCTACTCAGTAGCTGGAATGCTGCACCTCGCTAATGTGGGAACATGTCATCAGAAATTTTTGTCTCTGGCACTCCTGCCCATGCCATTTAAACACTTCAACCTTCTATTTGTATACTCTGGTAGTTTTAGGCACTTCTCTTACTCTTACATCCTGTCTTTTTTTTTTTTTTTTTCTTCATACCAGAGATTGAACCCAGAGGTGCTCAACCATATCCCCAGTCCTTTTTATGTTTTAATTTAGAGAAAGGATTTTTCTAAGTTGCTTAGGGCCTTGCAAGTTGCTGAAGCTGCATTTGAACTCGTGATCCTCCTGCCTCAGCCTCCTGAGCCACTGAGATTATAGGAATATGCCACCACACCCAGCCCCTCTGGTTCTTGATGATTTCTACTGCTTTATTGTATCTGTGCAGGACCTTCTCATCTCTGGTGAGTTTTAGCCTTTCTTGTTAATAATGACATCATCCCTATAATATCCACAAAACATTTCCAAGATAACTGAAACATCTACCTAATCACCATCATTCCTGTTTGTCAGGGATTTTGCACCAGGCCACTCTATGGCCCTGTGGCTTATACCTTGGCTACCCTTGAGTCAGGTTTTGTTTATTTGTTTTTAAATGTTTACTTTTTGTAGTTGTAGCTGGACATAATAACTTTATTTTATTTATTTATTTATTTATTTTTATGTGGTGCTGAGGATTGAACCCAGGGCCTTGCAAGTGTGAGGAGAGCACTCTACCACTGAGCCACAACCCCAGCCCCATTTTTTTTTTCACCTCTGGCACAATCAGCCAGTGGAGGGGAGGGTGAACCAGGAGATACCATCAAGGCAAACCCTGTCTGAGGAAGCATTCAGGGTGACCTCACTGCCAGGGGACTTGGGGAAGGCAAGCATTCAGACATGTGGTCAGCCCTTTACAGTAACTTTAGACAGAACTCTCAGCCTTAGAAGCCTTGATGGCTTCTTTGAAAAGTGGAAATAATTAGATTTTCCCCAACTTTTTCATAAGATTGTTGTGGGAGTGAAACAAAATATTGCAAAAACACTGTACAATGGACTGTGATTGTGGTTTAGTGATACAGTGCTTGCTTAGCATGTGTGAGGCACTGGATTTAATCCTCAGCACCACATATAAATAAATGAATAAAATAAAGGTCCATCAACAACTAAAAAAAATATTTTAACAAAACTACTATATAATGTACATGAAACAACTAGCAGAGTCCCTGGCATAAAATAAATGCTCCATCGACAGAGGTGCTATTATGTGCCCAGTACCAACGTGGGCTATTAAGGATACTTCTGAGTACTAAAGCACTGAACATCACACATTCTTAGTCCTGGGCACTCCCAGGCATTGGAGCTGCCAGAAGAGCCAGGAACTCTACCATGTACATACCCTGAAGACCTAGGATCAAGAAGTGGGGACTTAGATGGACGCAGCAGTGCACACTGGTAATCCCAGCAGCTCTGGAGGCTGAGATAGGAGGACGGCAAATTCAAAGCCAGCCTCAGCAATGGCCAGGCGCTAAGCAACTCAGTGAGACTCTGTCTCTAAATAAAACACAAAATAGGGCTGGGGATGTGGCTCAGTGTTCAAGCTTCCCTGAGTTCAATCTCTGGTACCCCCCAAAAGAAAAGAAAAAATGGGGAGTACTTCAGAGTTCTTGAGAAGGGGCTATTCCTTCCCTCTTCTTATCATCTCTGGAAGAGGAATGAATCCCTGAAGCATTGGGAGGGAAATTCTAGGACTGTGTGTATAAGTGAGTATGTGTATAAGTGTGTGTGTGTGTGTGTGTGTGTGTGTGACCACATTGCTCCTGTTCTACTGAGTCAGGGACATGTGACAGGCTTTAGTGTGAAGGCTGTCAATGATGGAACTAACAGAGATCTTGCTGATACCCTGACAACTCATATGGAGAAAGGGCCAGGAGAGAGATGATAAAACTGAGAAAGGACAGATGGTCTTTTTTTTTTTTTTTTTTTGAAAAAACATTCCCTAAAGCTAAAATGTTTAATTCAAAAGATTATTTTTTTCCTTTTAAAAAGCTCCCTTTTTATTATGAAATATAATACACACACAGGAAAAAATATATAAAATATGCATCTTAATGAACTCAATGTCTTTATAGCTACCACTAAGATCAATACAGAAAACATTGCCTGCACTTTAGCAGTCGCCACCCTGGGTTCCTTCAGAGTTGGAAAATTGTTCCACCATCCAAGGGTAAATGCAACTAGACCTTTCGAATAACTAAGTTCTTGTTCTCTTGTTTAACTTTTTTTTTTCCATCTATAAAAGCATCCTGAAGTACTATTCTTTAGTATTGCTTGTTTGGAGACTTTATACAAATGGAATCACACAGTATGAATATACATCAGTTTATCTGTCTGTGCTACTATTGATGGACATTTGGACTGTTTCCAGCTCAAGGCCATTACTTGCATGCTGCTATGAATATTCTTGTGCACGACTCCTGGCACGTGTGTATATGTGTTTACACGTTCCTTTTTCTTTCTTTCCTTTTTTTCATCTTCTGTCTTGCACATGCTAGGCAAGTACTCTGCCACTAAGCTACAATCCCTAGACCTTTTCATTTTTGAAATAGGGTGTCATTAATTTCCCAGATTGGCCTCAAACTTGTGATCCTCTTTCCTCAACCTCTTGAGTAGCTGGGATTACAGGTGTGTGACATTACACCTAGTTATGTTTACACATTTCTTTTCTCTTATTTCTTTCTTTTGCTTAAACATTTCTTTAGGGAATATAACTAGGAGTGGAAATGCTGGACAATAGAGTTTGTAAATATTCAATTTCACTATAGAATGTTTTCCAAGTGGATTCACCATATACCTTTCTACCAGCAGTTTAGGAGAGTTTTCCTTGGTCTGCAAATAAAACAAGGATTTTTTTTTTTTTGGTCAGGTGCAGGGGTGTGGGCCTATAGAACCAGCTAGTAGAGAGGTTAAGGCAGAAAGATTGCCTGAGTCCTGGAGTTCAGGGCCAGCCTGGGCAACAGAGAGAGATTTCATACCTCTCTTGCTCTCATGTGCGTTCTCTCTCTCTCTCTCTGTCTCTCTCTCTCTCTCTCTCTCTCTCTCTCTCCTCTTTTTGTGACTGCGATTGAACCCAGAGCCTCATGCATGTTTGGAACAGTCTACCACAGAGCTGTACCCCTGGCCCTTTTAAAAAAAAAAAACTTTTTATTTTGAGACTGGGTCTTGAAAAATTGCCCAGGCTGGCCTTGAACTTGTGATCCTTCTGTCTTGGTCTTTCAAATAGCTAGGATTACAAGTGTGCATCACCATGCCCAGTGGGACTCAGTTTCTTAAAAAGATAATAAATGGATTCTTCATTCTGAGGAAAGGTGGCTCTGTGTGAAAGAAAAAAAAAGGCCTTTTTTTAAAAAAAATGAAAAAATAGGGCTGGGAGTGTGGCTCAGTGGTAGAGCGCTGGCCTTGCACATGGGAGGCACTGGGTTTGATCTTTAGCACCACATAAAAAAAAATAAAGGTATTGTATCCATCTACAAATAAAAATTTTTATGAAAAGAAATAATAATGGCAGTAGAATTAACAGATTGCTCTTTTCATATGACTTTACATAGCAAAAAAAAATCTAGTAGTTCTCTTTAGGAACTTCTACTTTTTCTCCTGAATTCTATGGAATTATGATATCTGAAATTATTTATAGAAACCACTGTCCCACAGAACATCAGATAGATTGTTCCTTCTTTTCTTTTTTGACATAAAAAACTATTTGCTGTGTACAAGGGCCAGCCTCCAGGATTACTCCCAATGAACCTTCTCTTCTGGTATTCATGAATTTCTGTAGACATTTCTCTTATTGGTTAAGGGCTGATTTTTTTTTTTAAAGAAAGAGTGAGAGAGAGTGAGAAAGAGGGAGAGAGAGAGAGAATTTTAATATTTATTTTTTAGTATTTGGCGGACACAACATCTTTGTCTGTATGTGGTGCTGAGGATCGAACCCGAGCGCGCTACCGCTTGAGCCACATCCCCAGCCCCTAAGGGCTGATTTTGTGCCCAGTGGAAGTGTCAGTGTATTAATTGTAAAATTAGGTCATAAAAGATACTACTTCAGTCTTTTGGGTCAATTTCTTTGAGGGAAATCAGCTACCATGTTGTGAGGATGCTCAAGTAGTCCAGTGAACAGGCCTACATTAAAAGGACTAACACCAACTTGCTAACCAAGTGATAGGCCACTTGGAACACAGAACCTTTGGTTTCAGTCAAATAGTCAGATGATTTCAGTCCCCCAGTCTTTGAGTTTTCCAATTAAACCCCAGAAATCATAAAGTAGAGACAAATTATCTTTCTGTGCTCTGTCTGAATTCCTGACTCATAGAAACTATGAGGTAATACAGGACTATTGCTGTTTTAAGATATCAAACTTGAAGACGATAGGTTACACAGCAAGAAATAAGTGATACAGTCCACATGGCCACCTAGAAAGTATCCTTGCCAAAAGTTTTAATTCTTTTTTTTTTTTGAGGTACTGTGTAATGAATCCAACATAACATAATGTATAGGTATAACATAACATAATGTACTCTGAGTCACCCAAGTGATGCTTCAAATACAGCATATGAACCTTGTCAGGATCCTGATTAATGAGGCAACTGGAGAAATTTGAATACATATTGGATATTTAATGAGAACCAAGAATTAGCTATTCATTTTTTAGGAGTGTTGATGGTATTGCTGATGGTATTGGTGGTATTGTGCTCTGCTACTGAGTTACAGCCCCAGCCTTTTTAATTTTTTTTTTTTTTTTTGAGATAAGATCTTGTTGAGTTACCGAGGCTGGCCTCACTTGTGCTCCTCCTCCCTCAGACTCCTGAGTAGCTAGAATTGGTGTGTACCACTGTGCCTAGCAAAAATTTGAATTTTTGAATGATATCACATGGCAAAACAAGTATCTAGTAGTCCTAATATTTTCCTGAATCCCATTATGCTTCTATATTTCATTTTGAGTTTAGAAGAACTAGAAGTGACAGAGGAACATGCTAAACAAACATAACACAGGGATGCAATTAGCAAAATCCAGAATCTAGGATATCCTATATAGCACAAATGACCCAATTTCTTTGACTAATAAATTGAAATAAGAAACACTGAGAAGGGGAATTTTTAAATGAAGAGACTTGAGAGGCATATAGGTTGTATTAATCCCAACGTTGGCTGCTGTCTCCTGTGGGACAATTATACTTCCGTTCTCTCCCCTGGCCTCAGATTTAATCATGGGATTTGCCTGTGAACTGTGAGCAGATGTGATGGTGCTAATTCTGGGCAGGAGCTTTAAAAGTCATTATGTGTTTCAAGCATTCCTCATTTCCATCTGCCAGGAAGCGGGCATATCCCAAACAGGGACGAGTTCTTTAGTCCATGTCCAGGAGTGAAGAGGATGTGGAGGTGACTCACAATGGAAATTCACGTGAGCAGGAAATAAGACAGGCTGTTGTAGACCACTGTGATTTGGGGGTTTTCTGCTCCCATGGCATAACATAATGTACTCTGAGTCATCCAAGTGATGCTTCAAATACAGCATATGAACCATATAAGGATCCTGATTTATGAGGCAAACTGGAGAAATTTGAATACATATTGGACATTTAATAATAACCAGGAATTAGCTATTCATTTTTTAGGAGTGTTGATGGTATTGCAGCTATGTTTAAAATAACAAAAAGAGCTGGCATACTTTGGCTCCCTGGAAGGGGAAGTAGGCAGGGACACAGACAAACAAGATTGGCCATAAGTTGATAACTGTTAAGCTGAGCAGTAGGCACATGCCAGTTTATCATATTCTTCTTTTTACTTTTGTTTATGCTTGATAAATTTCCCATAATAAAAAGTTAAAAACAAAAACAAAAAAAATCATGTTTGTTGACTTCCCCAGAGTTGAACCTTGATTCTTAAAGGAGTCTAAAAAATGTGAGAGCTGGGAGAATGAAGCTGAAAATTTTTAGTGAATGTAAGTCAGCAAAGGATGTGTCTGGATCAGCCTCAGGAAGAAAGTGTTGAAACTGTTTTCAGTGATAATGGATGTGTCCTTGAGCATTTGAGCTGGTCAGGGCAGTATCAGGGAAAGTCTCAGAGCACTGTAGAGGTGGGGGAGTTGCTAACAACATAGGCAGTTACAGAGGGTGAGGAAGGTCTGCAGGAGTTATAGGGGAAGCAGTGTATATCAAGTGCTCACTGCCCTGCCCTGTCTAGAAGAGTTAGGTAAAGAGATCCCATTTCTCATTCCATCCTCCACACCTAGACTGATCCTTTGGGAAAGAGGGAAAAGATAGCCATAATGGAATAGGCATGTCTCTCTCCCTGGCCCAACCAGACTGACTTGTACTGGGATGGGTGGGAGGAGAAGAACGCTTTGAATCATCTGACATTGATGTTTTGTCTGTCTGATTGGAATTTAAAAGTGAATAGAAGAAAATGAATAGAATTGAGCATTACAAATGGGACTGGGAAGTTATGGAATTGGTTGGACATATTAAGATATTGAGGAAGCCCACTACCCAGAGCAAAGCAGGGATTCCCCAGGAGGAAGCTGGTTGCATAGGTTCATGCTTACACTCCATTGAATGGCTATTCATTAATATCAGGATTTCTTCATTTCCCCTGATAGCACAAAACCAAAAAACAAAAATGAACACTCCAGTTCAGAAGCTCAGTGACACACCATCCTCTTCCAACTAGACACAGGCTGTCTTCGACAGCTTTCCTTCTTATTCTTTCTTCCCTTTGGCCTTCTCTCACTTGCCCAGCAAGAAATGCTGTGCTCTCTTGCCAAACTTTTTGCAATTAACTGGAGCCAAACTTATGTACCATCGAGGACACTAAAAATAAATATCTATATTTTCTTCTAATATTTTGCCTGCTGTGACCTACTTTGAGCTCAATTGCAAAAGCAAAGAGGTGAGGTGTGTCCTAAATAAACATGCCTATGAACTCTGTTTTAGCATTGGCTACACAGATGTTGTACCAGAAACCAAAGATTTATTTTCTAGAGCCAGCAAACATTAAAAAAAAAAAAAGATTTTCTATGTCAACGTCCATACATTGGAACTTAAATTTTGAAATTCCACTTGTTTCATTAAAAATCTATTCTTTGAGCACCATTTCTCACTGATAAGCTTGGTATCAAAGGATTTCTACTTAGTGTCACCTCTGAGTCACATGCAGAATTACTTCCAATCCACCCACGCATCTGAAAACACATTTTTTCAATGATTATAAAATCAAGAGCTGTGAAGTTTCCTTGCAAACAGTATTTTTTCAGCTGATGTTGTTTTAATTATTCATTTTTAATGAGAAACCTATAAATGTTTTTGAAAATCAAAATTAATAGGTAGGCTGCACCTAAGCCAAGAAAAAAATCAAGTGATTTGAGGGTTTTACCAACATGAGGCAATTATTATCATAATTTAAATACTTCAGACAGCAAGATATGTATGTGGGCTTTAAAAGTTAAGTTTTAACATTCACCCTAGGAATTGTTAATTAACATTTCTAATGGGGAATCTATACTGCAGGGGGTGGGTTGTTAGCAGTCAAAGGCTCTAATCAGGATCTTGGACTTGGAATCTCTCATTACTATAGTTCCTTCAACTATTCCTGTCTGAATTTCTATGGGAAAATTTAGTATTTAGCAGAATAGATGTTAGAAATACTGTTTTGCAGGTGAGATGCATGGTTGTTGAGGTACGTGACCTTCATAGTCACCTCACTCTTATATGAATGGTGTGCTGGTTTTGGGTATGCCCAGAATGGTGTTCTAGGCCTGGGTTTGTGTTTAATATTGTGCCTGACACTTAGTCCAGGATGCAGTCACCTGGTCTGCTGGATCCTGCTTTGACAAATGGTGTGTCTGGTTTGAGTGACTATTTCATGCAAGGGTGTGGCCAGAGAGCCTCAAGCACGTGGAGCTTGCAAGGATAGTTTGCCCGATTCCTGGGCCTGTTTGCTCATCCCTGTTGGAATGTGGAATTCAGAGCAAGATTCACTTTTTTGGCTTCCTCACCCAGTGGATTCTGGTGGTAGAGAAGGCCAGGCTTGAGTGATCTGAATTGTCAGAGGTCCCACAAAGACACTGACAATTGTGCGTCACCAAACTTGCTTGGACCAGTTAACTTTTGATCTATAAATAGTTACCATAAAATGTACTTAATGAGTGAAAAGGAAGAAGACCAAAGAGGGCCAAATAGGAAAAGAATCTTCAATGATGAAGACTCAAGGAAGATTCATAGAAGTATGATTTTATCTATTTAATCATAATAGCAATAATATAAAAATTATATAGGGCTTACTGTACACCAGGCACTGTTTTCAGCCACAACTCTATGAGGAGGTATTATTAGTATATTAGTATCCCTAACTTACTGATGAGGAAATTGAGGCACAAAATGTGACCTGGTGTGGATCACACAGATCCAGTACTTGGGGAAGTAATGATTTTAATCCAGGCAGTTTGACTCTGGAATCCAGGCTGTACCTGTCTTAGATACCAGGTTTCCTTTCTGAAAAATAGCAGTGGATATGTGGCTGGGAACCACCACGGGAGTCTATAGGGTTAAACAAAACTGAACTTGCCAGAAGAACCCGAGGGAAAACTAAGGAATTCTGAGGTTTTCCTTGGCTTCTGAAAAGCCCCTTACCAACAAGAGATTTTTCTGTCAAACATCATTTGGGCAGCAGGGCTTCTGTGATGAATTAAAAATAAAGACCTGTCACTTGGTTGATGATGTGTATAACAGTTTTCCTAGACGTGACAAAGCTGCTGAGTTTCAGGAGGCTTTAAAGAAAAAGGCAGGCATCTTGCCTCTCTTCTATATTTGGTCTTCTTTAATAGCTCCCTATAATCCCCTATACTAGAAGAACCATTTACATGTATAAAGTTGTTGACCTAAGTCACAGCAAAACATTCATGTTTTTCTCTGCTGCTCTCAGGCCCTCAGCCAGGGCAAAACATGGGATAATCTAATTATTAGCACAGTTATTTGCTGAACTCTTCATGTGCAGTTGTAAATCTGCTCTTTTCTTTGCGAGTTCCTCTCTCAGAATGGTTCTTAAGAGGGACAGAAACCACCAGCCCATATCCATCATTCTATAAATGTCATTCATCCATTTACTCTAATTCCTGCAACAGTATTTTACCCATATACTGTATGTCAAGTGTTTGGAGGTCCACTCACACGTTATCTTTCTATTTTCCTATCACTGAGCAACATGTTGCTCATTCACAGTGGTCCTGCTTATTTGACCCATCTCTGTATTCAATCACACCACACAGAACTCTAGGAAGATGATTCTTTGCACAGTAGACTAATATAATGATTTTGGGGGCTTCCATGTCCCCAAAGTTTGGAGGTTCTAACATTTTTAGGGTTCTTATAGCTAGGCACAGTTTTAGATGGTACATGCCTATAATCGCAGTAGCTGGAGAGGCTGGGGCAGGAAGACTGTGAGTTCAAAGCCAGCCTTAGCAAAAGCAAGGTGCTAAGCAACTCAATGAGACCCTGTCTCTAAATAAAATACAAATAGGGCTGGGGATGTGGCTCAGTGGTCAAATGCCCCAGAGTTTAATCCCCGGTTCCAACACCGCCCCCCTGCAAAAAAAAATTTAGTATTCTCAGCAAGTTGCCAATTCTTGGCACTTGAATATCACATGGTCATATAATCTTTTTTGGGGGGGTTATTGGGGATCGAACACAGGGGTACTTAAACATTGATCCACATCCATAGCCCTTTTTTATATTTTATTTTAGGGACAGAGTCTCACTGATTTGCGTAGGGCTTTGCTAAATTGCTGAGGCTGGCTTTGAACTCGAGATCCTTCTGCCTCAGCCTCCCAAGCCACTGGGATTAAAGGCATGTGCCTCCGTGCCTGGATTCTAGACCATATAAATTTTTAGGGACCACTGTCATATATGTGGTATATCATTGACCAAAATGTTGTTAGGCAATGTGTTACTGTACTAGGGAATTCATGAGGAATAAGATACTGATTCTGCTGATTTGTTGGGGCTAACTTGGTTGCTGATTATACTAATCCAACTTAAAATAACTTAAAAGGAAATTTAAAAACTTAACCCTTTAAAAAAATGGCACTGGGGATTGAACCCAGGGCTTTGTGCATGCTAGGCAAGTGCTGTACAACTGAACTACATACCCTAGCCCTAACATTTTCATTTTTTTAAAAAAAAATTTACATTCTTGTATTAGCCTCTCCTTTACTGAGTCATGCCTAGCTTGTATGATCCGTAGAATACTACTGAAGTGATAATGTGTGACCTCCAGGGCTAGGTCATTATTTTTCTCTTGTATTACTTGCTCTATGCTCTACAGGAAGTAAGCCACCATATTGTAAAAAACATCAAGCAGGTCTGTGAAGAAGAACTGAAGCCATCTGCTCATAGCTTATACCAACTTGCCAACTATTTGCGTCTGCCATCTTGAAAGAGCATTTTCCAGCCTGAGTCAAACCTTCAGATCACTGTAGCCCTGGTCTTCATTTTTTTAAAAAATAGTTTTTTTAGTTGTCAATGGACCTTTATTTTATTTATTTATATGTGGTGCTGAGACTAAACCCAGAGCTTCACACATACTAGATAAGCACTCTTCCACTGAGCTACAACTCCAGCCCCTTGGTCTATATCTTGACTACAACTTGATGAGAAACTTTGAAGCTGAACCACCCAGTTAAGCTGATTCCAAATTCCTGAACCACAGAAGCTCTGAATTCATACATATTTATTGTTGTTCTAAGTTAATAAGTTTTTAGGTAATTTGTTACTCAGGAATAGATAACTAACACAGTATATCCACTACACTTGCATACAAGTAGCTCATCACCCAGCCTGAAGACGTAGACATTTAAATGACAAATTTGTGGGTGGCATTGAAAAATACATGAGGTAAGAAGAGAAGCCTCTGTGAGGGTTTTGACCTGGACTGTAAGGATGAATGTGAGGAGGACTGGAAATCTAGGCAAAAGGAAAGGCACAAACAAAGCCTCTGAGACTTGAAAATGAATCCTGTGTTCAGGAAAATGCAAATAGAGTAGTGTGGTTATGGCAGCAGCTCATCAGAATCACTCAGAGGGCTTAAAGAATATGCAGATATTTAGACCATTGCTGTGGAATCTGATGATTAGGAGGCACCAGTTGGAGTTTTCTGGTATTTGTAGTTGATTGGTTGTTGGTTGCAGTGGAGGGATAGGGATTGTAAACAGCAGGTTTCTTCGTATGGTCTTTGGATCAGATACTACAGAAGTCAGGAAATGAGACTGAGCCTAATGAAATAGGATGTTTGTGAGGAGGTAGATTTGTGTCCAGTCCTCTGAATTTTAACAAGCACTTTAGGAAAATTTTCTGCACATTAGTGTAGTCACTTTCTGTGGAACTGATTTAATCAAAAACAGGGTTCCTTTTCATATTTTCAAATTTGTGAGATGCCTGAATTATGGAAAAACCAGGAAATAAAGAGGATTTCAAGGAGGTAGTGAATCTCCAGCTTGATACACATTGATGACATAAGGATATAAAAATATGCCTGAGTAAAAAGTCAAGCAGGAAGTATGTAAAAAAAAGTTTTAGTTGTGTTATTTTGTGGCATCATAGATGCTTTTTTTCTTATTTACTTTTTAGTTGTAAGTGGACACAATACCTTTATTTTATTTTTATGTGGTGCTGAGGATGGAACCCAGTGCCTCACACATGCTAGGCAAGCGCTCCACGACTCTGAGCCACAACCCCAGCCCCTTGTAGAATATTTTGTAGAACAGGTAATTTACTTCTATAATTTAAAAGACAATTTTCAAAAATTTTAAGACCTGTTATACTGTAGAGAAGTCAAGTCAGATGAGAATTAAGTGGAGATCATTGGCTTTAGAAAGTGGGAAGCTGTTGGAGACCTTTGAACAATGGGGTGTAAGCCGAGTTACAATGGCTGGATTCAATGAATCAGGAGGAAATAGAACTAGTATAGATCACTAGTTTAAAAAAAAATTCCTGATGATGAAATAGTAGTCATTCATTATATTAAAAATTGAGGCTGGAGGGCTGGGGTGGTAGCTCAGTGGTAGAGCACTTGCCTTGCATGTGGGTTCGATTCTCAGCACTACATGTAAACAAATAAAATAAAGGTCCATCAACAACTAAAAAAAAAATTTTTTTTTTAATTGGGGCTGCATCTGGGTGCCACACCTGAAATCCTGGCTACATGGAGGCTGACACAGGAGGATTATAAGTTCAAGATCAGCCTGGGCAACTTGCAAGACACTGCCTTAAAAAAGAAAAAGGGGCTAAATTCAATTTCCAGTACAAAAAAAAAATTATGGGTCAAAATGTCCACATTATTCTTAGTCTAGAAACTGGAGCTCAGAAAGTTTAAGTGACTCCTAGGCACAAAAACAGGGCACAATAAAGTGTTTGATTTCTATAGCATTTTTCAGTTTCCACAGTGCTTTCGCTTGCGTTTCCTGGTTGCTCATCTCTACCCCTTTGCAGAATTGATCAGTCTAGGGCTTTTCTTATACCCTACTGTGTCTTGAACAGATTTTAGCAGCAATGTCATTAACATTTCATTGCACCTGCTTACTTAAATCATGCTTTAGGCCTATGTTTCGGGACAAGACCCAAGTGTTATGTATCTTGGTATCCCAGCTCCTACCATAGTATTTGACACAGATTTATAGTGGAAAACATGCTTATAGAATGATGGGTATTGGGTGATGTTTTGGTATAATAACGGATACAGCTTTCATTCAAACTCCCTGATTCTCTAGTAGTATCTTCCCATTCTGGAAGCAGTGAGGGTATTTTATGTCTGGACTGCCTCCATGTAAGAATAACACAGTAGAACTCAAGACAAATTCTTGGCTTTTGACTTTCAAAAGTTCAGGTGGGGTATAAAGAACAGATTTGGAAGGTTGTCTGAAGAGCAGGATTACCTACCCCCTAAGAAAATATGAAAAGAGTGGAAGAAAAGGAAGAAAATGAGACACTAGTGCACGTTCCCAAGAACAGAGTTGAGACCTGACCTTCCACCTGGCTGATCTCCATTCAGAGCTTATAGAATTGATAAATAGCAGAACTCCTTCTGACAGCATATTGTTTAGTAGAGACATATTTGAACTACATGTGTAATTTTCAGTTTTCTAGTCGAAATTAAAGAAAGTAGAGAGAGAGGTGAAATTAATTTTAATGGTACATTTTATTTAACCCAATATATCCAAAATATTATCATTTTAGCATGTAAACAACATAAAAATTTCTAACAGCATACTTTGCATTCTTTGTATCAAATCTTCAAAATCTGGAATGTGGCCAGGCCCACACCTATAATCCCCATGACTCAGAAGGCTGAGGTAGGGGATCACAAGTTCCAGACCAGCCTCAGCAATTTAGCAAGGCCCTAAGCAACTTAGTGAGAACCTGTCTCAAAATAAAAAATAAAATGGGCTGGGATATGACTCAGTGGTTAATTGCCCCTGGATTCAATCCCCAGTATAAAACAAACAAACAAAAGCCTGGAATATATTTTAGAATCACAGCACATCTCAATTTGGGCTACACATATTTAAATTAAGGTATTTGGTAGGCATATGTAGTTGGGGACCATATTAGACAGTGCAGGTTTTGATAAACTGAAAATAGTGTCATGGAACTTCTAAATCCACAGCTGGAAACTAGAGCCACAGCATCTTTCTTGTATTATTCAGGAATATCATAGACAAGAACAAAACAGTCACTTACCTAAGGAGGTAATTCATTTTGTTTAAATTGGGGGATATTGGGCAAATTAATATATTTTCTTATCTAGAAAACAGTAATAATGCTATCCACCTAATGATAATATAGAAAAGCACTAAATGAATAGCATCATTTATTTCTATTTATTATCTAGGAGATTCATTCTACAAGGAAATTTAGAAGTAAAAGAAATTCCTGCTGGGTATTTCCAGGAAAAAACTGTGTTGTATAGAACACCTTTGTTTTATCTGCACAACAACAATAACAACACAATGTGAAGGACGAGCTGCAGATATGGATAGCTCAATGGTAGAGCATGCTTGCCTAGTATGCACAAGGTCCTGGGTTTGATCCCTGGCCCTGCAACAAAACAAACAAACCAAAACCTGAGGGGGTGAGAAAGAGGAAATGGAATCAAATAACATGCTCATATCAAACCACAAAAAGCAGAAAATGTGTGGAAGACAGATAGAAACAAAGAACAAGGACAACAAATAGAGATTGTCAGAGTGGATCAAAAAACAATACCAACTACATGTTATCTACAGAAAACCCACCTTTAATATGGAGACACATGGATTAGAAGTCAAGGGATAGCGAAATATACTATACTAACACTAATCTAAAGAAAGTGAAAGTAGATATATTAATTGCAGACAGATCAAGAAAAATAATCTGAGATGAAGAATGACATTACATGATGATAATAGAATAAATACTCCCAGCAGATAAAGCAATCTTAATGTGTGAGCCTAAAAACAACATCAAAATACACAAGACAATAACTGATAGAACTGCAAGAATAAATGGATAAATTCATTTTTACAGTTGAAGGTTTTAACTTTCCTCTATCAGAATTGGATGATTCCTGTAGGCAGAAAATCAGTAAGAGCATGGTTGAACTCGAGAGCACCATCGATCAACTGGATACAACTGACATCTATGGACTACTTCATTGAACAACAGCAGATTGTACGTGCTTCTTAAACTCATATGGACCATTAACCATGACAAACCACATTCTGTGCCATAAAACACATTTTAATAAATTTAAAATAATTGAAATCATACACAGTTACTTATAGCATCTTCATTCATAATTGCCAAAATTTGGAAGTAACCAAGATGTCCTTCAGTCAGAGAATAAATATGTAAACTGCGTTATATCCAGACAATGGAATATTATTCAGCACAAAATAAACTAGCAAGGCCTGGTGATACATGATTGTAGTTCTAGTTACTTGGAGGTTGAGGCAGAAGGAACTTTTGAGCCTAGGAGTTTGAGGCCAGCCTGGGTGACATAGTGAGACCACATCTTTGGATAAACAAAGAAATAAAACATTAGAAAAGTGATGAGCTATCACGTTGTGAGAAGACCAGAGGAGACCAAGTGAGAGAACCCAATCTGAAATGGCGACAGACTGTTATGATGTAGTCTGGAAAAGTCACAACTGTGGAGACAGGGAAGAGATCAGTTATTGCTGTACATTGGGGGTGCACAGAGGAAATCCTAATGCAAGTTATGGACCTTAGGGGACTAGGACACATCAGTATAGTTTCATTGAGTGTAATGAGCATAGTGCTCTGGTGAAGGATGCTTTGCTTATGGAGGTCATCCATGTGTGTGAGGAGGTGAGAGTTATATGGAAACTCTACTTTCTGCTCAGTTTTGCCATAAATCTAAAACTGCTCTGAAAAATAACATTATTATTATTATTATTTTAAGGAGAGTAGTGGTTTCACTTTAACATCTGTGCCTTTAGGGCTACATTTGGGAAGGCATATTTCCTTGCTGTTACTAATTGCAAACAAAAATACAGGAGCTGGACATGATGTTGCACACCTGTAATCTCAGTGGCTCAGGAGGCTGAGGCAGGAGGATCATGAGTTCCAAGCCAGCTTCAGCAAAAGCCAGGTGCTAAGCAACTCAGTGAGATCCTGTCTCTAAATAAAATACAAAATAGGGTTGGCTTAGTGGTTATGTGCCCCTGAGTTCAATCCCTGGTACTCCCCCCCCAAAAAAAAATTAAAATATAGGAAAAGAGCAACTTCCTTTCTTTTTGGGTGCCTATGATATGGAGGACTATTGTGGAATAGTGGATATTATTTATTATTCATTTCATTTATTATTTTATTTAGTTTCTACTGTAGTTGGTAAGCTCTCTGGGGAGCAGTCAGTTGGAAGTAAAGAATGGGGCTCTGGGAGGCCACTGATGGAAGTGATCCTTCACCCTTCCAGGCCATGATATAGCTGTTTACTTTTCAAAAAGAAATACAAGGAAGGGAGCTGGAGGGAGGAAGGGTGATGACAATTGTATATACATGTAAGGGAAATTTATAAAAATTAAATCCCAGAAAGGAGAGAGACTATAATTATTTGCTTTGTTAAAATGGCTCCAATTCTTCAACCTCCAGTGCCACAAAAAAGAAATATTTCCAATACTTTAGGAAAACATTTACAGATATTTTCTCTATAGGAAATACATGCAAATACACCCAGTGATAAAAGCCAGTATTTGTGTAGTGCTTAGTGTCTTCATCGTTCTGCTTTCCATATAATTGACTCGATCCTCACAACCTCCATTTTACAGTTGAGATGATTTAAAGACACACACACACACACACACACACACACACAGCCACTCTAGGCCAGAGTCAAGTTTCCAGAGTCCTGCTCTTCACTTGACTGCCCTCTCAAGAAGACACAAAAGCACTGCTCCCCTCCCATAGGCCACCATTTCCTGGGGATCTGTCCAGAAGATAGATAATTCAAGGAAACTTTTTCTTTTGTAGGCTCACTCAAGTCTGTTTTTCAATCAGCAGTTTAGAGAATGGACTCAGATGCTTTTTTCCATTCACACTGTTCGTTCTGAGCCATAAACTGTGAAGTCCCCCAGGCGCCTGCAGAGAGGACTTGCCTGTTACATTGCCACCTGTAAGTCTGCACACCCACAAACAAGGGGCCTCTGATTTACTAGGTTTCTCCCTGCTAGTCCACAGAGCAGTTAATCTTCTGCCCCGGGGCAGAGTTTGACAGCTCCCAAAGGTCCCGCGTGAAGTATTCTTTTCAAAGTAAAATTCTCAATCAAATAAATTTGTAACAGACTTGGTCGGGATCCAGGTACAGGCTCCCCAGCCCCCCGCCCCTCCAGGCAGCAGTTGGCTACACTTTACTTCCTGGGTTTTTTGAGTCCTCTGGTGCAGACTATGGGTTTCCTTCTATAAAACAGTGATTTAAAACCTTCATTCTTCCTGTTTTAAGCCTGTGCCAGGGCATAATCATTCTGCCTTCACCAAGGAGCACAGAGAAATGAACTGGGGCTCTGTGGTGACCCCCACGGTGGATTATCAGCTAGACACTGGAGTTAACCCATCCGCCTACTTTTCTGAAGAACCTCAGCTTCATCCAATTACAGATATTTAAAATTTTTTCTTTTGTTTCCTCACTTGAGGCTTCGTTTTCTTTTCATTTTTTAGTTGCAGATAGACACAATACCTTTATTTTATTTCCTTTTTCTTTCTTAATGTGGTGCTGAGGATCCCAAACTCAGTGCCTCACACGTGCTAGTCAAGCACTCTACCATTGAGCCACAACCTCAGCCCTATTTTATTTTTCTTTTAAAAATTCTAAGTATTACATTTTTCCTAGGACACTCAGATTACTTCTTTTCTTGAACTAGCATCCACTGGCTCTCCTTACCTGGATCTGGTTATTTCCAGTGGTTATCTGATGATAAAAAAGAGAGTTTCCTTTCCTTTCTGTAAACCTTGGAGCAGTGGTGGCAGGAAAGTTTTTGTGAGGGGAGACAGGGTAGAGTACATTTCCAACAGCTCTACAATTTAAATCAGCAATTTCATCAGAAGCCCACTGTGGGTCCACTCATCTCTGTGTTTGTTTTATTACTGTGTAATCGTTAATGCTCTTTCCTCCTGGCACAGGATAGAGCTGTACTTCCCTCCTCCTTTAGAGGTGAGACCATGTGATTTGCTTTGTCCAGTGAAATGTGAGTAGAAGTGACACGTGAGTAGAAGTGACACTGGGTGGAAATTTTAAAAGCCAGTATCGATTCCTCAGGCCCCCTTTCCACTGTGGTGGCTGCGGAAGTCAGTGTGGAGATGGAATCTCCATAACCTGGGTCACTGAGTGACAGTGGTTAGAACTCTCTTTCAACCTAGGGTGAACAAGAGTGAAAAATTTACTTTGGATGTTTTAAGTCACTGAATTGTTTGTTACCATCTAACCTTTCCTGATTGATATACTTCAGAACGATCATATTTGCCTCAGCCATGAGTACAAAAGTTAGTCTTTCCATCTGATTGAGCCAGCTTAGTGAAATATCAGTGCACTTCATTCCTTCAGCATATATATTGAGGACCCACTGTGTATGGAGCATTAAAGTAAGGGTGACAAAAACTGCATTTGATGATTAGGACATTAAAATTTTTATTAGACATTAAAATTCCAGATAATTCAAAACAGCCAAAATGACTAAGCGTCTAAGATGCTATGTAGATTGCTTTTATTGCAATTTCACATTGACTCTGAGCATTTTCCAGTTATAAAATTGTTAAAGGATGGTTTTCAAAAAAGGAAAAATCATGACTCTTGTGGAGATATAAAATGAACATAAGTCAAAGATTTTATTTAGTTCATTATTTACTGAAGAAACTAGAAATAGATTACAACCAGTTCAAAGGAGTCAAAAGAGCTACAATTTTATATGGAGTAAAGAAAAGTTGAAATAAATTTGCAAAGAGACACAAAACTGAGTTTTTTCACTGAGGTGAAAAATTTAGGGGCATAAGAGGTCAATTGAAACCACCATGCCACATTTCCACCACAGAATTTATTTGCATGACAATAGGCTAGAATCATTTTGGATTACTATCAGTTATAGCAAATTACAGACTTGCAATTTGCAAATTGCAGAGTTATAAAATAGCTCAAAGTAGTGAAAGGCTGGACTCAGATAAAGCAAAGGTGTATTCTAGACAACACAGTTTTTCCCTGGAGATACCCAATGGGAATCTCTTTTACTTATTCTGAATTTCCTTGAAGAATGAACCCTCTAAGTATTAAATAGAAATAAATGGTTCTATTCACTTAGTGCTTTTTTCAGTGCTGAGCAATGTGCTAAGGCCTTCATATATATTATCATTAGGTGGATAGCATTATTACTACTTTATACATAAGAAAATAGATTAACTTGCCCAATATCCCCCAATTTAAATGAAAGTCTGATTGCCAAGCTTTCAAAACTTTAAAAAAATATTCATGATGACAAAATTTTATAAAAATTAAAATACTATACCGTTGTCATTATGCTTATATATATAGCTTTATGGATTTTACACATGTACAGATTCCTGTAGTCAGAACCACAATCAGTACACAGAATCAGTGCATGACCCAAGAACTCCTCCTGGGTTGCCCCTTAGTAGTCTTGCCCTGGCTCCACCCCTGGCCACCACTGATCTGTTGTTATCCTTTTGACTTTTTGTGAGTATCAAATACATGGAATCACACAATGTGGAACCTTTAAAAAAATCTTGTCATTTTGAAACAATTATAGACTCACAGGATGTTGCAAAAACAATACAGAGAGATCACAGCATTTTCATGCAGTTTCCCCAGTGAGGATGCATTACATAACTACAGCAGAGCATTCAAGCCAGGGAACCGATGTGGGTACAGTCCACAAGTCTCATCGAACTGCAACAGCTTCACAGGCCCTCATTTGTGTGTGTGTGTGTGTGTGTGTGTTTGTGGTTCTATACAATTTCATCACATGTAGATTTGTATAACCACAGCAAAAATCTTTGCGTTTCCCCTTTGCACATTTTGTGGTGTTAAACATTTGAAGGCCTTTCTCTATGTGTTCTAAGCTTCCTCCTTTTTAATTAAAAACACATAATTAAGCAGAACTAATTACTTTTTTGATATTGTAATATTAATTAAATAACGTATTTATTTATTCTCGTGTTGAAGATTAAACCCACAGCCTCCTGCATGATAAGTATGTGCTTTACCACTCACAGCACCAGCCCTGTTTTATTTATTTATTTTAAAAAGTTTTTTTTAGTCATAGATGGACACAATACCTTTGTTTTTATTTATTTTTATGTGGTGCTGAGGATCGAACCCAGTGCCTCACACATGCTAGTCAAGTGCTCCATCACTGAGCTACAACCCCAGCCCTGTTTTAATTGACAATTATATGTAGAAGTTCAATAAAAGAAACATTTTGCTCTTTTTTTTAAGCTGTTATTCATTTCATTTCCTATGGGACTGAAGATGATTTGTTACATATGGAGGGATGCATTAAAAATGATCTATCCCAGGTGCCAAGATGTGCCGTTTAGCACTATTTGGAAACCCAGGCTTGGATTTGGGAACAGTAGCCCCTCACTTGAAATGAGTTCAAACTCTCTTACAGCTGTAGAGCCAAATGGCAGAAATTTAATAATTTTTCCTCTTCAGTGCTTTTTCAAAAAACATATTTCTTAATAAAAAGTGCGACATGTTAAACTTCTAAAAAATATCATGTTGTTATACCAAACAGATGAACTGTGGAAATGAGATGAATTGAATTTAAAGCAATTTTTTAGGGAAAAATATTTTCCAAACCTATAAAAGCTCAGGACTTCCTCTGAGGTCTTCCTTTCCCAATTAGATTTGTTATTTTAAGGAACAGTAGCTGTAGACATTTTGTCTCCAGTTTTTGTCTATTTGTTTGTAAATTAAAATAAATTTTACTCTTAGAGCAGATTGCTGCTTTGGAATTACAGAATATTGTTTAACCATATTGATATGTGAAAAACTCTGTCTCCTTATCAACCCCATCCATATTCTTTTATGCACATTGTTTGTCTTAAGTTAATATTTATCATAAACACGAGGATGGTTCTCGCTCTTTGCTCGGTCTTTGCTTGAGTCATTCCTGTACTGCTCTCTGGTCAGTTTAACCTCTGGCCATAATGAGATTTTTTGTCTAAGGCCTGGACACAGACATTCCATTCAGCTCTTCTTGGCTCCTGAAGAACCCATTTGGAATAGTATAGAAACTAAATACTAATGGATGGTGGCAGGAACATTTTCCCTCTAAAGTTTACTTTTTATTTTTTACTGACTTTTTTTTTGGCCACACATACTATACAAGCTGTTGACCACATCCCTAACCTTTTTTATTTTATATTGAGACAGTGTCTCACTAAGTTGCTGAGGCTGGCTCTGAACTTGCAATCTTCTAGTCTCCCGAGTTACTGGCATCACAGGTGTACGCCACCATGTCTGCCTTTGGACTCTTTATGTTCAGTCTCTTTTCTGTATAAATTGGAATTAGAAGCCAAGGTGTGGACAATTTTCAAAGCAAACTTAACCAATTCACTGCCATGATGAAATAAATGCATCATCTGTGGTTCTTAGTGAATGGCTTTGCCCTGAGGCTCGCATACATAGCCACTAATGAACCCAGTGGACACTGATGTACCTCCTTCATGTTAGAAGAATATTCTCCATTTCTCCTTCAGTTGGGATCTCTACTCTTCCCCACATAGGGTTGCTGGGTTTAACAAATAAAAATACAATATGAAGAATAAGTTCAGGCATTTTCCCCTGGCTCCTTCCCTATTTTCTCTGTGTGTGTGTGTGTGTGTGTGGTTCTGGGGATTTAACCCAGGGGGGCTATACCACTCAGCTACATCTCCAGCCACTCCCTTTTTTAAATAAGAAGGATCTCACTAAGTTGCTGAGGCTGGCCTCAAACTTGCATTCTTCCTGCCTCACCCTCCAGAGTAGCTGGGATTATAGGCATGTGCCACTGTACCCAGATAGCTCCTTCTCTTCCTGGATGCTAAAAGTTGGCTGTGGCCCTCTATGAAGTCCACAGCCCCTGCAGGTGTCCTCTTGCACAGCTAGAATTACTCTGTGCTCAGTAACTGCTTTCTTCTTCTAACACTGGGGCCTTGGGGTGGGAATAGCTCTCCCTGTGGCCAGTCCCAGAGTGCCTTGACATTCCATTCTGGTTTCCTTTAACGCTGACACGCTCCTGAAAATGGTCCCATTATTAAAGTCTTTTCCTGTTTCTTGTCAGGTCTCTGATTGACACACAGTAGTCCTGACTAGTAGAGAGAATGTGGTATTTTGAAAACTATAAATTGCAAATAGAACTATAGAGCTATTGACTTATGTAACTCCACGGCTATGGGTGGCATAACTTCAATGATGCATTAGCTTCTGTGACACATCTTCAATGGGAGGTGAATCCTAACATTGCTTGTTTTGGAGACCTTGGATATGATTTTACTCATGCATTATTAGACCTAACTCTACAATAAAGATTTCTATGAATTTAGCATTGTCTTTTTTTTCTTTCTTCCTTGTATGTATGCACTTGTTTGATATTTATGACATCCCAGCCACTTAATTTACTGACCTTTCAAAAATGTTTATATAGGTATATATACATATGTGTATGGGTGTATATGTTTTAGAATTTTTTTTTTAAAGAGAGAGAGAGAGAGAGAGAGAGAGAGAGAGAGAGAGAGAATTTTAATGTTTATTTTTCAGTTTTCGGCGGACACAACATCTTTCTTTGTATGTGGTGCTGAGGATCCAACCCGGGCCGCACGCATGCCAGGCGAGCGTGCTACTGCTTGAGCCACATCCCCAGCCCCTAGAAAATTTTATAGAGAAGTCAAATGTTTAAATCAACCATGATAAATTCATATTATTGAATACTCTATCGACATTGCAAATAATGAAACAAGCCTATATGTATGTATATGGAAATTATTCCAAGACAATTTGTCACTTAACAAAATCAAGACCAGAATGAGAAAACATAGTATCAAGTAATTTGTGACATGTCATCATCAAGCATAGACTGGGAGGCTGTGTGTAGCAGATCACTGGTGATTCCCTGAGGGTAGGGAGGTGGAGTAAATGTGTGTGAAGTGCGCTATCAATTTTTGTTCTTCACACTTTTGCAGGATTTTTGTGTATCTTTTACAACTTGTGCTTTTGGTTCATTTATGCTTTCTCCTAAAATCTCACCAAAAGGACAGTGAAGCCATAAAGAGACAATGAAGCACAATTAGAAAAAGGACAATAGTGGCTTAGAAATATCAAATTTCTGAAAGCTAAAGTGGAAACTAAATTAGAACCACAAGAACCGGAGCTTATGGTTCTGCAGAGTCATTACTAATGAAAAGCAAACATTCATGGCTCAGAATACTTAACACACTACAAACATAGGGACAGCATATAGCTTCGAAGGATGAATAAGAAATGGGAAAAAAATAGGAAAATTAGTTGCACATTGGTATAAAGAACAGTTAGATTCCTTAAACTTCTACCCAAACCTTAAAGTTCAATGATTATACTCCCCCAACCCCAGTAAGAAATGGGAGATTTGATCCCTGGGGAGATAATGCTGGAGACTCTGATCTCAGGGACAACAGGCACAGCTGAAGGTGGGGGTGAGGCCCTGGACAGAAAACAGAGAGACTACATTTCATCTGGTGACACCCCAGTTTTCTCCCCTTCTCAGCCCTGAGACTGCTGGCAGGAAGACTCAGACCCCTCAGTCAGGAGACTGGATAATTCTTTGGAGAAGTTCCAACAAAATAAGTTATACTCACTCTTAGGGTCATCAGCAAAATGTCCCAGTCCCATCTAATCACACTACAGTGAAACTCACTGGTCAACAAGCCCTGTTAGCTTACTCAGAGCTTCTAATCTGCCTTTGAGACCCTCACTTTTAAATCTGTATGGGCAGAATTTTGAGGAACCTCTTATATGAAAAACAAAACAAACAAAATACAGAAACGAAGCAAGCAGAAAAAAGGGAACTCAGAAGAAACAAACACAATGCAAAGAACAGGAAAAAAAATCTTCTTACTATTAATATTCTTAGAAAGTTATGACATTGCATCCATGAAATAAACACAGGATGCTAAGGCAAAGGAATTACCAAAAAACTAGAAACGGCTTACAAAATTAAAATGTTTTAAGGGGAAAAATTCAATAAATGGGTTGGCAGGCAAAGTTGAAGAATCTCACAAAAGTAGAACAACAAAAAAAAAGCTGACAAAGAAGAGGATAGATAAGAAAATCAGGACAGTTCAAGGGATTCAACATCTAATACATAAGAATTTCAGAAAGATGACAAAAGAATTTGTGAAAAATGCTGTATTAGTATGGGTTTTCCAGAGTAATAGAACTACTAAGAATATATATACTAGAATTGGCTCTTGTGATTATGGAGACTGAGAAGTCCCAAGATCTGCAGTTAGCAACCTGGAGACCCAGGAGAGTCCATGGTGTAGTTCCAGTCTGGTCCAAAAGCAGGAGAGATGATGTTGCAAGTTCCAGTCCAAAGGCAGGGAAGAAAAGCAAATTTTTATGCAGTCTGCTTTTGGTCTAGTTAGGTTTTCAGTGAATGGACTGAATGAGGGCCACCCACACAGGGGAGGGCAATCTGCTTTAGTCAGCCTCGCAATTCAAATGTTAATCTCATCCAGAAACACCATCACATATACAACCCGAATAATGTTAAACAAAATATCTGGGCATCCCATGGCCCAGTCAAGTTGTCATATAAGACTAATCATCACAGATTATAATATAGGAATATTTCCCAGGATGAAGGATGTGACTTCTTGTTGAAGGGTCCATTTGAGAATGAGAAATGAAAATGAACTAGGGCTGGGGTTGTAGCTCAGTGGTAGAGTGCTTGCCTAGCACGTGCAAGGCCCTGTGTTTGATCCTCAGCACCACATAAACATAAATAAAATAAAGGTATTATCTCCAACTACAACTAAAAAATAAACATTTTTTAAAAAATTTTAAAAAAATGAAAATAACCTATATACTAAAGCACATCACTGTAAAATTTCCATTAGGGATGAGAATAATCTCAAAGTGTCCAGAAAAAGAGAAAGAATCCTAGGAAATAAGATGGCACAGGACAATGTTAGTTACTAAGAGATAATGGAGCAATGTCCTAAAAATTTAGAGAGAAAATCTTTCCAACCCAATTCTCAGCCAGCCAAAATATCAAATATGATAGAAAAAAAAGTTGTTTTCAGACAAGCAAAAAATCTCAAAAATCTACCCTTCTTTCTTTGTTTTCTTTTCTTTCTTTCCTTTTCCTTTTCCCTCCCTCCCTCCCTCCCTCCCTCCCTTCCTTCTTTCCTTCCTTCGTTTCTTCATTCATTCCTTCCTGAGATGGAGTTCTATGATACCAAGCTGGTCTTGAACTCCTGGGCTCAACTGGTCCTTTTGCCTCAGCCTCTTAAAGAGTTGGGACGACAAGTGCATGCCCCCACACTAGCTCTACACGCCCCAAGGAGCTTCTGAAGCATGTATGCTACCAAAAGAGAGGAATAAATCAAAAGGAAGAAGATCTGAGTATTAAAGTTGACTCTCTGGCATGGGGATGAAGAGAGGTGGGATGACAAAATGTAGCAGTTCCACAGGTCAGCCAGTCCAGACAAACAAAAAGATGGAAGAGACCCAGGAGAGATAGTGAAAGAAGGAACGAGGGAAGGGAGGTAGGGACAGGGGAGAAGGAAAGAAACAAACATAGAAAAGAAAACAAACTGTTAGAATACTCGAGGTGCTTGATCATGTTTTGAGGAAAAGAAATGAAGAAAACACACACACACACACACGCACAGACGGGTATGCATATGTGTGTGTGCACATGCAAAAGTAAAAACAAAAACCTCCCAATAAATAAGTAAGTAACATTTAACTATAGGAGAAAACAAAAATAGTTGTATAAAAGAAATGTACATGTAGGGCTGGGGCTGGGGCTCAGAGGTAGAGCACTCGCCTATCACGCTCGTGTGAGACCCTGGGTTGAATCCTCACCACATAAAAAAATAAATAAATAAAATAAAAGTATTGTGTACAACTAAAAAATAAATATTAAAGAAATGTAAGGGGCTGCGGTTATGGCTTAGCGGTAGAGCACTTGCCTAGCACATGAGAGGCTCTGGGTTTGATCCTCAGCACCACATATAAATAAATAAAATAAAGGTATAAAAAAATATAAATGTAAACAAGGATTGCTTACTTACAATATTTATATCATTATTATATTTGAAAGCCCAAATAGTTATTGAATATAAAATTATGATTAAAACATACAGGGAGGGGGAAGGTTTTATATGTGTGGGGTGTGTGTGTGTGTTTGTGTGTGTGTGTGTGTGTGTGGGACTGGGTAAAAGGTATACTAACTCCTTATCTTCCATAGTAGGACTAAATAGGTAATATCCTTCTTAGTTCAGACTGCTGAGTGGCTTAAATAACAAACATTCATTTTCAATTTTGGAGGTTGAAAGTGTGAGACCAAGGTGCCAGTGCAGTTGGGTTCTGGTGAAGATCCTCTTCCAGGTTGCTGACTGTTGACTTCTTCTATGTGCTCATATAGTGGAAGGGGCAAAGCTTGCCCTCTGGGGGTCCTCCCCTCCACTAGCAAGTACTGGGGATTGAACTCAGAAGTGCTGTACCCCTAAGCTATATCCCCAGCCCTTTTTATTTTTTATTTGAGATGGGCTTTCACTAAGTTGCCAATGCTATTCTGGAATTTAGGATCTTCCTGCCTCAGCCTTGTTAGTAGTTAGGATTATAGGCGTGCACCACCATGCCCAGCTTAATCTTTCTTGAATAAGGTTGAGCCTAAACAAGTAAACTATCTTGATGTTAATTATTTACTAGCTTTAGTTATAATTTTTCCTTGAATCAAATACGGAACAATTCAAATGGCCAGGTACATTAGGGTATATACTGTATTATATTATTTAGAAAGCATTTCTTTCAGAGTAAACCTTTTTTTGCCATAAATAAATATATTCAGTCTTTTTGATATATTACTAAGAATCATTATATAGAAATAGATTAATTCTGTAATCTTATTTTACTCTTTTATGTGAACTTTTACATTCTCTTAATAACCATCAAAGGAAACAGCTCTAGATTAATACTTTAAAAGTGAATGAATTATTTAGATATATCCTCTCATGTAATTTCCTCTTCTTAATCAGAATTAAAGTATTAATATCATATATATATCTTGGCTTGAATTGCTTTAAAATTATTTCTGTATAAGTAATGCTCTTAAAATAAATATGTAGTTATGCAGAAGACAATCTGGAGAAATATAAAAACCAAAAGCTAACAGTAGCTATTTGGGAAATGGAATTGGGGAAGGTTTTTCTAAAGTGTTTTATAATAGCCTTTGAATGTTACTTTTATAACCAGAATGTATGTGTGTGTGTGTGTTTTGTGTGTGTGTGCGTGTGCACACTCGCGCAGCAGCTTTGAGCTCTATTATTACAGCTGTTTTTTTCTCCCCCCTTTTCAGTGTTAGGATCAATCCTAGGACCTCACAATGCTAAGCTTGTGCCTGACCTCTGAGTTACATCACCAGCCTCTATTATTGCAGTTCTTTGTGGTCTTCATCATCATTACAAAAGTCTCATAAGCACAAATCTGGAGACTTCACATGACATTCCAAGATTGGGTTTAGCTACCTTGACTAAATGGCCCTGAGTTGAGGTGACCAAAGGCAACTGCTTTGCTCTAGACCAGGGAAGATTGTAAATGATGTGGCCAGGAGTGTTCACACTCACAGGTAACCACTTGTCAGTCCACAATCAGCCTAGGCAAATGCATAGGCAAGCGTAGGAAATGCACTTTATGGATAAAAAAAATACAAAAGGAAATCATAATGATATATTATTAATAAATGGGATATATTTAACATGTTTTCTCCTCCTCTTTCCTTCTCAGGCTGTTTTATGTTGTCAAGAAAATGCAAATATTAGAGCCTCATCTTCTTGTTGTTTCTCTTCTGGTGTGGGAAGCTCCTTCCTCAAGGTAGCCTGTCTTATCTGAGATCTTGACCAGATCAATTCTTTGTTCTTTAGTTTCTAAGACAAATAACAAAATGATTCTCTGTCTCATGTTTTCCAGTGTTTATATTAATATTCTAGTCCTTAGAATATGTTTAATGATGCTACCAAGGTTACATGTAATTTGGGGGGTTATGGAGGTTCTACAGGTAACTCATGGTGGAATCAGGAAAAGAACTATTTGATGTTCTTTGCTCTATACCTGCCTCAAGTGATACAAGGTATTAAAAAAAATTCTTAGAGACGACTTTTTCAATTCTAGATCTCCCTTGACTCACATTCAGTGCATTAGCAAGTCTTCTCAATCACCGTTGGTCCTTTAAATCTGTGTTTCTGCATCCATGGATTCAACCAATCATAAATCAAAAATATTCAGGAAAAATTTGCATCTGTTCTGAATATATGCAAGTTTTTTCTTGTCATCAATACCAAAACAATGCAATACAAGAACTTTTTATATAGCATTTATATTACATTAGGTATTATAAGTAATCTAGATATGATTTAAAGTATAGCAGAGGATGTACCTACTTATATGCAAATACTATGCTCCTTTATATAAGGGACTTGAGCATCCGTGGATTTTCGTATCTGTAGGTGATTCTGGAACCAGTGGCCCTCAGATACCAAGGGACATCTTTTTCACTCCAAAATATATATCTATTCCTCCTCATCTTCCCCATCACCACCCTGGGCTGGTTATCTGGAGATATGTCTGATCACATATCTAACATCTTCTGTTTTTGTTCTCTGCAGTCCTCTTACTACAAAGAATCAGAGTGACCTTCCAAAACTGAAGCTTGATCATATTTTCTGTTTATAATTTTTTTTAAAAAAATCAGTTTTGTTGGGTTTTAATTTGGTATACTGTTAATTCACCCTTTGTAGGTACACAATTCTGTGAACTTTAGCAAACAAATATTCGTTGTGGGCTCTGGGTGGAGAAAGGTTTGCCCACAACGAATATTTAACTAGTTCCTATTGATAAAAATTTGAATTATTTTCAATAATTTTTTGGGGAGATCAAATCCAGTTATTTCTTTGCAGACTACACTACAGTCAATAATCTTGTATATAGATCTTTTTTGTTTTGTATGCTGTTATATATTCCAGAAGAGATTGTTCAGATCACATCTTAAATAGAATCATATACTATATAGGCTGGTCTTTCATTTAGCACCATGCATTTGAAATGCATTCCTATTGCTGCATGTGTCAGTAGTTCATTCCTTGTTATTGCTAAATAGTTTTTCAGTAACAAAATTGTTTATCCAAATTATCAATACAAATTGGTAGACATTTGGGTTGTATCCATTTTTTGGTGACATGATTAGAGCTTCTATAAACACTTGTTTACAGGTTTGTTGTGTGTGTGTGTGTGTTTATTGTGGGGTTTATTTTCATTATGATTGCTGGGTAATTTTGGAAATGTCTGTTAAACTTTATAAAAAATGGAGGCTGTTTTACTGAATCACTGTTCTATTTTGCATTCTTCCCCGTAATGTATGGATTCTAGATGCATCCTCCTGATGCAAAGGCACTTGGTGCCTTTGGTTTTTTTAATTTGAGCCATTTTGATTTTAATTTATATTTCCTTAATGACTAATGATGTTGCAAACATTTTCATATGCATATTTCCTACCCACATCTTTTCTTTGGTGTGTGCAAATTAGTTGTCCATTTTTTAAAAACTGAGTAGTTTATTTTATTATTGAATTGAGTTATTATCTTAAATAAAAATTCTGGAGGCTGAGGTTGTGGCTCAGTGGTAGAGCGCTTGCCTAGCAAGTGTGAGGCACGGGGTTCAATCCTCAACACCACATAAAAATAAATAAATAAAGATATTGTGTCCATCTATAACTAAAAAATATTTTAAAAAATTCTGGCCAGGCACAATGGCATATACCTATAATTCCAACAACTTGGCAGGTTGACACAGGAGGATTTTCTTTTAACAGTTACATATTGTTCTATCGAAGGGACAAGGCATATATTTAACTAGTTCCTATTGATAAACATTTGAAATATTTTCAATAATTTTTTTTTTGCAGGGGATGGGGGAATCAACTTAGCAAGACCCTGTCTCAAAGAAATAACAAAAATGGTTTTCCAGAAGATGGCGGCGAAGGGAGAGCATTACCCCCGTGTACCGCGTCACTGTGTGGGAGAATGACGAGTTAGAACGGCTAAAAGCTATCTTGTTAGGAATTTCCAGCAAAATTGGGGTGCTCCAAAACCTAGAGGAAGGATTTCCATCGCACGAGGATCAGCTACGGGGGCTCAAACGTGAGAGATTCGTCCGCACGGAGGGTCATGCTGCTTATTCAGCAAATCGCCCCGCGGCTAGAGTCTGCGGCGCACTGGGAAACGAGGAGATAGAAACGCAAAGATACAGCGCTGCAGTTTCTGCGGGCTTCTGCCAGCTGTGCAATCACCGTACTCAGTGCTGAATTCTGGGTTTGAGGCGGGGGAAGGAAGCGGTCCAATTCGGTTCTCCACACCGGTCAAACCACAGAGGAAGCCAGCGGCCACCATCTTGGAGAGCTGACGTCACCATCCCTGTTTTCGACTGATCACAGCTCATTCAGCCATAGAACAGGTAATTTCAGGCTGCCATTCGCCTGCGGCTCGCAGACAAATTACTCAGGCTCAGTGCTAAATAACCTGCGGAAACTGCTTCTTGGAGCCTGCTCCTATCAGAACATACACCGAGCACAGAGCAGCCGAATTCCGGCTCCCGGAACTGCTCTGGCCCAGGGCTAAAGAACCCGCGGAAACTGCTTCTCGGTCCGGGTCCTGCTGAATAATGTGGAGGTAAATACCAACCAAGCCTTCATAGGCAGTGGCAACAGACTGAGACGGGGCTTGTGAGGGCCGGTCAGGACTCACCCGTTGCTTTGGTCACCCGGCAAAGGGAACGAAATGCTGCCATTCGCATGGGATACCAACATGGCAGAGATCTGATGTCATCAGAAAGCGGCGGAGGAGAGAACTTCATCGATACCAGCGGCGACAGAAACAGTTGGTCTCCTGGTAAAGAAACTGAGTCACAAACACCCGAGTCTCTCTCACTTTGTCATCAAGACAGAGGGGCAGAGCAGAGCCACCGCCCGTGCCCGGAACAGGCCCAGTGGCCCACCGGCGTGGTAGTCACGTAACCCCAATTGGAGTAGGGGCAGAGCAGAGCCGCCACCCGCACCCGCAAGGTAGGCAGACCTGCGACAGACCAGCAGAACTGACCCACCGGTCCGCAGGCATGGTAGGAGGGGCAGGGCAGAGCCGCCGCCCGTGCCTGCAAGGTAGGCAGACCTGCGACAGACCGGCAGATCAGGCCCAGCGGCCTGCCGGCGTGGTACACACGTCACCCCAATTGGAGTAGGGGCAGAGCAGAGCCGCCACCCGCGCCTGAAAGGTAGGCAGACCTGCGACCGACCAGCGGAACAGGCCCAGTGGCCTGCCGGCGTGACAGACATGTCACCCCATTTGAAGTAGGGGCAGAGCAGAACCGCCGCCCGTGCCTGCAAAGTAGGCAGACCTGCGACCGACCGAACAGGCCCAGCGGCCGGCCGGGGTGCTAGGCACGTCACCCCAATTGGAGTAGGAGCAGAGCAGAGCCTTCGCCGGCGCCTGGAACAGGCCCAGCGGTCCCCGGGTGTGGTAGACAAGTCACACCAATTGGAGTAGGGGCAGAGCAGAGCTTTCGCCCGCGCCTGGGACAGGCCCAGCGGCCCGCCGGCAGGGTAGTCACGTCACCCCAATTGGAGTAGGGGCAGAGCAGAGCCGCCTCCCGCGCCCGGAATAAGCCCAGCGACCAGCCGGCGTGGTAGACACGTCACCCCAATTGGAGTAAGGGCAGAGCAGAGCCGCCGCCCGCACCTGCAAGGTGGGCAGACCTGCGACCGACCAGCAGAACAGGCCCAGGGGTCCGTAGGCATGGTAGACACGTCCCACAAATTGGAGGAGGGGCAGAGCAGAACCGCCGCCCGCGCCTGCAAGGTAGGCAGACCGCCGCCCAACCCTGCAAGAGAGACTTTTCAACTATACAAGAGCAATATAAATATATAGGGGGAAAAATTTTCAAAAACACAACAGTTTCACCAAGCAGAAAGAAACGCAAGCAGTATGAAAAGACAAGGAAAGAAAGGACCACAAGCAATGCAGGTCAACTCAACGTTAGAAGAGGTAACAGCTGCAGCAGATGGAATGTCAGATAAAGAATTCAGGATATACATGCTTCAGATGATCTGGAGTATCAAGGAAGACATTAGACAGCAAAATCAGACAATGAAAGATCACTTCGACAATGAATTACACAAACAAATCCAGGAAGCAAAAGATCAACTATACAGGGAGATAGAGGTTACAAAAAACAAACAAACAGAAATCCTAGAAATGCAGGAAGCAATAAACCAACTTAAAAACTCAATTGAGAATACTACCAGCAGATTAGAACACTTAGAAGATAGAACATCAGACAATGAAGACAAAGTATTTCAACTTGAAAAGAAAATAGACAGCTCAGCAAGACTGTTAAGAAACCATGAGCAGAACATCCAAGAAATATGGGATAACATCAAGAGACCAAACTTAAGAGTCATTGGGATACAGGAAGGTATAGAGGTCCAAACCAAAGGAATGAGCAATCTATTCAATGATATAATATGAGAAAACTTCCCAGACTTGAAGAATGAGACAGAACCCCAAATCTTAGAAGCCTACAGGACGCCGAATGTGCAAGATCATAAGAGATCCACACCTAGACACATTATAATGAAGATGCCCAACATACAGAATAAGGAGAGAATTTTAAAAGCTACAAGAGAAAGGAAGCAGATTACATTTAGGGGTAAGCCAATCAGGATAACAGCTGATCTTTCAAAACAGACTCTGAAAGCTAGAAGATCCTGGAATAACATATTTCAAACACTGAAAGAAAACGGGTTCCAACCAAGAATTGTGTATCCAGCGAAATTAAGCTTCAGGATGGAAGATGAAATTAAAACCTTCCACGATAAACAAAAGTTAAAAGAATTTGCAGCTAGAAAACCATCTCTTCAAAACATCCTTGGCAATACATTGCAGGAAGAGGAAAGGGAAAGTAACAATGAAAACCAACAGTGGGAGGTAGGACACTAAAGGGGGGGAAAATAATCAAAGAGGAAAACAAACCATGTTTAGTAACACAAATAAACAAATATGGCTGGAAGAACAACCCATATCTCAATAATAACCCTAAATGTTAATGGCTTAAACTCACCAATTAAGAGACACAGGCTAGTAGAATGGATCACAAAACAAGACCCAAAAATATGCTGCCTACAGGAGACGCATTTGATAGGAAAAGACATACATAGGCTGAAGGTGAAAGGTTGGGAAAAATCATATCACTCATATGGACTTCGGAAACAAGCAGGAGTGTCCATACTCATATCAAATAAAATAGATTTCAAGCCCAAGTTAATCAAAAGGGATAAAGAGGGACACTACATACTGCTCAAGGGAACCATACACCAACAAGACATAACAATCATAAATATATATGCCCCTAACAATGGTGCAGCTATGTTCATCAAACAAACTCTTCTCAAGATCAAGAGTCTAA